>NC_132839.1:47821928-48124958 GCF_048164855.1 Canis lupus baileyi | reverse complement strand
CCTCAAGCAGACTGCGCTAAGCACAGAGCCTGATGTGGGGCTTGATCTCATGACCCTGAGATCATGACCTGAGCTGAAACCCGGAGGCGAATTCTC
Source organism: Canis lupus baileyi (assembly GCF_048164855.1). Lineage (NCBI taxonomy): Eukaryota > Metazoa > Chordata > Mammalia > Carnivora > Canidae > Canis > Canis lupus. Next base: position 48,124,862 of record NC_132839.1, on the reverse strand, counting down.
AACTGAGTCACCCAGGTGCCCCCCAAATTAATAGTATTTTGAGATGCAACACAAATGCCAGCTTTACCATGGGACAGGTCCTATTGTCCCAGGTCCTATAAAGGAAATGATGTTAGTTTCATCTGAGGTCATTAGTGGGTTATGTCTACTATTTCTTTTTTTTTTAAATTTATTTTTTATTGGTGTTCAATTTACTAACATACAGAATAACCCCCAGTGCCCGTCACCCATTCACTCCCACCCCCCGCCCTCCTCCCCTTCCACCACCCCTAGTTCGTTTCCCAGAGTTAGCAGTCTTTACGTTCTGTCTCCCTTTCTGATATTTCCCACACATTTCTTCTCCCTTCCCTTATATTCCCTTTCACTATTATTTATATTCCCCAAATGAATGAGAACATATAATGTTTGTCCTTCTCTGACTGGCTTACTTCACTCAGCATAATACCCTCCAGTTCCATCCACGTTGAAGCAAATGGTGGGTATTTGTCATTTCTAATAGCTGAGTAATATTCCATTGTATACATAGACCACATCTTCTTTATCCATTCATCTTTCGTTGGACACCGAGGCTCCTTCCACAGTTTGGCTATCGTGTCTACTATTTCATGGCCTTATCCCTGTTATCACTTTCTACGGTTTACTATTACTTTCAGGAGCATGTTGGATGTTTTGGTGGGTTGGACTTGTTGCAGCTCCATTTACCGGTTGCCAGAGACAGAAACTTGCACCTTTTCTTTGGCGATCTATCCATTGTCTTCGGCTTTCCTCCCTAGTCTCCACCCTCAGTGCAACCAGGATAGCAGTTCCCAGTTCTTCATTTCCTCTTGGATCCTATCTGCACCTCTCCAACCCTCCAACCCTGTGGCCCCTGGATGCTTAGTTCAGGCTCTCCTCCTCTTTAACTGCTGGCACACTTTTCTTCCAAGAGATTTCCCCAGGCCTTCTGCCAATAGTTGTCTCCACTACATCTGCAGTGATTGTGCTTAAAGATCTTTCTTAAATCGATCTCTCAAGAACACTTGATAGCCTTTATTAGGGTTGGCGTCACAGGTGTGTGAACATGCGGGGGCACGGGACTCCCTACTGGTTTTAATGCTCTGTGGTCTCCATCTTGAACTTCTTAGTAATTTTTAATTTTTTTAGATTTTATTTACTTATTTTAGAGAGAGCAAGAGAGCATGCATGTGTACATGGGCTAGGGGAGGAGGAAAACGGGAGGGGCAGTGGGTAAGGGAGAGGGACAAGCAGACTCTGTGCTGAACTTGGAGCCCTATGTGGGGCTTAATCTCATGACCCCTAGGACCTGAGCGGAAATCAAGAGCCAGACACTTAGCTGACTGAGCCATCCAGGAGCCCCCTTAATAATTTTTAAGTGAGAGGCCCTGAAATTTCATTTTGCACTGGGCTCCACAACATATATGGCTGGTCTTGTCTTTGGTACAGAATCCAAGTCCAGTAAAGAGCCTTTATGCTTCACGTGTCTGCCTCCTGTGGGAAACAACTTGGCTAAGTTCTCTGACCTCAACTTCTTGTGCTTTTCTACTTCTTTCCATGCATCCTCTAGCTACTATATTATTTGATATATTTGGTGTTATTTATGCAACAATAGTTCATCTCACGCCTCATACACAGAGACTATAGTAGGCTGCTGGGAATACACAGATGAGAGCACAGACTTGGTCTCAAGGAAGAGACTAATTAAATATGCTAACAACACCACTATGTGAGATGTGCAAAAAAAGAAAACTGAAGGTCTTATAAGCCATTTACACACACACACACACACACACGACTTCTATTTGCTTGATTTTACTGAAGTAGAATATGTATTTTACATATTATCTTGACTGGTATTTATCTTTTGAAAATTTTCTCCACATTTATGTAAGGATATTTGCTCATTGTTTGCTTTTCAAAAATCCACATTGTACATTCTTCCCTTCCTTTACTTGCTCGGTAATTTCATGTGTAAATCTCCTAAATCAATAATGTGAACAAAGTTTGGATTATTTTAAGAATCCCCTTTTAATCAGTTCTTTTGTTTCCATCATTAGAATAGCTAAGCTTAAATTTCATTTTCATTCCACTACTTTGGAAAGGGACATTGGAGAGTAGCTGCTTTCCTACTTGAGCTTTTTGCTTATTAAAATTAGACATTCGATTCCACACTTGTATTTACTCTTTCAATTAGGCAACCTTGAATAGTATTTGGAAATTCTGTTTTAAATGCTGGCTTTCCCTTACAATTTTGTTCTTGAAGCATCTGTTTAAGGAAGAAGCATGTAAGTCATAAAAGAATTCCATAAATAATATTCAAATCAAAACTGCCAGCTCAGCCTAATTTTAGAGCCACATTACAAATACTCTGCTTAATGACTTTCACTTGCATTTTTGGACTCCTGTCACTTTCCTCTTTTGGGGACAATCTGATTTTTCTGAACGCTCCCCTTCCTCCCTCCCTGGGGCTCTAGGTCACTGTTGACTCCGTGATTCCCTATGTATATATCCACCAAGACCTGCCTGTACCCATAGCTAACTTAGCCTTTCTTGTTCAGCTGGGGGGCAGTTAGCAAACTGAGCCTGGCTTTTTCCAGCAGATGTGCAAAGGATGGCAGTTTTAATATACATTTTAGGAGTCAAAAGTTCTTATTTTGTTTTTAGGCCAAAGTACCTTTAGGAAAACTCAGTTTTGACTGGGTACCTGGAGATACAGCAGGTAGCAGGAAAAATCAGAAAGCAGAATCTCTGTGGGCTTGGAAACAAAACAGATGCAGGGAAATCCGGAGATGTTCTAGAATATTCTCCTACAGCTTTCTCCCCTTCTCTATCCCTGTACTTAAACATGTTAGACATATTCCACGCTGCACTGTGCCGCAGATATACACCTTCTCCCACAGATGATTCATTCCTTCACTTAAATTTCACTTTTCTTTCTTTTTTTCTTTTCTTTTTTTAAAGATTATTTGCTTATTTATTTATGAGAGACACAGAGAGAGAGAAGCAGAGACACAGGCAGGGGGACAAGCAGGCTCCCCACAGGGAGCCTAATGTGGGACTCGATCCTGGGACTCTGGGATCATGCTCTGAGCTGAAGGCAGATGCTCAACCACTGAGCCACCCAGCCATCCCGTAAACTTCGCTTTTCAAAGCAATGTGAAGTCTGGGATGCTCCAGGGAAGTCAGACCACACCCTGCAATCTCTCCAAGCACCCAGCACCTTCCCTTTGTGTCACTATCACCAACTGTGTGATGGCTGATTTGAGAGAGTATGGGCTTTTGTCCATCTCCCTACTGGCTCATTGCTCTTTGAAGGCAGGGTCTACCACACAGAAGAAAACATAGAAAGAGGGATGTAAGTAAGGAGTGAGTTTCATAGAAATTCTGTAATAGTAGAAATGTTCTAAATCTGTGCTGTTGTGGTAGCAACAGACTGTCTGTTGAGTATTTGAAATATGACCAGTAAGACTGAGGAATAGAGTTTTTAATTCCATTCAATTTTAGGGATGCCTGGGTGGCTCAGTTGGTAAGTGTCTGCCTTGGGCTCAGGTCATGATCCCAGGGGTCCTGGGATCCAGCCCCACATTGGGCTCCTTGCTCAGCAGAGAGTCTGCTTCTCCCTCTCCCTCTGCCTGAAGCTCCCTCTGCTTGTGCTCTCTCTCTGTCAAATAAAGAAATAAAATATATTTTTAAAAATAATAATGATTTTAATTCATTTGAACATAGTTGGAATAGTCCAGTGGCTTCTGAGTTGGACAGCATTGCCTGGGAGCTAGGCTGGAGGGCGGGTGTACGGAACACCACCATCACTGAGGGGGTGAGTTCCCAAATGTGGAGGCAAGGGAGAGTCAAAATCATCAAGGGTGGTATTTGTGCACTTTTTATACTCAACATATACACTCATCCACACACATCCACATGACCTTGTACCCTACTAGCTGGATTGGCCTGAAGGCAGGAGGAGGACGCTGGTAGCCTCTCAAATTGCTTCTTCTGTCCTCTCTGACACCAAGTGAATCCCTAGTGCAATTGAACAGGGTAAGCTCATCCCCAGCCCTGTTTCAACCCCGTACGCAGTCTGGCTCGCCTCTGGCGCAAGAAGACCTTCATCAGAGTTTGTTGGTGCGGTCCCCTGAGTCACCAGGAAGCAGCAAATCCTCACTGGGTGAGTTGCCTGAAAGGAGAGGATATCCTCAACGTGCTATAACCTGAAAGAGGACATGTTTACCTGGTAGCATAAAAGGCCTGTGTTGGCCATACACCATTTGTTAATCCTGGCCTCTCTCTAAGCCTGACTCAGTAGGTGGTAGGTAAAGAAATGCATTTACCATTCCTGTAACCCGTTGACTGCACATGCCCTGACTGGAGGCTGGGTTTTGCTTTCCCAATGGGTCTGTTTTCCAATAGTACGTTGATCCACGTCCATCAAAGAGTCCCTTACCTTGGATAATGTAGGAGGTCACAACCCAGATGGCTTGGTTCTCTATTTACAAAAGCCAAATTTGAAAGGCCTGACTTAGAATGTTCCCACTTTCAAAAAGCTGTGTTAGCAGGAGAGCCTCAAAATGCTCTTCAGCTAGTACCTGCAGACCCAGAAGGAAAAGGTGGCATGTGCTCCCAGATGAGATGCCTGGCTCCAGGCTACTTGAGTGACAAAAAGCTTTCTGACCTTACTGAACCCAACAGAGATATTTCAACAGCCTTTTCAATTACCTGTGGACATGTTTCTCTGCTGCTGCCTCAATCTGGGGGGCTTAAGTAGTTGGGACACCACAGCTGAACTGTCTCCAGGAAATCTGCCTTCTTTATGGCTGGTCTGAGTTATTTAAAGGATGTTTCATTTATTTAGTCAGAGGAAACAGAAAATTCCAGGAGATGAAGTATATATTATTTTTGGTTTAATAATATGTGGAGTAAAGTAATTGCTACACGCAGTTTTATTCCAATGGATTTCTATGCCTTTTCAAATTGCTCCAGCGGCTTGCAAAGGGGCCCTGAAATGAACCCATATATCTATGGGAATTTGGTGTACAAAAAGAACAGCATTTTGCCTTAGGAGGAAAAATGCTGAATTGATATAAATATTTTGGGGGCAATCTGTTATTTATCTGAAAAAAAATCCCAAAACATATGCAAACGTAATCTAGCCCATTTCCAATACAATCTAAAAAATAAACAAGCAAACAGCAGTAGCAATTCTAGAAGGAAAAAAATGGGAGATTCTTGCTTGAATCAGTTTTGGGTAGGAAAAGCTTTTCTAAGAAAAAGATAAAAATCAAATTTTATAGAGAAAAAGAATAAAAAGATTTCACCACTACAAAAACTCAGAACATTTATATGATGAAAAACCATGTCAATGAAAGATAAACAAATGGCTGGGATATTTTCATCAGCAATAAGAATTATAAAGATTAATAATCAGAGTAAAGAATTTCTATAGATTAAGAAGAAAAAGACAAGCAGCTAAATGAGAAAAGGAGCAAATATTATGAGCAAGTTGAGAAAATATGAATGCCCAAGAAACATGGGAAAAAATATTCAACTCTGCTAACACTCACACAAATGCAACTTGAAGTAATACTGCTTATTATGCCAGCAAAATATTTTAAAACAATGTACATGGCTGATGAGAATGTGGAAAATGGGCACTCTCTTGTGCCTTATGGGAATCTGTTTTGACTCCTTGCTTTTTTTTTTTTTTTTAAGATTTTTTACTTATGTATTTAAGAGGAGAGAGAGAGAGGCAGAGACAGAGGACTCAGAGAGAGAAGCAGGCTCCATGCAGGGAGCCCGACATGGGACTTGATTCCGGGTCTCCAGGATCACGCCCTGGGCTGAAGGCGGCGCTAAACCGCTGAGCCACCCGGGCTGCCCTGACTCATTGCTTTGGACAGAAAATCCACACTATCTATTAAAATTCTAGATGTCCTTGCCCTTTGATCTGGCAATTCATTTCTAATAATTCATCCTATAGGAATATTTGCCTGTGTATGAATAGATACAAGTATACAGTTCTTTATTGATGTGAAAAATTCAAACTAAGAAAAACGTTGTAAGTAGGAACCAGCTGTATGACAACTTGCTCTGCTGGTCAATGCTGCTTCTTCCGTTTTCATTTTTTTTTTAAAAGATTTTATTAATTTATTTGAGAGAGAGAGAGAGAGAGAGAGTACTCAAGCTGGGGGAGGGGCAGAGAGAGAAGCAGACTCCCTGCTGAGCAGGAAGCCTGATGCAGGCTGGATCTGGGGACTCTGGGATCATGACCTGAGCTGAAGGCAGACGCTTACCTAACTGAGCAACCCAGGTGTCCTGTTTCTTCCATTTTTATGTAGGCCTTTCCTTTTATATTATTATGAAACGGTGAGGCTAATAACATTGGGCCACTGAGAAAACTTAAGGCTCCTGATCAAAATCCCACTGGGTTCTGGGCAATCTCCTCTCCAATACTTGAAATTATGCATATCATTCCATAGTTCTACAGCTTTGTGTGTTTCTTTTAGCCTGTAGCTTTGTCTACATTGTATTTTTATTAACATGCCTTGACACATATCCCCCTCCTCTTCAACAGGTGCCCTCTTCAGAACAATCCTGTATATTTGTGTTGACTAAAGTTTGTGGCTCTCTTACATTCAGAACAAATGGAGGGACCCAGTGAACTGAATGAGGGTAGCAACAAGGAGCAAAGTTCTTGAAAGCAGTTGATGTTCTTCTTCTGGCTGGCTTGTTTCTCTTCCCATTACCCTCTGCTCCTCGCCCTTCCCATCCCTTCCCCTTCCTCTCGGCTTGCAGAAACATCAGCAGGGGTAGGGGGGTGGTGATCTAAGGGCAGAACTGAAGAAAAGCAAATGGAGAAATGACATTTTATAATTAAGATTGTTTGTGGGTTTAGGATCTCAGGAGTCAATGCTGGAAAGGGCCTTATGGATTACCCATGTTTCTTACAGAATAAGTGACCCTCCCAATAGCACATACCTAGAGTTGAGACTCAAGTATAATCAACAAAAATCACTTCCAGAAAGTTCAAATAAGATGCATGCAGTATCTCTGGAATGAATAATAAAATAAACCTCCTAACTGAAGTTTGAAATGAAGGCAGGGCATTGGGCTTCTTTGCATACTATTTATTATGCAAAATAATAAAATTAATTGATGCAAAATATTACTGTTACTTTAATTTTATAAGCTGATTTATAATTATCCAAGCATTTTGGTATAAATCCCCATTTAATATTCATGACAATTTTGTGAAGTCTGAATTATTATTCTGTTTTGCAGTTTAATTATTATAGGTTCACTAAGGTTAACTGGCTTTCACATGAACATGGAGCTGCTAAATGGTAAAACAAGCTTTCAGATACAAGTCTCATCACTCTGAGGGTAGCACCAACCAGAACCCAAGCAATAAAGGCACTTCTAACACGAAATATGCATCACCTAATGTTTCCAGCAGAATTAAATCAATGATCCTCTTTCCCACTCTGGTGCGCCTCATTTCAGGGTCCACCAGCCCTCATTTTTGGTGTGATCCCAGTTAGTAAAGAGACCAGAGAGGATCATGACACAGCACGTTTCCTTCAACAGTTACAACTTTGGTTTTTCTTTAATAAATTAATTTTTTATTGGTGTTCAATTTACCAACATACAGAATAACACCCAGTGCTCATCCCGTCAAGTGTCCCCCTCAGTGCCCGTCACCCACTCACCCCCACCCCCCACCCCTTCCACCACCCCTAGTTCGTTTCCCAGAGTTAGGAGTCTTTATGTTCTGTCTCCCTTTCTGATATTTCCCACACATTTCTTCTCCCTTCCCTTCTATTCCCTTTCACTATTATTTATATTCCCCAAATGAATGAGAACATACACTGTTTGTCCTTCTCCGATTGACTTACTTCACTCAGCATAATACCTTCCAGTTCCATCCACGTTGAAGCAAATGGTGGGTATTTGTCATTTCTAATGGCTGAGTAATATTCCATTGTAGACATAAACCACATCTTCTTTATCCATTCATCTTTCGATGGACACCGAGGCTCCTTCCACAGTTTGGCTATCGTGGACATTGCTGCTAGAAACATTGGGGTGCAGGTGTCCCGGCATTTCATTGCATCTGAATCTTTGGGGTAAATCCCCAGCAGTGCAATTGCTGGGTCAACAGTTACAACTTTGAATGTCACAAATGACAACAGAAGCCAATATTGAGGTCATACCATATTAGTTTTTTTTTTAAATAAAAGTTTCTCTGCCTGGCATTTTTATTTATAGTAGGTCAAATAATAATATAGTAGGTTAATATAATCTATTGATTATAGAATCAATTATGCATTTGAGAAGAGAAAACATAAATAAAACAAAAAATACTTTATGTCTAATTATAGGCGATTTACAAGGTTTCAGGGGAAGTATTGGAGGCTCTTTAGTCAGCATCCAAAAGCATCCAATTCCTTTTTTAATCTCAGCATATTCCTCTCAGCATATTCCTATAATCTATCTCCCCATGCTGGAATGATTCAATTTCACATGTATTCTTACCCATGCTGTACCCAGGATAATGCCAACCATTCATGTCAGAGACAGAAAGAAACATGCTTCCTTTGCTGGAATTTTAGAAGCTCTTCCGTGCAAAGTTAAATACCTGCAAAATTGGAAACTTAAGGGTGGTTTGTTGTGGTTTATAGCTTTAAGTGATCATGGAGGCTGTCCTATTGTACCATTTTATGTTGAAGTGAATGAACCAAGGGGTTATCCAAGATATCCTAGGTCTTCTTGGCAATTCCTTGAGAAATAATGATACCCAGTGGCAGAACTGAGTTGAAAATACATTTGTGCAGGTCTGAATCATGTGGCTTTCTCACTCTTTCTAGCTACAAGTTTTACTTTGTTCTATACTCCTGACATGTCATGATACTGGGGAGAAAGTTCATCGTTCTGTCTCTTTCCTTATCCATAAATTCTGACACATGACTTCTCTTTGTAAGACTGCCAATGAAGAAAGTCTTTTTTCCCCCAGATCATATTTTGTATATTTATTTTTAAAATGGCACTTTTCTATTTAATTCCTCTTGCAAATAGCTACTGCTTAGGGGGATAGGCTTGGCAGTTCTTCCTTAAATTCATCATTGACTGACACATTGTCCCCTCTTCCAGAGCACATAACCATCTGGTATTGTTGTTGTCGATTTTATGTTCTCTGTCCTTGATCTCTCTGTGTCCATACACAGAAGAACCTCATAGAAGAACTGCTCAATCTTCCCTCCTTTGTCTGAATCTTCACAGTGCAGATGAACTGGGGAAATCTTATTTAAAAATTTTTTAAATTTAAATTCAATTTGCCAACATATAGTATAACACCCAGTGCTCATCCCATCAGGTGCCCTCTTCAGTGCCCATCACCCAGTTACCCCATACCTCCACTTACCTCCTGTTTAGCAACCCTATGTTTGTTTCCCAGAGTTAAGAGTCTCTCATGGTCAATGCTGCTTCTTCCCTTGTGGTCTCTTTCACTATTTCTTATATTCCACATATGAGTGAAATCATATGATAATTGTCTCTCTCTGATGACTTATTTCACTTAGCATAATACCCTCCAGTTCCATCCATGTCAATGTAAATAGTAGGTGTTTATCCTTCCTAATGTCTGAGTAATATTCCATTGTATGTTTATACCACATCCTTATCCATTCATGTGTCAATGGACATCTGGGCTTTTTCCACAGTTTGGCTATTTTGGACATTGCTGAACATTGAGGAGAAAGTATCCCATAGTTTCACTACATTTCCATCTTTGGGGTAAATACCCAGTAGTGCAATTGCTGGTTCAAAGTAGCTCTATTTTTAACTTTTTGAGGAATCTCCACACCATTTTCCAGAATGGCTCCCCCAGTTTGCACCAACAGTGCAAGAGGTTTTCCCATTCTCCACATCCTTGCCAACATTTGTAGTTTCCTGTCTTGTTAATTTTAGCCGATTCGGGGGATCCGTGGATGACTCAGCAGTTTAGCTCCTGCCTTTGGCCCAGGGCGTGATCCTGGAGACGGGGGATTGAGTCCCATGTCAGGCTCCTTGCCTGGAGCCTGCTTCTCCCTCTGCTTCTGTCTCTGCTTTTCTCTTGTATATCTCTCATGAATAAATAAATAAAATCTTAAAAAAAAATTTAGCCTATTCTCACCAGTGTAAAGTAGTATCTCATTGTGGTTTTGATTTGTATTTCCCTGATGACTAGTGATGTGGGGCATTTTTTCATGTGCTTGTTGGCCACGTGTAGGTCTTTGGAGAAATGTCCGTTCATGTTTTCTGCCAATTTCTTGACTGGAATGTTTGTTTCTTGGGTGTTGAGTTTGATAAGTTCTTTATAGATCTTGAATACTAGCTCTTTATCTGATATGTCATTTGCAAATATCTTCTCCCATTCTGTAGGTTGCCTATAGCTGAGGGAACTAGTCTGAAACTGGCTAAGGGCATTTCCCTAAGTTGAGTGTTGGAACCTGGAACAAGCCAGTTTCACTTGCTGTGATATTTTGCCTCTGACATGAAGTTGTGGGATCCCAGTAGGAGTGAGAGATGCTTTGGAATGTAAGATTTCTTCCATGTTTCAGTTCCTTATCCAACATTCCCACCACGTGGCCCTTGTATCTGTGGACATCTGTTTTATTTATGCTGTTCCACCTTTACCTGTTAAAAGGGCCATCCTATGTCAAAGCCAGAGCTGCCACCTTTGTGAATGCTGTTTCTGCCCTCTAGGGTCATGGGGAATCATTTAACTTTTCTCTATGAGCACAGATTTCAAAACTTCTGAGACTTTTTTATTCCTAATTGATCGCCAGCTAGTACATCTAGTCTGTGTATATGAATGTTAAGCTCCTTTACAAAGTTGCACATCTGTATCTGACACCCTCAGTTTGATAATGTGCCTCATAAGGAAAGCATTAACTCCACTCCCCCTCAAAATTGGTTATGTACTATTCCAAATGCTAATCATGCCTTCCTCATCATAGCGCATAAGTCTCTTTAGTTCAAGGACTAATTGTGTGCAGGGAAGTCATTGGTTGTCTGGGAAAGGAGAAGAAAATGTAGCTTCTTGTTGGGTGAGTGTTGTCTGCATTTCCAAGTTCCCTTTCTGTCTCCTCTGGTGTATTAGCTGCCTTCCACCAAGACCTCTCCTGGCCATCTAGTATCACCCAGTTTTTCCTCTGACTCTGAGCAGTCTCTACCTACTGACGCATGTCTAACTCTCCCTTTGCATTTCCTGGGTTACTTAAATAGAAAGGGAGACAAACCATAGAGACTCTTAACTCTGGGAAACAAACTGAGGGTTGTTGGAGGGGAGGTGTGTGGGGGGGATGGGGAAACTGGGTGATGGCATTAAGGAGGGCACGTGATGTGATGAGCACTGGGTGTTACATGCAATTGACGAATCACTACATTCTACCCCTGAAACTATTAATACATTATATATCAACTAAATTGAATTTAAATTAAAAATTAAAAAAAATTGACATCTTTCCATTCAGGTGTTTGTTTTCTTGATAATGGTAGTGGTTGAGAGTTTTCCAGAAATATTCAGGGAGTATTTTCCTTCCTTCTTTCTTTGTTCCCTCCCTTTCTTTCCCTTCCATCCCTCTCCTCTCTTTCCTCCCTTTCCTTCCTTCTTCCATTCTTTCTCCTTTATTCTTCCTTCATTCCTTCCTCCCTCCCCCTCCCCTGCTTTCTTTATTTCAAAACACACAGACCAACTTCTTGAAATACTTTAAGTTATAATATTTTCTTAATGGGATTGGAGATAAGGAGCAAGAACACATTGTTAGAAAAATGTACAGGTACTTGTGCTATATAACACTCCCATGTCATTTCCTTATTTATACTCACTGTTTTTTACTTGAAGGAATTCTGGAAGTCTCTTAATACTGTGTAGTGCAATGTGCTCATATTCTCCTACATAAGAAATGTCTATAAGATTTGACACTATTTCAAACAATCAAAACTTTACTGAACACTAAGCTAATGGATTTAGGAATGTCATATAAAAATTACCAATATTTAAACAGTCTTTGATGTGACTATTTTGTTTTAAAAATTATAAATTCCCTTTAGGTTGGTCCCATCATGATTGGGCAAATGTTGTGAAAAGGTTTTAGTCCTGGTGAATTAGACACATGGGAAGTCAAAAGGAAAAGGAGGTTCTGGTAAGGCCCTTCTTCTTGGGGAAAAAGGAGACATATTGTATAAGTGGTGTCTCTTTAGGCTTCCTAGTAAGGGTAGCAGAAGTAGTAGTCCAAGATAAAGAACTTACTGAACTAAAATAGCCTGTAAGAATAAGAAAAGCATGGGGCACTTGGGTGGCTCAGTCAGTTAAGCATCTGCCTTCAGCTCAGATCATGATTCTAGAGTTCCAGGATTGAGCCCTGAATCAGGCTCCCTATTCTGGGGGGAGTTTACTTATACCTCTGCCCCTCTCCGTGATTGTGCTGTCTCTCACTCACTCTCTCAAATAAACAAACAAATCTGTAAAAAAGATAAGAAAAACAAAAGAGGGAAAAAAGCCCCATCATTTACTGTAGCAAAGAAATGTGGAAATTTTAACTTCTGAATTATGAAACTACTTACCTTTCCTCCAACTAGAAGAGAGAAAAGCCTCTCTTTCCATGGAATTTCCTGCTACTATGGATCTGGGAGATATTCAATATTAATAATTACAATAACAAATAAGAAATCAGTACCTGTGCAATGTTGTTATAAGAAGAAAATATAAATTAGTGTTAAAAGCTTCAGCAGATGAAGATATTGGAAAAAGGCAGGAAATGAGGATTATTGCATCAAAACAGTCTTGCAATTAAATATCATTAAAGGAAGCACTGCACATATGAAGAGGTACCATGAACAAAACAGAAAAGCAAAGAACAGGAAGCTATGAAATAGAAGGTGACAGAACTCAGAAAAGAAACTGAAACAAAATATAACAACCATCTCAGAATAGAGGGTAAATTAAAAGGTGCTTAAGGAAAAGCGGATGAGAAGGACAATGGAGAGAGAGCAATATAAATTGTAAATGTTGAAAAGGCTAAAAATATTAGAGAAACTTCCTATTCTGGCTCCAATTGAAGAATAGTTATAAGACTTATGTTTCTACCATAAGCCATTATTGAACTAGACGAAATACACAAAGTATTTCAGTACCTGAAATACTTTAGGTACTGAACAACAAGCAATGCAGAGCTTTAATCATTGAAAGAATGAAAACACTCAAGGAAACTCCAGATTCACTCTGGATTTTTGCCTGGGAGTATGTTCCAAACTACTGCACAGGGAATTGGAACTTCAACAGACAGTAAGACTTTTTCTGGGTAGAATTAACAAACAGCAGAGCAGAGGGCTGCTATGAAACTGGAATGAGCTTGATACCAAAGAAGAGATATTCTCAGAGGAGGGATTTCATAAATCTGCAAGAGGACCCCTTCAAGTTTTGGCCAAATACTGAGCTATGCAGCTGGTCCTTGAATCCTGGCAGAGAAAAGCTGAGTGAAGATTTTAGAGATTACATAATATTGAGAAATGTTAAGTGTCTGACTTACCAAGTATCTCAGCCAGGTTATTGGCCGAGATGCCCCCACTCCAAACCTTATTTTTGAGTATGGTTACACCTTCTCCAGGATAAAGACTTCTCTGGACCATAACAAGGAGGCCTAAAAATAAACCATGGTTGGATCAAGCTTATCTTTAAAAACAACAACAACAGCCTACCTGTCTGCCATAATAAAACTCTACATTCTTTATAAAGGATGTCAAATCCAGATTCTTAATGTCTTCACATACACAATGCCCAGTATACAAAGAAAAATTACTAGACATGAGAGGAAACAAGAAAATGAGAACCAAAAACTGAGAGAAAAGTCCCATAAGTAGAAATAGGTTCAAGAATAAGACATATGTTGGTATTAGCAGGTAAAGACTTTAGGACAATTACAATATGCTTGAAATTTAAGGGAAAATATAATGAATGAACAGATGAGGAATAAGGGCAGAAAAACGGAATCTATAAAATAGAACTTAATGGAAAAAGAACTGAAATATACAGTTTCCATTTCTAGATGGTGTCAGCAGCAGATTGGCTACTATAGAACAAATATCAATGAATTCAAATAAAGGACAGCAAAAACCATACAAAGTGTAGTACAGAGAGAAACAAATGCTAAAACATATGAGAGAATATATTGGTGACTTGGGGAAAAGGAGATAAATCGGGCCAGAAATAAGATTTTAAGAAATAAAAGCACATTTTTTTCTTCCAAATTTGATTAAAAAAAATATCAACCTACAAATCCCAAAAGTTCAACAAACACCAAGAAGGACAAACCCCAAGAAAACCATTTCTAGCTAAAATATAGTCAAGTTGCCCAAAACTACAGATAAAGAGAAATTCTTAAAAGCACCCTGAGAGTGGGAAGTGAGGTGATATGGAAGAGATTAATATATGGGAAAGTCAATAAAAGTTCTGAAGACTTCATTTAAAATGTAAGGGAGGCTCTAAAGCAATGATTCTTTAAAGGCATTGCAGTGAGTGGGAATTGTCAACCTAGAATGCAAAAATATGAAACAAAGATATTTTGACATATATCAAAACTGAGACTTTATCACTAGTAGACTTGCACTATGCAGAATGCTGCAGGAAGATCATAGATTCAGATCTACGTGAAAAAATGAAGAATGTGAGAAATGGTTAATATGTGGGTAAAGATTTTTAAATTTTTTTAAAAATTAATTTCTTAATATATATAAGAGGCATTTTGCTATTCTAAGAGAAAATAATCATCAAGTATTATGGTTTTTATAACCTTTGTAGAAGAAAAATCGTAGAACAAAAATAGCACAAAGGACAGAAGTTGGTAAATGAAAGTATGTTAAGAGAGTCTCTTATTATACATGAAGGGAGATAATGATACAATGTGGAGCAAGATAAATTAATGATACAAATGTAATCCCTAGAGTAACCACAAAACAAGGAAACAAATAAAGAAATCCAAAGTCATATAGTCAAAAAGCAGTAGGAGAGGTGAAATGGAATTGTACATACACATTCAATTTCAGAGCTTCAAAATGCAAGAAGCAATAAGTGAAAGAACTGAAGAGAGGAATAAACAAATCCATAATTTTGAATGGCTATTTTAACAATATTTTCCTTATAATGGATCTAGAGATTCAATATACTCCAATCAAAATTTTAGCAAGTTGACAAGCTGGTTAAAACATTTATATGGAGGGGTGCCTGGGTGGCTTAGTTGGTTAAGCATCTGACTCTTGATTTCGGCTCTGGTCATGATCTCAGGAATGTGAGATCTAGCTCTGTGTGGGGCTCTGCACTCAGTGGGGACCCTGCTTGAGATCATCTTCCTCTCCCTTTGCCCTTCCCCCTGCTCATGTACTTTATCTCTGTCAAATAAGTAAATCTTAAAAAAATAAGAAAATTATATGGATATACAAAGAAATGACAATAGTCCAAATAATCTTCAAAAAGAAGAAGAATGTTCAGGAATTACACTATTGATTTTCAATACTTGCTTAAAGTTATGTTAATCAAGGTAGAGTAGTAATGGCATTAAAATAGACAAATAGATTAGTAGAACAGATTACAGATTCCAGAATAAAAGAGCCACACTGAATATGATCAAAATATTTCTGACAACAATGTCAATGTGGCTGATAATAATCAGCAAAGAAAAGACTTTGAACTTATATTGCTGTAACAATTAGATATTTATATGAAAAGAAATCAATCTGAAGTCATTTCTTATGGCATTGGTAAATGTTAATTTGGGTTGAGTCAGACACTGAAAGGTAAACTAAGGACCACACAGTTTCTAGAAAAAAAACAGGACAATATCTTCACTTCTTCAAAGTGAGCAAAACTTTCTTAGAGGACCCAAGGCACTCACAATAATTTATTTTAATTGATAAATTGGAATTTATCAACCTTAGAACATTATGCTTATCAAGAGACATCACTAAGAAAGTGAATTGGCCAGGAGAAATTATTCACAGCACATTTGACAAAGTATTTGTGTCTGGAATATGTAAATAACACTTACAACTCAGTAATAAAGACAAATAACCCAATTAAAAATGGCCACGGGAAAAAAAAATGGCCACGGGGCTTGAGAAGAGGATCAAAGGCTGAAAGACATATGAAAATGGGCTTAACATCTTTAGAAATCAGGGAGATGGAAATTAGCCACAAGATACTTTTATACAACCCCAGGAATGATGAAAGTCTTAAACTCTTGGTAAGATTTCACAGAACTGTAACTTCCATGTAGTGCTGTTGAGAATGAAGAACTTTACTACTACTTTAAAAATTTTGATAATTTTCATAAACTTAAACTTTCCCTTACTTTATGAGTTAATAATTCTACTACTGGTATTTACCTAGGAGAAATAAAACATGTATATTCCCGAACAACTTAGAATAATTATAGAAGTTTTATTCATAATATGTCCAAACAAGGAACAACCCAAATGATTTTCCATAGTGTAGTGGATAAATAAATTGTTATATATTCATTGGAATACTATTAGCAATTAAAGATAATGAAAGACAAATATGACAGCATCAATGAATCTGAAAACACAAGGGTGAATCAAAGAAGAGACACAAAAAAGTATATGATGTATGATTCTATATACTAGGAATGCCAATACCATTCTGCTACTTCTGGGAGGCTGAGAAGCATAAGGAAAGTTTCTATGTGAAGGAAATATTTTATATCTTAACATGCCTATGGGTTACTGTGATATATGTCTTTATTGACCTGTATATTTCAGGTCTGTACATTTTATAGCAAATAAATTCTACCTCAATTAATATATATAGAAAAACGAATAGCAATGTGAAGGTAGGAGGGATAATAGACACCGATAAATTTACATTAATTGTTGCAGCTGGAATTGAATTTCACATTTGTTTTCCATACAGTTTTTTCATTAAAAAAACAAAAAGGGATCACAGGCAGGCGGATGAATGGAAAATCTGGGCAAAAAGATCCAACATGATTATAATAGGTATATTTGTAAAAGAAAAATAAAGCGAAGAGATAGGCCTAACATTCAGATTTAGAATTCAAGAAATCTTTCCTAAAAAAAAGGTCATGGGGACACATGGCTGGATCAGTGGTTGAGTATCTGCTTTCTGCTCAGATCTTGATCCTAGGGTCCTGGGATCGAGTTCTGCATCAGGGAGCCTGCTTCTCCCTCTGCCTATGTCTCTGCCTCTCTCTGTGTGTCTCATGAATAAATAAATAAAATCTTAAACAAAAAGGCCATGGATGAATGTATTAAAAGAATCTACCGTATACCTGGAAAAATGATCAATTCTAAGACATAGCCAAATAAAAATGTTACACTTTTGAGAGAAAGTAAAAACTTTCTATGGCCTCCAGGAATAAAAGCTGTTTTTTAACAAAGAGGAGAAAATCATCTCAGGATCAAATGCCATTCTTTTTTTTTTTTTTTTAAAGATTTTATTTATTTATTCATAGAGATGCAGAGAGAGAGAGAGGCAGAGGCACAGGCAGAGGGAGAAGCAGGCTTCATGCAGGGAGCCTGACGTGGGACTCGATCCACGGTCTCCAGGATCACGCCCTGGGCTGCAGGCGGCGCTAAACCGCTGAGCCACCCGGGCAGCCCAAATGCCATTCTATAATCATGATGCAAGTTGACGTGAGCAAGTGGAAAGATATCATAAATATGTCAATTCTCCCTATGTTAATATATAAATTTAATATAATTTCAATAAAAAACCTTTTTCCTGAAGATAATAATAAAGTTCATATGGAAAAAAATAAGCAAGTATAGCCTGGGCGGGGAGGAAGCTATGAGAAGAGATGAACATTAGGGAGGGGCTACTCTTACAAGATATTTTAATTATATGGTTTTGGCACAAATAGACCAACGACCTACTATAAAAAGTCCAGAAATAGACCAAGTACATATGAAAAATTGGCCTACAGTTTCCTCAATATATCCTGCCAGATCTGGATCTCAAGTTTTGAAATGTACTATTTCTATTGTTATTTAATCATAAATATTCTTCAAGTTCATACTTTTGTTTCTTGACCCATGACTTATTTGAAAGCATATTCTTTATTTTTCTATGCATACAATTTTCTAGTCATTATGTTGTTACTGATTTTAACTTAAGTGGATGATAGAGAATGTCATCTGTATGGCATTTTAAGAAATTCTTTTCAGAGTTAATTTATGTTTGAAACATGGTCAATTCTTATAAATCATCAATTTGTGCTTTAATACAATATTTATCCTCCAATTGTGGGGTGCAATGTTCTATTGTCTGATTGATAACCTGATTGTCTGATTGATAAATTACTGACATATATATATGCATATATATATATATATATATATATATATCTTTCTTTTTAGATTTAATTTTATTATGGTAAGAACTCTTAGCATGAGATCTACCCTTCTCATATTTTTAAATGTATGATACAGTATTGTTGACCATAGGTACAATATTGTACATCAGGCCTCCAGAGCTTATTCGTCTTGCTTAACCAAAACTTTATGCCTATTGATTAGGAACTTCCCAACCCCTCCTCCCCCAGTCCTTGAGAAACACCATTCCACTCCTTGATGCCATGAATTCAAATATTTTAGAAATCTTGTATCTGTGGAATCAGACAAAAAGTATTTGTCTTTCTGTGATTGGCTTATTTTACTTAGCATAATGTCCTCAATATTTCTCCATGTTGTATATTGGAGCCTTTCCTTTTTTTATTTTTAAGACTAAAAGTACCCACTGTATGTATATAACACACTTCTTTTATCCATTTATCTGTCCATGGACATTTAGTTTGTTTCCACAACTTGGCTATTGTGACTAGTGCTTCAGTGAACATGGGAGTGCTGATTTCAGTCTTTTAGATAAATATGCAGAAGTGAGATTGCTGGATCATATAGTAGCTCTGTTTTCAATTTTTTGAGGAACCTCTTTTTTTGAAGATTTTATTTATTTATTCATGAGAAACACACAGGGAAAGGCAGGGATATAGGCAGAGGGACAAGCAGGCTGATGCGGGACTTGATCCCCAGGACCCTGGGATTATGCCCTGAGGCAGAGGAAGAGGCTCGACTGCTGAGCCACTCAGGTGCCCCATACTGTTTTCCATAATGACTTTACTAAATCTTGCAGCCCCAGCAACAGGATACAAGTGTCCCAATTTCTCCATAGCCGCATCAGTATCTACTGCCTCCCCCCCCCCTTTTTTTGGTAGTATCATTTTGACAGGTGTGAGATATATTATTGTGGTTTTGATTATCTTCTTCTACTCTATTGAGGGATTTATCAGTTCTCTCTATAGTTCCACTAACTTCTGTTTCTTATATCTTCAGGGAAAGTCAATATTTTCTTCTTAGAATGACTTAATTAGTTTGAAATTATCTTGACATGTTTTGGAGTGTCATGTTTGTTTCCATGTTTATTTAACTATATCTCAGTCCCTTCTATTGCTTGAAACAAACTAAGCACATAAATTTTTAAATCTAGGTCTGATGATTGAAAACTCTTAGGTTGTTCTTTATACGGTTATTCTTGTTCTTAGTGTATTCTTACTTAATTTTGCGTTGACATTCTCTCCTCCAGAGAAGAATTGTACTCTCTTTTTTGCGGATACACGAAGCAGTAACAATCAAGGACAACTTTAATACAAATTCTTGGCTGAAGGGGTTTACATAGAGTATAACTCTGCCTCAAATTCCAATAAAGTCTGACTTAGGTTTACAAACCCTCACAGGAATTTTTCCCCTTTTTTACCCAACACCTACTTAGGATTTGGCAAATTTCTTGCTCTCCTCTTTGCTTTATGACCTTTTCCCCTGTTCACCTAAACACTGGGGGAATAGGCCTTAGGAATCCCACATTTATACAGGCATTTTGTAGTTGATGGCCAATATTCAGGAAAACCTGGGCTTAGTCTCCTGTTGTCCATGCTGCATATTAGTGGAGATAAAAACTATGACTCATCAATGTCAATGAATCCAGGATAAGAGCTAACTTCAGAAATTGCTAGCCCTTTGGATTTCTGCCTTTTCTACATATTTGGTTTTGAAGAATTGGGTTGGTTTTTTTTTTTTTTTTTGCCTTCTTGCAAATAAAGTGCTTTGTTTAAATTATGAGCATATGTTTGTGCATGTGTGTATTTATGTGTGTGTTACATACACATATATGTCTCCATATTTTTTGGTTATTTTTCCACAATTTTTAATTTTATTTTTTAATTTTTAAAATAAAAAAAATTATATATTTATTAGAGAGAGAGAGAGAGAGCACAGGTGGGAGGAGGGGCAGAGGGAGAGGAAAGGAGAGACTCTCAAGTAGACTCCCTGTTAAGTGAGGGGCCTAACACGGCTTAATCTCAAGACCCTGAGATCATGACCTGACCCACCCAGGCACCTCTCATGATTTAATTTCAATTATATATCAAATTTTAATGTATGTGTGTATTTCTTTTAATACTATCTATTTTTCATATTTAATTTATTCATGTCACATATTTAGATCATTATACTTTGCAGTATGAATTAAGATTGGATTATCAGATTCCTACATATTGTATTTCCTCTGTAAAATTGTCTTGGTTATATTTGGCTTTTGATTTTTCTTTCTTTTTTTTTAAATTTTTTTTAATTTACTTATGATAGTCACACAGAGAGAGAGAGATGCAGAGACATAGGCAGAGGGAGAAGCAGGCTCCATGCACCGGGAACCCGATGTGGGATTCGATTCCGGGTCTCCAGGATTGCACCCTGGGCCAAAGGCAGGCACTAAACTGCTGTGCCACCCAGGGATCCCCTCTTTTTTTTTTTTTTTTTTTTAAGATTTTATCTGTTCATGAGAGACACACAGAGAGACACAGAAACAAAGACAGAGGGAGAAGCAGGTTCTCTGTGAGGAGCCCCGTGCAGGACTCAATCTCAGGACCCCAGGATCATGACCTGAGCTAAAGGAAGACACTCAACCACTGAGCCACCCAGGTGCCCAGCCTTTGCTTTTTCATATCAATTTTAGGATCAGTTTGTCAAACCTCACAAAAGTTTTGTTGTTATTTGATCAGTTTGTATATTATATAAGTTTGCATTGTATTGTATTGTATAAGTTTGTATTGTATAAGTGATATTGTATATCACTTGTATTTTAATCTTATCCACTATAATTTTTTCTAATATTTTGTCAGTAGATTGTTTAATAATTTGCCATTAGATATAATATATAATATTTATTATTTATATATGATTTTATATATAAGATTTATATGTATATCATCTATATGATATATATATACACATGTATATAATCAATAATCTCAATCTTTCAAATTTTTATAATTTATTTCTTTGTCTTACTATACTATACTGGCTGGTAACAATATCTGTCTGTATTTGTATTCCTTATGGATTCTGAGGTGAGATTTTTAGATACCACATATCCCAAGTGTGAAAACTCATATACACACAAATACAAACTAAAAGGCCATATAGGCCTAAAGAAATAATTTAGAATTATTGAACACCTGAAAAAATGAGGAACTCTAATTTTGTTTTTCATGCTATTAAAGACAATTCTAAAGTTCAATTCTTTAGTTTGATGATATCTGTACATTTTTTGACAGAAACATGTAATCAAGCTGCTTTTGAGATTTTCTGTTTGTCTTTGGTTTGAGAGCTTTTATTACAAAGTTCTTAGGTTTGGTTGTCTTTGAGTTCATCCTGTTTTGTTTTCTGGAGTTGACTGAATCTACCACTTGAAGTCTTATGTCTATTTTAGAAATTTCTTGCCTGTTATCTATTAAATGCTACCTAATTATCCTCCATTTTCTTGGGTTCTTTAATTATATGTACACTAGAATTTTTTACTATGTCCCATATATTTTTTAGTACTATTTTCTGAATGTTTCACTTTTCTCTCTCTGTATTTCAATCTAATTTATCTACTGATTTATTTTCCAACTCACTAGTTCTTTGTTCTGCTGCTAAACCCACTTTCTGAGCTCTTAATTTCAGTAAATAATTTTCTCAGTTCTGAAATTTCTTTTGGATTCTTTTTATAGATTTCGGTTCCCTGGTAAAATTCTGCATTTATTTCTCCACTTTCTTAACATATCTATTATAGTTCCTTTTTTAAAAAAATATGTCTTTCTTGGGCAGCCCTGGTGGCTCAGCGGTTTAGCGGCACCTTCAGCCCGAGGTGTGATCCTGGAGACCTCGGATCGAGTCCCACGTCAGGCTCCCTGCTTCTCCCTCTGCCTCTCTCTTTCTCTCTCTCTTATGAATAAATAAATAAGATCTTTAAAAAAAGTCTTTCATGTCAGATGATTATAATCACTCTATCACTTATAAGTCTGTTTCTATTGTCTGTTTTGTTCAGTTGTTCCTATCATGCTTAGTAATATTTGATTGAATGCTAGGAATTGCTTATGAATTATTTTAGAGATCTTGGATGATGTAAATTTCCTACATACAGACTTTAAACTTCCTGTTCGGCAGTTAGGTTATTGGACCATTATCATGATCCAATTATGGTCTGTTATGACCTAGGCCTGGTCTATTTTTGGTTTGATCTTAAATCTGGGTGATGCCCTGAGATTTTATTTTCACTCTAATACTTGACAGAAGTTGGTAAGCTAGTCTTGGAATGATAATCTAATAATTCTTCCTAGAATTACAAAGTCTCGTCATATTTGTGTGATTGTGGTCTCTGTGGCTAAGATTCTTAATTATTTTATGGTGCCCTATAACTTCATGGACCATAAACTTAGTATGAAAAAATAGTAAACCTGGAAGCCCATAATGACCATGAATAAGTGACCTTAAAGTCTGAATACTTAGAATTTATGGAATAACAATGTAATTTAATGGTGAGGGAAGCAACCTAGTGACTATTCCTTATGTCCAGATTCACTAATTTTATCTCCCTTTGGCTAGTGGGTCTAGGGAAGATGTAAATTATGTATATTAGTGTAACAATAGAGTAAAATAAATGAGCTAAGATCATAAAGCTTTGGGACAAGGCATATGTTCAATTTGATGGTTTTCCTCTGGCAAGATTTAGCATGTTCTCACTTGATATACATTTGCACATTTCTAAAGTTACTGGTTCATTTTTTGTCTCTCATGGAAAGCTTTTGGTGAAGATCCACTTCAGAATTTCTCAGTGGCATATAATCTGGATGTGACCTTCCACCAGCTGGACACTCAGAGAGGTATAAAGCACACTTGTGTTTGCCTTTTCTGTTTGTTTGTCTCTTATGTGTTTTATTTTTTTTTTCTTATGTGTTTTAATGGTTTTTCCACAGGCGTGATCTAGGCAATCTTTCTCAGCCACAAATTTGCTGTTGTGTTTCTCCTGTAATATGAATAATTTGACTTTAGGCATGCATGCAGTCTGGTTATGGTTAATTTCAGACTCTGACTATTGAGAAACCTCTGCCCTAGTGTGGCACAGAGTCTCTTCTCATGAATTCTCAGACACTTGTTTCACAGAAGGCAAAACTTCCAAGGGTTAGGAAAAACCCTCAGCCAGATGGCTACAGAATTATGGGGAAGTTTAAATGATAGAGACCAACATGTATTCCAGCGGACAGCTATGGCTGGGCGGGTGTGTTAAGGTGGTGAGATACTTAGAAAATGAAATACGTCAGATCCCTGATTTTAACCAGCTGCTCACCATGTCCAGATGGACAGAAAAGAGTTCAATTTCCCCCTTGTCTTCTGTGACAAACAATACCTTATTATAAATTAATGTTTATTCAGAAATGTGCATAACAGCTGTAGGTTGCCTGCAATAGTATAAGCATATTTAAAAAAAGATAAGCATCCAAAAAAATGCCTAATGTGAAGTTTTCAAGAAGAAGGAATTGTCAGGCTCCACAAAGCAGAGACAATTCATTTTGCTTGTTTTGTCTCTTGTGTCTTTTCAAAAGATGATGCTAAATCCTTGTGTCTGTAGAGGGATTTTTGCTGCTACTGTTTGCTTATAATCTTACTCCCAAAGAAATTTTATTCACTTTGTTTTGGAGGGCATAGTTTGCAACAAGTCATAAGGAAGAAACTCACAGAGGTGTTTTGTTTTGTTTTCTGTTTTTTTTTTCTCTAATGAATGATCATGTCTTGTTAATTTCCAAACTCCTTCATTATTGGTGCTTGGAAAACCAGTCTCAAGAACAAATGAATCAAAGTAAGTTTTCTTGTTCTTGAGAAAACAAACTTACCTATTATGCTCTACTTCAAACTTCCATTTTTTATTTTAAAACCCTCTGGGATGACATCGTGTTGGAAAGAAACTGAGAGTTTAATTTCTATTTCAAATTTGCATGTAGTGTGTTGAGAATAGACTTATCCTTTTGAATCACTTTCTTCTTGGATCTGTCTGGAAGAAATGGACATGAGGCACTTGATGACTTTCAGATGCACTGCTTGACTTTCCAAGACAATTGCACTGGCTAGAGAGAACTTATGGATTCTCTTTTCCATGGATTCTCAATCCAAGGTAATTGTTTCCTTCCTTTTAGCTCTTTATTTTAATTCCAGAGAAGCTACAGATGAGAAACTCAATCCATGTAATGGCTCTGAAAGAGGTCACCCTGCCCATTTTGTTTTTAAAATAGATGTCCTCTCGCCACCTTAATGTGGGACTGAAATATCCTTGGTTTAAGGAGATAATTCCTTTAGGGATAAAAATTCTAACTTATCTTATTGGCTCATCTACCTACCCATTGAAAATCAGATGCATTTTCTTCTCTCTCCCCACAGTAGGCAGGAGTTATGAATCCTCTCGAAGTTATTTTATGCACACCAAGTACAGAATCCCTGATTTAGAAACATATAAGTAGATATTCAAAGCCCAGTTTTTGCAGTTAGACAGAATTGATTCTGAAACTCAGTTCTGCCACTTAATAACTGTGGGAATTTAGACAAAATACTTAAAATCATAGCACATCAGTTTCCTCATCAATAAAATGAATATTACAGCACATACCTAATGGATTAGTTATGGTGGATATCAAAGTGCTATATAAACCATGAGAAAAAAATCCAGAAAAAAATCACAACTCATAATACTGTTCTATAACTCACAAAACAGATAAAATGTCTTAAACAATAATGTGCAACAAAAACTATTAAAATTCAAGTTGTTCAAATACTAGGTCCTTCAGACCAGTGTGTTCTGTGATTAGACCATAAAAAAGTGCTTTCCTAGTAACTCAGTATGGACCTATGTGTTCCAAAGATAAGATCACTGGCAGTGCCAGAAATTGGTTTAATTTATAGGTTCTTTTCAGTCTCTGCCCCGGCTTGATTAAGAACTATCTTAAAACCAGTCTATAACTTCCCCTTCCTAATCCCCCATTTTGAGATACTACTGATTCTTTTCATGACTCATGGATTTCCCTAGTGGTCTTCGTGTGTTTGCTTCAATAACTACTGAGAGCCCCCAGAGTACTAATATTGTCTTTTTTACTTGCTTTTTGAAGCGTTTTTCTTCCAAAACCCAGTTTTAATTTGGGGACAAGTGTTCCTCCAAAGTGTGTTGAGTTTGTTTACTATTCTCACTCATAGAGCCACTTCCAGGTAAGAAAGGTAGAGCAAGGCTGAGTGAGTTATCAGCAGCCCTTTCCTGTGAGTTATAGATATATTTTGCCTATGTCTCTTGAGCTGTTGGTCTTTTTATTTCTAGACACTTCTTATACTTTAGGGAAATTAACCCATTACCTACGATATGAGTTGCAAATATTTGTTTCCCAGTTGGTCATTTGTCTTTTGACTCCCCTTATAGATTTTTACATGTTTATTTTGGTTTGTCATTCGGAAGAACTTACTATCATGTAGACAAATTTGCCAATCTTTTAATCGTTTCTGCTTTTTGAGTTGGATTTATAAAGGTCTTCCCATCAAAGATAAACTTAAAGTTTGTTGGGAAAGAACAGGCAATCAAAAGTGGCATGGAATGTTTTTCAAAAAATAAGAACAAACAGTAGAGTCTAGCTCCTATCAGATATGAAAGTAATTTTGAAGGTGTGGTAATGGCATAGGAAGTCATAGGTGGAATGGAAAAAACTAGAATACAATAGGAAACTAAAAGCAAAAACTTGTAAGAATTTACTATTTAATACAGGTAGCATCTCAAATGAGTGGGGAAATTGTGGGCTGTATACAGACTGGAATTGAAAGAACTGAATCATCATCTGCAAAAAAAGTAAAGATGAAACTTTACTCTAGATAAATTTTGAAATGGATCAAAGATTTAAGTGTGAAATCCATAACAATTAAGTAATGAAATCCATAACAATTCTAGGAGAAAAGGGAGGAGAAATCTTTTAGAGGTTTGATATTTTTACCTGGCACACTGGGTATTTGCTCCTTTCCTTACCGGCATGATTTCATTTTTATAAAACGTCTCACAAATATTTAGATATGGGGAGTCCCTGAGTGGTTGCCTGGCCCTGGTGGGGTGAGGGACAGGGATCCACTAACCATAAAAGGGCACAGGTGATCTTTGGGGTCTAATGGAAATATCCTAAAACTAGTCTGTGGTGATGTTACAATGATTGAACGTACAATTTAAAATGAATGAATTCTACATTATGCAAATTAGACTTCAGTGAAGATGTTACAATCTGGCTTAGTGATCACCATCCCTGGGCAGAATAAGCCCCAATGCGCCTTCACACCAAGGTCTACCTATTCGCCAAATGGTCAATTCTTCACCCCAAGAATAGGATTTGTTAAGAATGGAGGTGACTCTAAGGCATAAAGGGGACAGGACTATAAGAAAGGGAAGGTTTTCTTCTGAAGGTCTAATTTCCTTCTATCTGTTATTTGATTCCAGTAGGTTCTGACAACCTTTAATGAAAATGGTGTCCTCACTTGCTTCCACAGATGGTGACCAGAACGGCCTGCCTCATTGCTGAACAATAGCCAACATCCTTCACTGACCTCAGCCCATTTGTTGCTTCTCTTACTTAATTGGCTTTACATGGAAGTGCTTCAGCTGAAAGCATGTCATTTTTTTACGGAACTGTGCCAGAAAACAATTAATTTCAAATACGCAGCTTTTATTTTTGATGCTGCAGTTCCTGTCTGAGGCAACATTTATTTATGTTCCTGTCTGAGGAAGATAACACACCAGCTGAAGGAACAAGCAAATGCAGACCCCAGGGAATAGCATTGTTGTTGGTCGAACCCTCCTGGCTTTTGCATCCTGCAGCTGGGGCTGCCTTTGCAAAATGGTAGCACTGTACCCGGGAACTGGCGCTCTTCTTTCTTTCTTTTTTTTTTCAAATATAATTTATTAGCTAGTTCATAATCTGGCTAGAACCCGAACAACTGTGGGAATGTTCCCATGAAATCCTACATGCAAAAGGATATTATTCGAATTCCGTGGGGATTTTCATGCCCATCTCAACCCCAGCTCTGTGGGAAAAAAAAAAGTAGGAGAAAAAAGAAAAAGCATGCTATTTATTCTGTTTATGTCCCTCAGGAGCCTACTAATGTTTCATTTACCCTATATGTTTCTAAATCTATGTTTTAGTATGCTCTACTTGGGTTCTGTTGCTTTTACTTAAACTTGCAAGGACACTGCAGAGATGGTCCCAGAAGGACAACCACACAGCAGGGTAGGAACCCAGGCACTTGTCATATTCCAGATCCCCTCTGAGTGGTGGATGAAGGCAGCTTCAAGATGATCCCTATTCGGCAGGCAGCATGATCTGTAGCTGTCTCACTCTCCATGGCTTGTGTGTGAGCTGGTAGCTTAAGAAGGAGCAAAAGGTTAATTTGCTTCCATGACTTGTCTCTCAAACATGCCAAATAAAGAGCTTCACAACTACTTCTGCTTGGAACTGAACACCTGTCTCTTTGACCAAGGTCCCCTGTCCTGGTCATCTAATTTAAAACTTTCCCTTTGGTGCAGGTGAAGCCCGCTGTTGTGATTTGGCAAAAACAAGTGATGTAGCTTGTGTTAAAGATCCTTCCTATTTTCTTAAGAAGCATTTGGTGCTACTAAAAATTACCAACTGTTTGTTTGCCAGTGACGTCAAGCAGGGGAATAGGAAACACTGATCATTCTTGTTTCCTTGAGCAGTCCAATCCCATGTCAACAAATGGGTTACCTCCTTCCCTCCCTCCCCAGGCTCCTCCCTCCTTTCTGCTCTTAGACAAACATAAAGAATTTAAAAAAATCACAACCAATGAAAAGACGACTTACAAGAGCAATATATAAGTAAGATCCCAATACAGGCAACCTCAGTGACACTTACATTGTTGTTCAAGTTGAACTGAAAATTTGGCTTTGAGCTTCCTAGTGGTCAAAGCAAAATAGAATCATCTTCAGTTGTGTGGGTCCCTTTGACCACACAGAGAACATATACCAGTTTCCCTAGAAAAGTAACATATTCTTGGCATTTGTTCTGAGAGCTACCATCTGTTGCTCTACATAATATATGAGCCAAGCATCATGATGTATGCAAAGCAATAGCTTTATTATAAAATTGATCCTGGTTCTAATAACTCCAATTCTGTAGCATTTCCAGGGAACACTGAGGCATGCTTTAAGTGTGTGATTTAGTAAAAGGAGTCCTGAGAGCCTAGACCGTTTCTACAAATTAACCTAGCTTTCTGCTTCTCTCTCTTAATCTATAGATGAAGCATGAACTATGCTGAGAAATGGATTATCTGATTGATTTTCAAACCATTCAGTATGAATATCAGTTATCTTGACAAGATTTTTGATGTAAATTGGGCAGCAGATAGCTGGGAGCTATGTCCTCTGTCAAATATGGTCATAGTGTATTCTTTTTCCTCCCCAAACTCCTAAAAACTCACAAGACTGAAACCCGAGAAAGTGCTCAAGGATTCTTGAATGGTAAGGGTTGAGATTCATTGAATCTCAAAATGGGGAGGTGATGGAACCTTTGGGTATCTTCTATGAACGTTGATTGCCTCTTTTTGACAAATGAAGTAGTCCAGCTCTGCGATGCTGTCCATTCATTTTGTTGGAGGGCTATTGCTTTTTGCCATTTCAGATTCTGGGTGAACCATCCACATTCATTAAGCTTGCTAGGATGTTGGACAGAATGGATAAATAATGCCATCTCATTTCACAAAGATCTGGTATCACAACTTCAGTTTATCTAGAAAACCCAGGCCAATATCTACTTTTCTTCTGTAAGACATAGGGGTCCATCCAGCCTGTTTGCTAATAGTGGATCATTTAGCTTTCCATCAACAACCAATGTTGGCAAATGATTAAAGGAGTTCACTTGAAGAATTATCACCAATAATCAGTTTTCAGGAAGCTAAGAGGTTTCTAAATATGGTCATGAATTAAGACTCATGTTCCTTTGTCTTACTATGAACTTTACTCAACAGTGGAAACTGCTCTCCAATCTCTTGGTACATAGTAGAGGGTCTCTTATCCCTAGCTCTTGAGCATGGAATCAGTGGTGTTCTAGACAGATTAATGAGGATCAAAACTGAAGACTCATCCAATATCAGTTAGCAGAGCATGGGAGTGAAGATGCAGTGAAAAGTCCTAGAGGCAAAGGGGTATATAGTTAAAAAATACTTTGTACTGTTAAATAATTTCAGGCTTACAGAAAAATTACAAGAATAGTACTATGAGGATCCCTGGGTAGCTCAGCGGTATAGTGCCTCCTTTGGCCCAGGGCGATCTTGGAATCCCAGGATCAAGTTCCACATAGGGCTCCCTGCATGGAGCCTGCTTCTCCCTCTGCCTGTGTCTCTGCCTCTCTCTTTCTCTGTGTCTCTCATGAATAAATAAATAAAATATTTAAAAAGAATAATACTATAAAGTCATGATTATTCTTTACATTCCCCAGTTGTTAAAATTGAAGCATATTTTCTTTTTCATTTTTTGCTAAATACTTGTGTTTTCTCCCTTCCTTCCTTCCTTCCTTCCTTTCTTTCTTTCTTTCTTTCTTTCTTTCTTTCTTTCTTTCTTTCTTTCTTTCTTTCCTTTCTTTTCCTCCCCCACCCTATACCTCCTACTTCTTCTTCTTATTTTGTGAAGACTTATTTTTTTTCAGAGCACTTTTATGTTCATAGCAAATTTGAGGGAAATGTATAGAAATTTCCATTTACCCCCTACCCCCAATATATACATAGTCTTCCAAACTATCATTTCTCACCAGAGTGGTACCTTTATTTCAATTGGTGAACCTGCATTGACCCATCATAATCCCCCAAAGTCCAAAGTTGCCATTATGGTTCACTTTTGGTGTTGGACATTCTATGGGTTTGGATAAACGCATAATGACATGTGTTCATTATCGTGGTATCAAACAGAGCCCTTTGATTGCTCTAAAAATACTCTGTGCTCTGCCTATTCATTGTTCTCAACCCTTCAGTCCCTGTAAATCACTGATCTTTTAATTGTTTCCATAGTTTGTCTTTTTCAGAATGTCATATAGTTGGAATTATACAATATGTAGACTTTTCGGATTGACTTCTTTGACTTTTTAATAATGCGATTAAGATTCCTCCATATCTTTTCATGACTTGATGGCTCATTTCTTTTTAGCACTGAATAACACTCCATTGTCTGGATGTACCACAGTTTATCCACTCATCTACGGAAGGACATCTTAGTTGCTCCCAAGTTTTGGCAATTATGATAATGCTGCTATAAACATCTCTGTGCAAGTTTTTGTGTGGACATAAGTCTTCAGCCCCTTTGGGTAAATACCAGAGTGTGATTCCTGGATAGTATGATAAGAATATGTTTAGTTCTGTGAGAAACCATCAGACTGTCTTCCAAAGCAGCTGTACCATTTTGCATTCCTACCAGCAATGAATGAGAGTTCCTGCTATTTTACAATTTCAATAGCATTTGGTGTTGTCAGGGTGCCAAATTTTGGCCATGTTAGTTTAGTGGTATCTCATTTTGTTTTAATTTTCTTTTCCCTGATGAAATATGACTTCAGGCATCTTTTCAGATGCTTATTTGTTCTCTGCATCTTCTTTGGCGAGGTATTTGTTAAGGTCTTTGGCCAGTTTTTTAATCAGGTTGTTTATATTCTTATTGATGAGTTTTAAGGGTTCTTTATATATTTTGGATACTAGTTTTCTATCAGATATACCTTTTGTAAACAATTTCTCCCAGTCTGTGGCTTGTCTTCTCATCCTCTTGACATTTTTCACAGAGCAGGAGTGTTTAATTTAATGAAGACCAACTTATCAATTATTTCTTTCACAGATCTTATCTTTGGCATTGCATCTGAGAAGGTATGACCTTATTGAAGATCATCCAAATTTTTCTTTAATCTTCTGGGAGTTTTATTGTTTTGTGATATGCACATTATTTGTTTTATGAACCATTTAAAAGTAAGTTGCAAATACTATGCCCTTTTTCTCTTAAGTGCCTTACTGTGTATATCCTAGGAATGAGAACATTTTCCTATAGGACAACAGTACAATGATCAAAATCAAGAAATTAATATTGATGCTATTGTATCATCTATGAACCTTATTCATTTTTAATGTCTTCAGTGATAACCTTTAGAGCAAAACAAAAGAAGGGAAGAGGCAGAAGCAGAAGTAAAGGAGGGAGGGAGAGAGAGAGAGGAGAAAATTTTTGGTTCAAGAAGCATCCTAGGATCAGACATTGTGTTTAGTTGTTATGCCTTTTTATAAGTCTCCTTTAATCTAGAATGGTTCCTCAGGCTGTCTTTGTGATCCATAATCTTGAATTTTTGAAGAATAGAGCAGTT
The DNA here is from genome assembly GCF_048164855.1 of Canis lupus baileyi. NCBI lineage: Eukaryota > Metazoa > Chordata > Mammalia > Carnivora > Canidae > Canis > Canis lupus. The sequence goes on along the minus strand of NC_132839.1, from coordinate 48,093,075 downwards.
ATTCTACATAATATCCCTCTGTTTAGATTTGTTTTGTGTTTTCTCAATATTAGATTGAAGTAAAAAGTTTTGGCAGAACTCCACAAAAGTGGTGCATGCTTCTCATCAGGAGGTACATAACGTTAGTGTGTCCCACTGCTAGTGAAGCTAATTTTGATCACATTTAAAGTGGTGTGTATGTTTCTTTATTATTCTCTTTGAGTTTCCTTTCTGTCTGTGACAAGACCATCTTATATGGGAGTCCTGGAAGTTGTCCTTCTCTCTCATTCTCCCTCACATTCCTGAGAGTAACTCATAAGATAAACAAAATTTTCTCTTGGTGACATAATTTTCTCAAAACAAGATTTTGATGAGTTATGACAGTCAAAGAAACTAAGGAGATTTTGGAAAGAGTCTAATGGCCATGTAGTATAAACAGACAGGATACTTGATAGCAATATGAAAACCTCATGGACAACCCTGAAAACAAATATAGAGATGAATGTCCCAACAAACCCCAAAATATAGGCTGGTAGAAAAAACCACCAACAGCCACAGGGGCCACATCCATATGTGGGTAAAAGCAGAGTGATACAGAGGCTATCTGATGGATTCGAGTCAGCGGAACTGAAAAAATAGGCAACAGGTATTTTCTGGAATGAGAACAGGCAAATTTGGGAACATCTTAAATTGGAATGTTACCAACGTATCAGAATAATGTTATATGCTACTCAGTAAAGGGACTTGAGTACAAAATAAAAAGGAAATATCTGTCATATTTTTGCAACTTTTCTGTGAATCTAAAATTATTTTAGAACAGAAGTTTTTAAAAAATATATGAAGGTGACTTACAGAAAAGTGTGAAGGTTTAATCCCATACAAAGTCACTATAAGAAAACAGAGTATGAGGAGCAGAAAAATTTCCCTATGGGTGGTGGGATACCAGAAAGTCATAGTCATAAAAGAGTCAAAACTCTAATGATTGTTTAAAAGTAAGTCAGAAGAAATATAAGATGGTTCAAGACATAAAACAACAACATCAATCATGTTTTTTGTTTGTTTGTTTGTTTTAGAACTCAGAAATGAGGTGACAAAACTCCAGAAGGAACTAGAAATCAATAAAAAAGTCATTTTTGGAACTAATGGCTAAGGTAGAAGAGATACAAGAATGAAGACACACACAACAAATAAAGCCATAAAAGAATTAGGTAAAAGAAGGAAAATTTTGAAAACAAAAAGAGTGAAGGCGATGGAATTTGAGAGAAAGTGGTACATCGAGAAGACAGGCAAAGAAGTTCCAACTTGGGGATAATAGAAATTCTCAAAGGGAAGGAGAAAACAAAGCAAGGTAACAGAACAAATATTAAAAATTATAATTCAAGAAAATTTGTGTGAAATTGAGAAAAAAAGTGAAACTAGATATTGTAAGAGCAGGTGGTTAATTTTGGAGGAGAAGAGGGGTCTTATTGAGATTTAGCAGGCAGAGGCTTCTGGGTTGAGTGGAAAAGCTCTATTTATTGACTTGGGTTGTGGTTAGAAGGGTATTTGCCTTGTAATAATTCACTAAGCTTTAAAAAAAATAGATACTTATTATCTTTGGGAGAGAATAGTGGTTGAAAGGCAGCATGGGAGACTTCTGGGGTTGGTAACAATGTGTTTTGTGGGAAGTCATGGTGCTGGGCAGGTGTTTGCACTTTCCTAAATGTAAACTAGTTCATTTAATAAAACTTGTAAAATCGAATCATAAAATTATTTTAAGAAAGAGAATGCCCTACCATAGGTGAGGATGGGGGGGTACAAACAGAATTCCATCTTGCCACACGGCCGTGTGTGTGTGTGTGTGTGTGTGTGTGTGTGTGTGTGTGTTTGCTACCATGGACATATAGAATTCAGTAGAGCACCATATAGGATGCCAACTGTCCCTGTTTGCTTGGGACTCAGGGGTTTCCCGGGGTGTAAAACTTTGGAATCCAGAGAACCCCCAGTAAACCAGGAGTGCTGTTCACCCTACCTCTAGTATATGTACAATTGGGGCTGTGAAAGACAGTCGAAGCTGCAAAAATGCTTGCTGGTGAGGCTGCATTGAGGCTGCGGTGGCAGCTGAACCTAATTACATTTCATTGACCCCAGGTGGTGTATCACCCAAAGGTTAAAAATGTGTCTTCTGTTACTTGTAGTAGACTCTTTACAATAAAGTTGCTTTGTACTATGTAGTGGCAACTCTGCTCTAGCAAAGTCATCTTCTTGGGTGCATAAAATCTGGATGAAGCTCTAGAGAGCTGCTGGTGCTGAGAACAAGGTAAACATGAAGATACAGGACACACTGAGGCTGAAAATTTGAAAATGAAAGCACATCTACTCATCCCATGGCCTATATGTATCCCTGCATCTTTCTTATGGAAGGGAATATGCATGCATGGTCCCCCTCTACAATTCTAAGGAAGTTGCTTAATACAGAAGCCATAAAATAAAAATGTATTTTAAAAAAATAAACACATTAATGATAAGCCATTTTTCTGAATATAAAGTATTTTTCACAAGTTTACCGGAGTAAAAGCCTTCTGTTTTGAATTGGTTGTAAGGAATGAAATGAAGGCTGTATTGGATGGGGTTTATTTTAGTATCTTGCTATTTCAAGTGTGGTCTGTGAAATGGTAGCATCACAGGTAAAAAAATGAAAAATCCTTCACATCTACTAGATCAGAATTTGTGTTTTAACAAGACCCTTGGGTGATTTGAGTGCATGTTAAGGATCGAGAAGCACTACTCCAAACAACCAGACCAGTATGTGGTTTGCACGTGCATTTTTGGTTTACCTCATTACAAGTATCCACTTAGTTGTGATGTGGAACAGACATACTTATTACTTCTTAGGTCAACCTTGCTATTTAGCAAGATATCTCTCTTTATACTCATTGCTCTAGTACAATCCTTCTCAAAAAGTGGTTCTTTTTTTTTTAAGATTTTATTTATTTATTCATGAGAGACACAGAGAGAGTTGGAGGCATATGCAGAGGGAGAAGCAGGCTCCCTGTGGAGAACCTGATGCGGGACTCGATCCCAGGACCCTGGGATCATGACCTGAGCCAAAGCAGATGCTCAACCACTGAGCCACCCGGGTGCCCATCAGAGTGGTTCTTGGGCCCAAACAGCAAGAACCCCTGGGAATTTGTTAGAGACCTAAATCCTCTGAATGCATTCCAGACCTACCAAATCAGAAACTCTGGGGTTGGAGCCCAACAATCTGTTTCAACAAAACTTCCTGATGATTCTGGTGGCTTCTAAAGTTTGAGACCTGCTACCATAGTTCTTAGCTGCTCCAATAGGCAGTCTATCTTGTTACTACAAAACAATGCACCGGAACTTAAAGGGGTAGAAATTGAATGAGTAAGGGGGAATTGGTAATTACATGGTTCACTTACATTCTTGTCTTAAAATTAATTGCAAAATTGACAGGTTCAATAATTTTTTAAAATCCTTCTGCAAAACACTTGGCCAACACCTAGATTTTCATTTTTAATTATGATATCCTTCCTGATCAGGGAGACAGCCTTTGGTGGGTGCCACAGTAATTGCCATAAACATTGCTTACTACAACCAAGTGAAAAGAATCTGTGCAGTCAATAATCCACTTTAAATCAATGTAATGTTCTAATGGAATAATTTGAATGATTCACAAAGGATGTTTCAAGAAAGTTGCCATTTTCTCAGATTGAATTTCTCAGCCCTCTGAATTTCATTCCCTAGTCAAATACAGAGGAGGGTTTTGCAAGTGAGTGCTGATTTATGGCTGGACAGGGATTGGAAAGTCCAGGAACAAGAAGGCACAACCAAAGCATTTTTTACTCTGATGCGGCCCCCAGAAGTGCCAGAAAAGGTAGTGCCCATTTCAAACATTTAGGTGCAAATGTCAAGGCAGTGCATTCTCCCCAGGGTAAAGCTGCATCCTCCTAAAGCCAGTCATAAATGTGGAATAACCACTTCATGGCTTATCTTGTTTTTAGGTAAAAATATTATGGGTGAGTTTGCTTTTATTAAAGCCAGACAAACAAAACTTCAATAAATTCTTCTTAGGATAAATAAATATTTAACCATAAAGTAATGTGAGTTTTAATACATGGGCTTCTGGACATTTCAGTAATTTTTCAACTATTTTAATGTTCTGGAAAAAAGAAACATTAAAAATACATAAAGACACACGTATAGAGGGGTGCCCTGTACATTCCTCAGGCTCCAAGGTAGATTGATGAGGTACTGTTGGATTCTGTCTTTATTCTAATTTGAGATTTTGTTCTTTATGAACAATTGTTCTCATTAATTTTGTTTTAAAAATAATTCATTAAAATAATATTTACCTTGATTACTAATATTTTGGCACTCTCAAATTTTGTGCCCGAGGCAAATGCTTCGCCTCACTCCACCCCAGGGCCCACTGTGAAGAATTGAGCTCTACTCATTGGGTTAGAAATAATTCTGTTTTCTGCCTTAAGTATCACAAAAACGAAGACACATTGTGCTTTGGAATAAAATGGAACATCTTTTCAATCTTTGCCCTGTCACCTATTAGGCTGTGATTTTGTCAATATCATATATACAAAAGATTATTTCATTGGTGTCTTAACCTCACTAATAATTAGAGATTTATGAATTAAGATATCTTCTTATCTTTTTCTTAGCCACTATTGTTCCATTCTGTAAATTGTGTATTCCTTGTACATTTTCCTACTGGATTTCTTATATATTTTTTTGCTGATTCTGAAGAAATTTTTATATATATTATATATTACTACCATACTAGTTTTATTTGTTATTAATTTTTTGTTCTTATCTTTGGCTTTAGTAACTAAACAGAAAATTTTAACTTTGGTAGGGTCAGATTTTTCCTGTACAGTATATGCCTTTTGATTTTTTCCTTACAGAAGAACTATATAGTATAGAATCTTTCTCTCTGAGGACAAAAAAAATATATCATATATCGTTTTTATCCTTGTATTAGCTTTATAGTTATGTTTCATAATTAAGCCTTTAATCCAGATTGATTCTTTCTCTCTGTTGGATTACTTATTCTCTTTCAAACGTCTGCTCCCCAAGATGATCCAAATAATATAACATCATTATAAAATTAGTTCTTTCTTTCCCCATTGATTTGTGATGCAAAGCATGCATGGATGGGAAGAACCGACACTGTTAAAATGTTCAGACTGCCTGAATCAATCACTTTCCAACTTCCAGTGGCATCTTTCATAGATGTAGAATGAATAACCTTAAAATTTGTAAGGATTCATAAGAGATCCAAATAGCCAAAGCAGTCTTGAGAAAGAAGAACAAAGCTAGAGCCATCGTACCCCCTGATTCAAACTATAATACAAAGCTATAGTAATTAAAACAGCATAAAAACAGGCAACATAGGTCAATGGAACAGAATAGAGACCTAGAAATAAACTCATGCATATATAGTCAGTTAATTTATAATAAGAATCCAAGAATATACAATGAAAAAAAGAAGAATCTCTTCAATAGTGTTGGGAAAATTGTACAGCTACATGCAAAAAGATGAAACTAGATCACTGTCTTACATCATACACAAAAATTAACTCAAAATGGATTAAAGGCTTTAATATCAGACCTGAAATCATAAAAACCCTCGAAGAAAAAAGCATAGGCAGTAAACTCCTTGACATGGGTATTGGCAATAATTTTTTGAATCTAACACCAAAACAAAAGCAACAAAAACAAAAATAAACAAGTGAGATCACATCAAACCAAGAAGTTTCTGCACAGCAAAGGACCATCAACAAAATGAAAAGGCAATCTATTGAATGGGAGAAAATATTTGCAAATCATATATCTGATGAGGGGCTAATTTCCAAAATATAGAAAGAAGTCGTACAACTTAATAGCAAAAACAAACAGAGCCTCCCTCCCCCAAAAAAAACCCACCCAAAATTTAATTAAAAATGTGCAGAAGATCTGAATAGGCATTCTTCCAAGAAAAAATGCTGCTATGTTTAATGCAGCATTATTTACCACAGCTAAGATATAAAAACAACCCGAGTGTCCATAGATGGATGTGCTAAGTGAAATGAATCAGATAGATGAAGACAAATACCATATAATCTCTCTTATGTGTGGAATCTATACATACATACAGACATACATAGCTCAAAGATAGAGGGATCAGATTGGTGGTTACCCAAAGTGGGAGGGTGGTGGGAGAAATAGGTAAACTGGTTTTGGTGTGTGTGTGTGTGTGTGTGTGTGTGTGTGTGTTTGTGTCTTTTTTTTAGTTTACTTAAATTTAAACTAAATTTAACTAAATTTAATTTCAGTTACATTTAATTTAAGTAAATTAAATATTTATAAAAAATATATGCTATCCCTTAAAAAGATCTATTAACAGACTCCCTGAGAATGCAGGTGATAATATATAATGCTATTTCAAAATACTTATCCTATTGATTTTCATTTCTTCCCTTACTTCCCTCTTCTACACCATGACCAGTGTTGTATTTCTAAAGCTTAGTCCTGATCATACCACTTCTTCCCCAAAACTATCATTGACTTCATTTTCCTTTCTTTCTTTCTTTCTTTCTCTTTCTTTCTTTCTTTCTTTCTTTCTTTCTTTCTTTCTTTCTTTCTTTCTCTTTCTTTCTTTCTTTCTTTCTTTCTTCTTTCTTTTTTCTTTCTTTCTTCCTTCCTTTCTTTCTTTCTTTCTTTCTTTCTCTTTCTTTCTTTCTTTCTTTCTCTCTTCTTTCTTTCTTTCTTTCTTTCTTTCTTTCTTTCTCTCTTCTTTCTTTCTTTCTTTCTTTCTTTCTTTCTTTCTTTCTTTCTCTTTCTTTCTTTCCTTCTTTCTTTCTTTCTTTCTCTCTCCTTTCTTTCTTTCTTTCTTTCTTTCTTTCTTTCTTTCTTTCTTTCTTTCTTTCTTTCATTTCTTTCTTTCTTTTCTTTCTTCATTTCTTTAGGCTAAGTCCTGACTCCTAGCTTTCCATGCAAGCCCTTTGATGCTCTCATCCTAAACTCATCTCAGTCTCAGCTCTGTGTTCTGGTTTGCTGTTATTTGCTGTTATATACCACCTGGTAGTCCTCTAAAGTCATGACTCTGATATTGGGATTCTTCCATCATTCCTTCTTCAGGAAGCCTCCCAAATGCTGGCATCCCTCCTTCTGGATGCAGGCACTTTGATTTATATTCCTGGTACTGCGCATGCTTTTGTGTGTATGACAAGCTCATTCAGGGAGCTTATTAAAACATAGATTCTGATTCACTAGGTCTGGCCTGGACTGGAGATTCTGCATGTCTCCAAGGTTCTCTATTGATACTGCTGATGTTGGTCTGGGGACCCCACATTAGCAGGACATTTGTACAGCACTCACTACCACCTGTATACCTGATTAATTGTGTGGCACCCCTACCTGTACCCCAGCAGACTCCGATCTCCTGGGAGATTAAAGACTGTGTCTTGCTCATCCCTAACGTCCATGCCTCTCACCAGGGGCCCAGCCATCGAACTGAACAGAATTAAATTAGATTTGAGGCACACTGGAGAATATTGGGACAATTTGGCTTTGGTTCTGCTGCTTTCTTTCTGCTGCTGCAGTGCACTGCTGGCTCTGAAGAGGTTAGCTCAATGTCCTCCACCAGCTAAGGAGAGGCCAATGGCCATCGATCTTCAAGAATCACAGCTTCTCTGCAATATTTCTATGCACCTGATCAAACTCTGCCTCAGAGAAAAGAAATTGTTTAAGCAGATAACATCACCCAGCAGGTCCAGGCCAGAGCAGCTAGGAAGGGAGAACACATTTTGCATGATGTTTGTGGAATCACAAAAAAAAAGTGTATTTTCTCCACAAAGGTGTCTCCATTTGAAGCATATGGAATGAAATGCTAAAAATTCTTGTTTGGAGGTGGGTTGGTGTATTCTGCTGCTCTCTTTTGGACATAACTGGAGAGAGGGAGTGTTCAAAGTTAAATACATAAACATAAATAAAAACAGTATTCTTATGGGTCCCAGCAGACTATTCTTTCAAGGGACAGAGATCACCTGGTGCGTCTCCTTCTTATGCCTCCTTGGTGGAAGAATTAGGCAAGTGAAGAGGTGACACAGAGCTTTAAAAGCAGAGAAGGGAAAGAGCAGGTGGGTGAAGATGCCCCCTCCCCCTCTGCCCTGAGAACTGGAAGTTACAGGGATTTGACCAATAGAGCTGCATGGGTACAGGTAGGGTGACCATGTTGTCTTGATTACCTGGGACTTTACTGGTTTCAGCAATGAAAGTCTCAGGCCTCCGAAAACACCCCAGTCTCAGGCAAGTGAAGGTTTGTCACTACAAGGAAAGTTTGGGATCAGTTCATTTGGCTCTTTGTTGTCTAAGTTCTTCCAACTCTGTTCTTACCTCATGATAGTTTCCACCTGCCTTCCTGGCTTCTCGAGAAGAGGTTACCTTCAGTGCCTTTCTCCTTAATCCATCTTAATGCTGGAAACACTAGAGGGGTCTGCCTTCCAGGAACATTTGCATCTGCAAGTGAGCCCCTGGGGACTCTTCCAGTCGGGACCCATTTGTACATGCTTGGGTACATATTTTTATTAATAACCACAATGTCATGCATTTACATGCAACTGTATTTTGCAAAGGGTTACCCTGTATGATCAAATTTGCTAATAATAATGACCTTCTCCCCATCAGAAGATTCTGTTGGGAAAGATATTGGCAACTCTCAACTACACTTGAAAAATACTAGCCTCCAAAAAGTACAGAGGTGGCTGAGAGTGACCAATAATTAGGGGGAGAGCTGGGGCCTCAAACTCAGGAATGATCCAAATGCTGGACATGTTCTGCCCCTGCCTCATTGAAAATGTTTTATCTTGGGGCAACTAGGTGGCTCAGTCAGTTAAGCATCTGCCTTCAGCTCATGTCATGATCCCAGAGTTCTGGGTTTGAGGCCCCTGTCAGGGTCCCTGCTCACCTGCTCAGTGGGGAGCCTGCTTCTCCCTCTCCCTCTGCTCCTCCTCCCTCTCCTGCCCCACTTATGCACTCTCTCTGTCTCTCAAAAATAAATAAATAAATAAATGAATAAATGAATGAATGAATGAATGAATGAATAAATAAATAAATAAATAACAATGTTTTGTCCTTATCTGTATAACGGTGGTGTTTCCATTCTCGTTATATGTATGTGAAAGTCAAGTTCTAAATTGGCTCCATGACAACTACTAAAAATATCTCCTGTCTTATCTATACTGGAGATATAATGACTGTGTTTCATTGTTTTTTATTTATCATCTTCCATGACCTCTGAGCCCTCAAGCCCATTGGGAGAATTTCCTGCATCTGATAACTTGAGATTTAGGCAAGAGCCCGCAGTCTGCTCCTGTAGCCAGAGGCAGGTGGAGAGAAGAACAAGGTCTGACCTAAGGCCCACTAACTATGTCAGTGTTGACCCTGGGAAAATGGATTCAGATACAGAGGTCCACCCTGGCCATCTAGTGGGGCTGGGGGAGCCACTGTCTAAAGAGAAGACCCGACTCACTGTCATTTTATACCTGTGGAGGAATTGTCAATCATATACTAGAGACAAGAAGTTTGAAGTGTCTTCATCTGAGAAATGAAAGATCTGTACAGAGACAGCCTGGTCTTTAGAGGGATTTTTTTCCTGACAATATTTGATAGCAGGCAAATTGTAGATAGATGTCTGTGCTTTGTTTGCTTAGTAATACAGGTTTTAGCATCCAGCATGCTAAAGAGTAACCCAGGAGAAAATGGAAATGATTCATCTCCTTTTCCCCCTACATACACATTGTTATTGGCTTGCATTTTTTTTTTTCATTTTCGTAGCTGGTTTATTTAACTGTAAAAAAGAATTATAAATGAATTGAAAATGGAGGACTTGACATTTGGCCTTGGAATTCTTTTTATTACTTTAAATTAGAACTATTAATGTGCTAGCCAATAAAATATTTTTAAAGCCTGCATTATTGAGGCACCCAGCAGGACACAGTAGATTCAAATCAGGATGATCTGAGTAATATTCAATGAAAGACCTTTTAAGATTGTGTAAGTCGAGTATAAAAAAACAAAGGATAAAGCAGGACTCTGGGCTAGTAACTCAGTGGGGGGCATCATTATCACCCCTATCATCAAAGGTAAGGGGAAGAAAGAGTTACTGGAATGTTAGTTGGAGCTGGTGACCTGGTAGTTGCTACCATCTTGGGTCAAAGTGCATGAGGAGCATGAATAACCGAGCTGGGAGGAAGCCAAGGAAATATAGTCCCACACTTAATCTCCTTCTTCATTCTCGGGGAATTGTTCACCACTACAAAACCAACGTGAAGCCAGAGGGTACAAGGCAAGTGAGATCTACCCAATGGGATTCCTGGGACTGAGATAAGGCTGGAGGAGGATGGAGAGGGGATTAATACAGGCAGACAGAAGCTACTCAGCATACAGTTTCGATAATTATTCCAACTTTGGACTCTTACAGTGATCCTGTGGAAAGGCTATCCAGTTATTACCTCCATTTATAGATGAGGAGACTGAGAGCAGAGACGCAAGTTAGTTATATTACCCAGCAAGCCTACATCTTTTCTTTACAAATCCCATACTCCTTCTTATGCTTCAGAACAGCAGTGGGCTGCTTCATTATGGTGCCATGTCCAATGCAGCACTGTCCCAAGGGGGATGGATACAGAAACTCAAGTAACTCTTGATGTTTTTTTTTTTTTAATCTCTAAATCATCTTCCTATTTTTTTTTGGTGCCAGGGCTTGAATCACCATCATTTCTGCTTCTAACGAGTTTCAGTAACAATTTGACCTCTGGTGAGCATCCCGAGGTTGTTCAGACTCTGGTATCATATTTTACAACTCTTCTGGGGTTGGTTGAAAACATTATGCGGTGTAGGACTTGTTATATTTTACAGTTCAATTCGCCCATGTAAAAAAATATTCTCCTGTCCTCAGACCTTTCTCAGTTGCCCATACTCCAAGTTTGGTAAATCGCATGGAAACTATTCCATTACCTATATTTTCCAAGGCAAAAGGGCATTTCTTCCTGCCTGGACACAACATTCCATAAATCACCCAGATTGGGATGCTTCCCTGGTCACAAAGAAGTCTGTGAGTATTTATGCAGAGGTGAGAAGGCATGCTTTTCCTTCCTCATCAGGTACACGTGATTTGCATATCCCATTATCAGCTTATTAACCAGAATGCCTTATAACAATGGCAGACTGTGAAATATGCACACACAGGCAGTTAAACAACAAGCTCTCATGGGTTCATCCTGCGATTGCATCCCTGGTAGTGAAGAGGCAAATGGCAAGGATGTGACAATGGGATGTTCCGCAATGGGATGAAATCAGAATTTGATCTAATGCAACATGACTTTCTCACAGTACAGGTAGAGTATCAAACAGTCCATGTGAAATCCAATCCTTGGTATGATCTTCCTATTAAATCCATTGTTCCAGTTGTCTGAATACCACGCAGAACAGTATGTAAATCAGGTTTCATTAACAGCTGCTTCCTTTTATTGTCATTCAGTTTAATTGTGACTTCTATTTTTTTAAGCTTTATTTACTCTGGGAATGTGAATGTTCTGGTAAATTTAGCAATATGATGGGAAAGGAAACAAACAAAACTATTCACTGATGTCTAAGTTGCATCTTTAGTACCATCAAGGATAAATATATAAAAGCAATTTCTTTGGAAGCTGGTTATCATCGGAGTTAAAACAGGATTTTAACTAAACTGCAGAAAGATCTTTGGAACTTTGCTGTATATTAATTTTATACCTAGGAACCACCACCACCCCTGAAATGTAATCTTTTGGATATTATTTTATGTTATAACAACAGATGTACTAAGACATTTTTGCAAGGAGGAGAACTAACAGTTATTTAGTTACTCTGGGCCAGGTGCACTGCTAGATTCTCAACAGATAGCATCTGATTGGATTTTCACAACAACCCTTGAGGTAGCAATTATTATGAATCCGTTTCTGATTTTTCTGAGTCGGTCCCTGAGCCCATCTCTGAGCCCTACTCAGCCTATCATGGATGCTCACAGGAAGGAATGATGCAGCGAGAAAGGTGTATATGTGTGAGTTTGTTTGATTTTTTGATTTTTTTTGTTTTTTGTTTTTAAACAAAGATCCTCTCTACTTTGAGCTGCTAATGTGTAGGTCATCCCAAGGCTCTTGAAATTTCTGCTATTTGAAATATTTAAACCCAGGCATCAGGATTTCCAGCTCTGGGCTTTGGTTGCTCTGCCAGAGAAGTACACGCTGCTTAGGAAGAGTTTGCTTTTGTTCCTTCCTGGTACCTGGGTAGTCACCACTGGGTCCATCCTCAATGAAGGTGGCCTGTGTTCCTCTCTAGTCCTGCTGCCTCTTCTATTTTCTGTGATGGAGTTATAGGAAGTGAATTTGCTTCAGGCTTTCAGGCCACCTTATTCATTTCTCAGTCCTGTCCCAGGAAGAGCCCGTTATAAATGTTGTGTAAAATATGGGATTGGATCTCTTTATCTGGAGGTTTTTCAGAAAAATGGGTAAACTGTCTCTTTTATTAAATGTAGAAATACTTAGCAAACACAGCACAGCTCCAGGAATTCAGCCAATGTATTTATTGTTCTGGAGAAGATATCTAATGCCAATAAAAATTAAAACCAATTTCTGTCTCTGCTTAGAAAGAAACCATTGGAAACGAGCCTTTTTAAGAGAAAGGCAAGGTTCTCAGCTCTCCTGACCATTGTAATTTGGCTGCATTGCCAGGTCCTGGTTTAAATTTGAAGGTCAAATAGTTAACTTATGATAAATGATACTATATTGAGGTTTGAGCCAAGGCAGAGAGTGTGGGAAAGCTTATAAGAAAACCATTAAGGCTCCAATTTTGCTGACCTGTGGAGGACTCTGGACTGAAAAAAGTATAGATTCTTGCAATACGTTTTTGTGAAGAAGCCAGAGAAGGTATTAGTAGCTGAGTTGAGGTCAGAGGAAAACAGAGCATCAGAACATGACAATAACCCCATTTAAGTGTGTGTTTACAAACCTGTCCTCTGAAATTTCAGATTTGCCTCTTTTTTTTTCTTACCTTCTCCAATTAGATAGAAGAACTATTATAGAGTGCACACTGAGCATTTGGAAAGGCCTTCTAATATAGCTTTTTTGGTGTGATATTCTTTTTTATGTTTGGTAGGGCTTTGCAGCCATGCTGATTCTGATAGGGCCTAAAATAGGCTTCAAATTCATCCAATTCTCAGTTTTAATACAACTACCATAGTTCTTTGTTGTTATTTGTTTGTTTTGCTTCAAAAATCTGTAGGCTCATGAATAAGTACAGTCTAATAGGGCTACTATGGGAAATTCAAGCTGAATTCCAGTGTAGACTTGAGTAATTTCACTTTATTTCTCCTGACCTCATATTCTTGCCTTTATAATGAAAGTATAATAAAGTTCCTCTCCTTTTTTAACTATTAGAATGAAGTAAATGCTTGCTTCTTGCCAGGAATGACCAAAATGCTCTACATTTATACATACATTGTCCCATTCAATTTCAAAATTACCCCATGAGCCCATTATGATTATTATTCCTAGTTCTTTAGGGGAGAACACCAGTGCTCAAAGATGTCAGATTACCTAAAAGGCTAGATCATGAATTCAGCATCCTTAAAAACTGTACTAAACTGTGTATGTAACCTCCAGCCTTAACATTCTTTGACTCCATTTTTCAAAATAAAGATTCTCATTGGTTTAGCCATGCCAAAATATTAACTGGAATGAAATCATCCTTTGGATGACAGGGGAATATTTGATCCCTTCTACACGTTAACATAGTTGTACCTTGAAATATTTGCCTCTAAATAAGTCCATCTGTCAGAGAGAGAGAGAGAGAGAGAGAGGAGAGATCTCTGTCCTAAGCTGTCTGGCATTATTTTTCAAGGAAGATACTCAAGGATAATAATGGAAGTCGCTTTATATCTTCATCATGCAAGCACAAATGGCAGAGGTACGAAATCAAAACAACATTAACTAATGTATACAACCATCAGGGGTGGTTGCTGCTTCTTATGACAGCATGACAACAGAAGCAACATTTCTACTGTTGAGAAGATTGATGTTTATTTAAATTTTTGTTTCAGGGTCTCCAGTTTCTCATGCCTCTTAACTAAGGTGTCCAGCAGCTCCATGATGGATGGAGAAAGTGGGGGAATGGATCATTTCAGCCACATTTCACATGATACCTTTGGTATCATCCATCTCCCTATCTGTCCATCCATTAATTCTGTCCTTTATTTTTTTATTTTTATTTAAAAAAATTTCTTTTTATGGTAGTCACAGAGAGAGAGAGAGAGGGAGAGACATAGGCAGAGGGAGAAGCAGGCTCAATGCACCGGGAGCCCGACGTGGGATTCGATCCCTGGTCTCCAGGATCGCGCCCTGGGCCAAAGGCAGGCGCCAAACCGCTGCACCACCCAGGGATCCCCTAATTCTGTCCTTTAATAAATATGTATTGAGCATCTACTATGTACCAAGCAAAAGGCAAGCTTTAGCAAAATCAAATTAATAATGAAAGTCTTGCTCCTTGGAAAACTTCCAGTCTAGTGAATGGACAGAGAAGTGAACAACAACAACAACAACAGCAACAAAAACACTACAGGTGACTACAGAATGTAAATAGTGTTATGAGAGAAGATGGTACCAAATGTGCAGATACTTATTCCAATCCCCATGAGAGCCCACCTATGCTGTCTAGTCCAGAGCCTTAAATGTTGGGTAGGTATTCTCCAAGTGATGAAGAAGGGAGAGTGTCCCAGACATAAGCAAATACATGAGAATTCAGGTCTTACCAATGAATCATTTAATAGGGCCACAGCTTACCGTGGAGAATAGGGAGAGATGAGATAGGTAGCATAGTAAGACTCGAGTCAAAAAGGCTTTTGCATACTGTGCTGAAATACCTTGAATCTTTCTTAAAAGAAGCAGAGAATATTAAGGCAAAAGCTGTCATACTCTCTCTCTCTTTTTTTTTTAAGACAACACTGGTAGATAGGGTAGAGCAAAAAATGTGTACTTATCCAACTGCACTATTGGATTCTGCATGTGGAACCCCTTTTATTCATCAGCAAGGACTTTCAAGAGCCTTCTAGAAATGACTCCCCTTCAATTATGAGACCAGCCAAACCCAATTTTGCAAAAAGGCTGAACACAGGCAATCGGCCACCAGTTTAGAGACAATATGACACTCACACATCTGTTTGCATAATTTGCAAATGAAATATAAAAGGTGCAGAGTCATAATAGAAGCAGTCATGGGAGATGATTTATTGGCTGATTTTGGCCAATAAAACATCAGTGGAAAACTAAATTTGTTCTACTTTGCTTATCTTCACCCTGTCCTTAGCCATGTAGCAGCTTTAAAAAATGTTAGCACAATATAGCAGGACTCAGAAGTTAGGTTGTTTACTGCCAACTCATCTGTATGATATTTCCTTATGCAAGCTTTGGACTGAGGGTCTGACAAGGGTGGGTAGGTTGGAGGGTAGGCACCTGGCAAGTTGATTTAGTTTGGACCATAGTAATAAAATGGAAACTCATCTGCAAATACTTCATTAGTTATGTAACCTCAGCTCTTCGTATGGTTATCGGTCCTAATTATATGTTTGTCTACATTACTGGATTCAGTTTAAATTGTATTATCTGGGCAGCCCTGGTGGTGCAGCGGTTTAGCGCCGCCTGCAGCCCAGGGTGTGATCCTGGAGCCTCGGGATCGAGTCCCACATCAGGCTCCCTGAATGGAGCCTGCTCCTCCCTCTGCCTGTGTCTCTGCCCCTCTCTCTGTGTCTGTCATGAATAAATAAATAAAATCTTTAAAAATAAATAAATAAATAAATTGTATTATCTTAGACAGAAGGAACTAGACCTATACGCAACTTGACTTTAGCCTAATAATGGGGAGATGCAAAAGGCAATGTTTAAAGAAATGCTACTTGATGTTGACATTTCCAAAGACAGTAAGGGCCAGTGATAGGATAATAGTTTAAATAATGAGTAAATAATTTAAATCTTGGGCTATTAAAAGTGACTTAGAGTTTTGGGGTGTCTTATTATTTTAAAATATTCTTAGATTCATTGCTTCATGTAATTCTCTGAAACCTCTGCTGTATCAGGGTGGTAAGTATGAGCTCCATTTTTAATGTCAAATGTGAGGTAAGGGCTTTAAGAAGCTTCCCTGGCTCATCCTCTTCTTCCAAGTGCTTTGTGAATTTTATTTCTTCCACCACAACAAACCCAGGTTTGCATGACTGTTCTGAGAGCATTAACTCTGCAGCCACAAAAAAACTGCACTTGCAAATCCATCTTTTGCTCTGACTTGTGGATTACTCTGCTCATGCATAAAATGTCATTTTGAATTTTTATGGATTCCAGGAGAAATCTGGCCAGTTGGAATCCCTTCATCAATTTGCTTCAACTTGGCTGCGTGGTGCTAGGCAATATTCTCCAACTGGTCTGCTGCATATGTGCTAATATTTCCCATCATGTGCTCCCCTGGTCCCATGTTCCCCATTGCCATTTAAAAAAAATCCCATTTTTGATTACAGTTGATTTATCCCAAAGGAGTATAATGGCCATAATATAAAAAGGAATATATATATATATATATATATATATATATAGAGAGAGAGAGAGAGAGAGAGAGAGAACAAGTGAGAGCTA
Source organism: Canis lupus baileyi (assembly GCF_048164855.1). Taxonomy (NCBI): domain Eukaryota; kingdom Metazoa; phylum Chordata; class Mammalia; order Carnivora; family Canidae; genus Canis; species Canis lupus. The sequence continues at coordinate 48,076,390 of NC_132839.1, read as the reverse complement.
GCTTCTCAGTTTCAGCCTATGGTGAGGGGGTTGTGCAAAAGAAAACTGTTTCAATCTGGAATCAATTATCTGGTATGATAGATGACAAGCAAGGAACTAAACAGATGGAAAGAGGGGTGAGTAAAGAGGACAACCCACCTGATCCTAATTACGTACACCTACACTTGGAAATCTTTTTGCCAGACATCTTGAATAGCTCAAGACTAGGTGGAAGGGAGCTCCTAGAGACTCAGTGTAAAAATGCAAACTTCAGTGATGAACAAAGGGGTCACGTGGGAAGAAATGGGGGAAATCATTGCCTGACCAAGATACCTGTAATGGAATATTTAAGGTCTTACACTTTATAATAATATGTGTTCCACAGATCTTGGCACCCTCTAAGGGCTTAATACATTTTAGATATTACTTTAGAAATGGAAGGCTGGAATGTTTTAAAACATAGTTTCCATTATTTAAAAAGGAAATTCAGAGGGGCGCCTAGGTGGCTCAGTCGATTAAGCATCCAACTCTTAATTTTGGCTCAGGTCATGATCTCAGGGTCGTGAGATCGAGCCCCACATCAGGATCCACGCTCAGTGCTGAGTCTGCTGGAGATTCTCTGAAGAGAGAATCTCTGCTCCTCCCCCGCCCCACTCTCTCTCTGTCAAATAAATTAAGAAAGAGAATCTTAAAAAATTTTAAAAAATAAAAAGGAAATTCAGAGGGCATGGTATATTTAAGAATTATTAGAGCACTTAGAAAGATTCTATGTATCCACCGGGGTCGTCGGTAGAGACCAGAGCTGACCCATGGCCAAAGATCGACTGTCAGACCCTGAAGCAGAAAAATAAGAAGAGAAAGGTAAAGTTGGGGAGAAGGTGGGTAGTATTTGTCAAGATGCTGCTGTGTAGCAGGAGGCTTTGCTTATAATTTCTCATGTGATTTTTGTGATGCTTTGAGTTATGTTTTATTATTCTCCATTCACAACGGAGGAAACTGAGTCTCACAGACACTAAATAACTTGTCCAACATCACATAGTAACTGCTGCAACAAAGAAGTGACATCATTCTCACTAGAGCAAAGTATTTTAATAAAGATCAGGGAGCGGCGGCTGGGTGGTTCTGTCAGTTCAGCGTCTTCCTTCAGTTCAGGTCATGATCCCAGGGCCCTGGGATCGAGCCCCGCATGGGGCTCCCTGCTCAGCGGGGAGCCTGCTTCTCCCTCTCTCTCTCTGCCGCTCCCCCTGCTTGTGCTCTCAGTCTCTCTCAAGTAAATAAATATAATATTAAAAAAACTAAAGACAAGAGATAAGAAATGTGGAGTCAGAGTTTCCCCAAACCCTGAATCCTGAGCTGCTGCCTCTTATCCCTCTTCCTCCTCCCATTATATGGTATTTTCACCCTTGCTGTAGCACACCCTTGGTCTAACTGGTTGTACTGGATTTTTATTGACAACATAGTCACTCTCTGACCAGCATTTCCTGGGATCTCCTTTGCTGTTTTGTTCCAAGTTTAAGTTGGGCTCAAAGAGGAACTTCTCATGTACTGGAAGGTAGAAGGAAAGCAGTTGCTCTTATTCTCTGAATGTCTTCATCTGGTTAAGTATGGCTAGCAGAATGATGCTGAGGGGACCAGAATGATCTGCAGGTCCTGGCTTATCCTTGCTCCCTACTATTCTGCATCAAGCTCATCTTCCTGACTGCTGATGCTGCTGACTAGCAGTCATCCTGGGCTTCCCACCTGATATTTAGTGGTGGATCTGCAGATGTCATGGCTTCCCAAACCTTCCCCAGAAGCTTCCCCTTTCCTGGCCTCTGAACACCTGTTCCTGTTCTGACTGTCTACACACACCAGAGCTTCAGGCAGGCTGGTTAGTGACCTTTCCTCTCACTCTCCAGCTTCCCTATCATGTCTTCATTTCCATCAGTAACTCCACAACTGTGAAGGTCAGAGTTCTGTAACCAATCCCTATTCTTACAGCACTCAGAGTGTCTCTGCTTTCCTAACAGGATCTACTGATTGATACTATTACAGGGACCTATGCATTTCCTCATCTCTTCTAGTTCTTCATGGGGGGAGGAACTCTGTTATTCCACACAATGTCCTGCTTAGTTCCTAGCATGCAGATGCTCAACATATGAGTGTTAAATTTTCAAATTTTTATTAAAGTATACCTGAAGTACAATATCTTATCAGTTTCAGGTGTACATCAGAGTGATTCAATATTTGCATATGTTATGAAATGATCCTCATGATAAATCTAGTTACCATCTGTCACCATACAGGGTTATTACAATATTATTGACTATATTCCCTATGCTCTACATTACATTTTCATGACTTCTTTTATAACTTGGAGTTTTTACCTCTTAATCCCCTTCACCTAATTTACCTGCCCCTCCCTTAAACCTTCCTCACTTTAGTACCAACAGTTTGCTGTGTTTTTTAGATGCCATATATACATGAACTACTATGGTATTTGTCTTTCTCTGATTTAGCTCACTTAACATAATGCCCTGAAGTTCTATCCATGTGGTTGCAAATGGCAAGGTCTTATTCTTTTTCATGGTGGAGCAATATTCCACTGCGTATATATACCACATCTTCTTTATCCACTCATCTGTTGATGGACACTTGGGTTGCTCCCATATCTTGGCTGTTGTAAATCATGCTGCAGTGAATACTGGGTGAATATATCTTTTTGAATTGATGTTTCCATTTTTTTTTCAGATACATAATCAGAAGGGGAAAAAAGTCTTCTTTGAAGAACTAGTGAAGCTCCTCCATTGAATTTAAGATATGAAGAAAGTCCTTCTCCAAAACTGGAAAGTTTTTATTCTTTAGCTACGGTTTAATCACACCTGTGAGATTATTGTTTATAACGCCAGAAATTCTATATCCTGGGATTTCTCATGTCCTTTGAGTCTGGCAAGAAATTCTAAGAGTTACTATATTCCTTAGAACTTCTGGGGTAATTGCAGGATAGGGTGGAATAATAATGGTGTTTTGGGTTAGAAGATGTTGGTTGGGGTCTCAGGACTATAACTTGCTGGCAGCATGACTTTAGGCAGAGGTTTCTTTAAATTTCAGTTAAGGATTAGAAACACCTAGTTTATAGTTTTGATGTGAGGCTCAAAAAGTAAACATGAAAATTTTATGTAAAAATGTTACATACACTAGTTACTAATTTACCTATATGGGTATTAGGTAAGTATGTGAAGCACTTTGGAGTTAGTGAGTTATATAACTAGTTAATTACTACTATATATTTTTATTTTTTATTTATTTATTTATTTATTTATTTATTTATTTTTTAAACATCTAGATTTTACTTTTTTTTTTTTAATTTATTTATGATAGAGAGAGAGAGAGAGGCAGAGACACAGGCAGAGGGAGAAGCAGGCTCCATGCACCGGGAGCCCGATGTGGGATTCGATCCTGGGTCTCCAGGATCGCGCCCTGGGCCAAAGGCAGGCGCTAAACCACTGCGCCACCCAGGGATCCCCTACTATATATTTTTAGAGAATCAAAATATAGTTATTAATAATTACTAACTTGATACTTACTTGTCTGTAGGTCTTCACAGAATGGGGTATGCCATCACACACCATCAAAAGCCCTGTTCTCTGTTCCCACTGAGTTGATTTGACATGTTCTTATTTCATTATACAGTTTTTGCCCAGAGTAATGAAGGTAGAGTACAATTTCTCCCTTTTGGATATTGGCACAATTTCTCATTTAAAGCAAGTTATAGGTATTTTAGGGCTCCGATCTGCCATGTTATTATTTGTATTCTTTTTGTTCCTTTTGTTTTCTGTTCCTTTGTAATTAAAAAAAGATTTATTATTGATTTGAGAGAGAGAGAGAAAAGATAGAGAGAGAGCATGCAAGTGAGGGGGCAGAGAGGGAGAGAGAGAGAGAGAGAGAGAGAATCTCAAGTGTACTCTGTGCTGAGTGTAGACCCCATTGTGGGGCTCTATCCCATGACCCATGAGATCATGACCTGAGCTGAAATCAAGAATCAGATCCTTAACTGGCTGAGTCCCCTAGGTGCCCCTTCCTCTATATTTTTTTTCATGCTTTCCTATAGGCTACTTAAAAATATTTAGATTTGATTTACTTATAATATTTTTGAACATATCTCTTTGCACAGTTTTCTTACTAATTGCTCTAGGTATTACCACATATCTATCTATCTATCTATCTATCCCATATATTCCATTTAGATCCCTTTATTTCCCCATTTTTAAAATAAAATTGTCTTAAGTACTTTATATACATTGTGTATATATATGTATTCCATCTTGTTATAATATAAATTATATAAAAATAAAATATTATTAAAAGCATTCATGTGATGAGGATAACCTTTTATGTTTACTTTTATTTATGGCAGCTCCAGGCAGCTTACATTATTGTTATCTTTCTGTTGGAAAGCTTCTATGAGTCATTTTTTTTTCTATGAGTCATTTTTTAAGAGTAAGTGGGCCACCAACAAATTTTCTTAGTTTTCCTTGTCTGAGAATGTCTTTCCTCCCATTTTGTTCCTGAAGGATTGCGTTGCCAGATCTAGAATTCAGGGTAGACAAGACTTTTCTTTATGCATCTGCAAGAATGTAGTGCCACATTATCTGGCCTCTATGGTTTCAGGGGAGAAATTCACTGTCATTTGAATTGGTGTTTCATTATGCATAATGTGTCTCTTCTATTTGGTTATTATTATTTTTAAAGATTTTATTTACTTATTTGATATATAGAGAGAAGAGCATAGCAGGCAGAGAAGCAGACAGAGGGAGAGGGAGAAGCAGCTTCCAGTTGAGCAGAGAGCCTGATGTGGGGCTTGATCCCAGGACTCTGAGATCATGATCTGAGCCCAAGGCAGAAGATTAACCAATGAGCCCCTCAGTTGCCTCTGTCTGGTTCTTTTTAAGATTTTTTCCCTTGTCTTTAATTTTAAGAAATTTAATTATATTGTGTCTTTGTGTGAATTTATTCATGTGAATTTATCCTATATGAAGTTCATGTAGCTTCTTGAATCTGTATGTTCATGCCTTTTGCAATTTTGAAACATTTGCAGTCATGATTTTTTTAAACATTATTTCAATCCTACGGTTCTTCTTCTGGAACTCCAATGATACAAATATTCAGTTTTTTTTTCTTTGTTGTTGTCCCAGAGATCCCTGAGGCTGAATTCATTTTTTCAGTCTATTTTCCCTCTGTTCAGAGTAGGTACATTCTATCGATCTGTTTGCAAGTTCATGGATTCTATTCTCTGTTATCTTCACTCTACTATTAAGTCCATTCAGATAATTTTAAATTTTGGTTATTTTATTTTTTCAGTGATATCATTTCCCTATTTGATTCCTTTTTATGATTTTCATGTCTGCTGAGATTGGCTGTTTTGCTCTTTTTCCAGGAGGATTTATAATTGATTGTTTATAATTGATTGTCATAAAACACTTTTATGACAGCTGCTTTAAAATCCTTTGATAATCCTAACATCTGATTTATCTCAATGTTCGTATCAGCTGATTGTCTTTTTTAATTCACATTGTCATTTTCTTGGTTTCTTGTACAAGTAAATGCCTTATTTTATTCTGGACACTTTGGTGATTATGTTGGGAGATGCTTGACCCTATTTAAATCTTCTTTTTTAGCCAGCAGTGGCCTTGTTTAGGTTTACTGTTTTAAGTTCTAGCCTATTTTCATGAGCTTTATTTCCAATGACATGTTAGTGTTCAGACTCTTACAATGTTGTCTCCTCCTCCTTTTCTTCTTCCTCCTCCCTCCTCTTCCTCTTCATCCTTTGTCTTCTTCTCCCCTTTCTCCTTTTCCTTCTTCTTCTTTCTCTCCTTCTCCTTCTTTTCTTGGCATTGATGGGACTTCTAACTCAATCCCAGCTGGTGACATGTACAGGGCAGAAAGACATTTCCCTGAATTATCTGAATCACTGGGCCACCTTCTGTGTGTATGCATGTGTTTGTGGGGAGAGGGCAGAAACCATTGGACCTGAGTGTCCTGTATCACTGGGTGGAGATCAGGGAGATGCGGGCTTCCATGCTGATGCTGCTGTCAGCAGATTGGTCTGCTCACCAGTTCCTGGTCGTGGGTGGGAATTGGGATGGCTTGGAATTCGCTGCTCTGGTTCATGTGACTCAGACCACTTGTTGGTTTAGAGAGAGATGGAGAAGGGCCTCTCTTTACCAGTCCTTTCACTAGACAAAGAAGACTTTGTTTGTTTAGTTTCTCTTTGTCCCTAGTAGTTCTGGGTTGTGATCTTTCCAGAGCCCATAGGAGGGTGTATTTGGGACGCAAGGCCATAACTCAGTGAACTAACCACATTTTTGTTCCTCAGTCTTAGGATTGTTAGTCCACCTTCTTCCTTCCAGGGTTCAAAGTCCTTTTATTATTGTCTGCTGAATAATTTCCTGGGTATTAAGTTGAAGTGAGAACAGGGAAACTGTCTATGTTATCTTTTTTCCAGAACTGAAGTCTATCCAATGTATATCTTTGATAGGAAACATTTTTAAAGGTTTTATTTATTTCTTCATGAGAGACACAGGGAGAGAGGGCAGAGACATAGGCAGAGGGAGAAGCAAGCTCCCTGTGGGGAGTCTGATGTGGGACGGAATCCCAGGACCCCAGGCTCACACCCTGAGCCAAAGGCAGATGCTCAACCACTGAGCCATCCAGGTGTCCCTAATAAGAAACATTTTTAATAAGAAAAAATGTTCATGTAAAGTAATAAGTGAATTTTTAATGTTTGAAACAGTATGTATGATAGGGACCCATTTTAAAAGATGCAGGTTCTACTTACAAATTTGCATAGAGAAAAAAAACAAATATGCATAGAAACTAGTTCAAAGAAATATATAACAAAATCATAGCTTTTTAAAAGTAATAGTATTACTGATAATTTTTATTATGTCTTCATGTTTGTGTGGATTTTAAGATAATTTCTATACTGAACATTTACTGATTTTTATAATCCAAAAAGAAAAATTAGGTCTTACCACTTAGCTCGTCTTTGAAAAAAATTATATTGAAGGGAAAATGAAACACAATCATAGGGGATAGGGTTCTAATTTTGACAAGAGCAGGCTAAGGGTATGTAATACTCTTGTGGTTTTTAAATCCTTAAATAACTATTAAAGAGGAATTGCACTTGTAATACGCTTCTCCCAAAGGTAAAATTTCAGGAGGACCAGAAATTATAGGAAGGGACATTTTGGCTTAATTTAACAGAGAACTTCTGTGAAAGAAATTTTGTTCAACAATGGCATGATCACTTGTCCAGTGTACTATGGAGAGAATGTTCTGTGATAGGAAGGTCCTTCAAGGTGATGGGATCTCTTTTCTGCCCAGAGCATCCCTGACATTCTAATTATCTAGTATAACACGTGAGAATGCTTGACTGCAACTTAGCTGTTGATTGGAAACCACATTTGTCTTGTTTGGAGAAAGCTAACATCTAAGAGAGTGAACATTTAATATTATGGCCTTCCTATTTATCTTTCCCTTGAAAGGACCATATGTTTCTTTGATTCTTTCCTGGTGCCGCTCATGCAAATCTGATCTCTATTTTGCAGGTGAAGAATGGTAGAACCGCCCCCCCTTTTTTTTTCACCTTCTCCTAATTGTGAAATAAGAAAAAAAAAAAAACCCTGCTTACAACATCTTGCTCCTGTCTGTCCAAATCTTTGTCATTTTGGAAATTAGATAAGGAGTCTTTCCCTGAACCTTTTCCTTTGTATTTACTAGGTTTAAGTAACTTATGAAGGTAGACTAAATTTCAGGGGTGTGGAAGAGAGGTAGGGCAGTGGGACTGGAGATAGCCCTTCATGGGAGGGCAGGAGCCCCAAGTCCAAATGCTTGTGTTTCTTTCTTGTATGCCACTGAGATTCCTACCTGAATTTCTCCTCAGCCATGCTCCTGGGAGATAATCCAGCACATGGGCCATTCAGTAGGTGTTTGCTGAAATAGCAAATACATACATGGCCCTGTAAAATACTGTGGTTGATCTATGCTAGCAGTTTATGAATCTCTTGCAGTGAACCTGAGAGTCCAGTAGATTGTTTCAGGATCCTTTGTAAAGAGAGCAAAGAGGTTGCAGAGAGAAGTTTGGATATAGTGTTTTGCATAAAGTGACACACAGGCAGAACCATGTGGCGGAGGATCAGCTTTGGAGAACTGTGCAGAGCATCACAGAGCTTTAACAACTCAGCCTGGAAGAGTTTTCCATTCTGTGTCTGAGCAATTTAAAATATCTCTTTTAAGAGCTAAACAGAGCCAAGACTACATTTCAATATCAATAGAAAAAGCCACAGGCCTCAGTGCAAAGCATGAAAGAAGCTTTGACTGCATAGACTGCATCAAATAAAAATATTGAGTGTACTTTAGAAACACATGTACCTTAAAATCTTTTCGTTCTCATGATGAATTTAAAGAGCACTTTCTGCCTGCTGGGAACTCCAAGGGCTAGAGCCAGCATCCTCATAGTTGTGGTGAAGAGGCCTAACGAGAACTGTAGAAGGTCCCTGACTGTCTTCCCAAGGCTACCGGCCCTTTCTCTGCCTCAGTCCTCTTGGGATCCAGCTGCATTCCTTCTTTTGTTTCTGCAAGCTTTACCCTCCTCTTTGTTTTCCTGAAGGCCTTTAAAACTTTTCGTTGATGTAAAATCAACCTGATAAATTTTCACAAAGTGAATCTTGATAAATTTCCCAAACTCATCTGTGTAATCCACACCCAGACCTAGAGAGAGCATTTACTAGGACAAGCGTGGCACTCACTGGGGCCCAGTTTCTCTGCTATATGCTGGACTGACTTTTAGCACAAAACATTTGTTTTCCGAGGTTTTGAACTTGGTATAATTAGAATTATACAGTAGAAATAGTTTCCTGTGTGACTTCTTTTGCTCATTATGTTGAGCATCTATGTCATGGTGTGTCATTGTGTAGCACATGACTGCATGGAATGCAATGGCAGAGATATGTCGAGGTTTATCTAACATCCTGCTGTGGATGCACATTTGGGTTGCTTCCAGTCTGAGGCTATCATGAATAAAGTAGCCGTGAATATTCCTGGATGTGTCTTTCAGTGAAAGGTTGAGTATATACATCTAGGAATGGAATTTCTAGGTCCTGGAGGATGTAGCTTGAATAAATCCTACTAAAGAGTTTCCAAAGTGAACTGATTTGCATTCTCATCAGCAATGTATGAAAGTTCCTGCGGCCTCACATCATTGGCAACTCTTGGTATAATTTCTCTTTCATTGTAACCATTGTGGTGTGTATGAAATACTATTGCCTTGTGCTTTTAGTTGCTATCTCCCTAATGGTTAATAAACATGGGTCCTTTTTATTTATATTTTTTGGCCACTTGGATATTGTCTTTTGTGAATCACCTAAGTTTCATTGTCCTCCCTCTTTTTCTTCTCTGAGGTCATCTGCCTTTTAAAAAATTGTTTTATTGTAGTTCTTTTTATTTTCTGGAGAAGAGTCCTTCATATATAACACATACATTTTGATATATGCACATAGATGCATTTTAGTAGTCTCTCTGTCTCTGTGGCTTGCTTTTCACTCTCATGATAGCATGTTATAAACATAAATTCTTAGTCCAATGTATCATTTTTTCTATGTTTAGAGGGTTTTTTTGATGTCATATTTAGGAATATTTACCTACCACACATAGACTTATTTTCCTATGTCTTCTTCTTAAAGTTCTGTTGTTTTTTATTTTACATTTAGGCATACAATATATCTAGAGTTGATGTTGTTTCTAGTATTATGTGGGGTTCAGGGTTGACTTTGTCCCTACGGCTATCAATTCATGCAGTATGTACATACCTTGTGGAGGAAAGACCACCTTATTCCCAGAGCATGAAGGTATGCCTTTTGTGCTAAGTCAGGTGACCATCTAGAGCTGTGCTGGTTCACAGAAACTCTGTTTTCTTTCATTATTCTATTTGTCTCCCTCCAGTTGTTTTGAAGAAATAAAATATCACAGAGACACTTAAAATCTCATGTTTCCTTATTAAACCTATTTTCTACTCTTTCTTTCCAGAGATATCCATGATCCTGAGTTCCTTCAAATAGGTGTTGATATTTTTGCCACTCTTGTATGTATCCATAAAGGCATATAATATTATCTCTGAAATTTTTCTAAGTGGTATCATGTGGGGCATATCCTTTTGTGACCATATAATGTTTTGAGATATATTCATGTTGATAGATAAAGCTTTTATCCATTTAAATTTTAAATTCTATATGTACTGTAATGAGTAAACATGGCATTGATTTATTGTTTATCTTTTTTCTTTCTAATGACTAATTGCTGTGTTTTAACATTTTTTTTATTATTAGTGATTATTAGTGAAAATTCTCCTTCTGCATCTCCTTATGTTTACATGAGCTTTTTCCAGGGTAGATATCTAGAAGTGGAACTGTTGGGCTGAAAAGCATCTGTACCCTCAATTTTTCCAGATAGTTCCAAGTGCTCTCCAAATAGATGCACCAATTTATGCTTCCTCAGCCTGGTATAGAGGCTCCAACAGCTTGCTATGCCCATGGAGACAGTGGGACTTTCCATTGTCACATCCTCACCAACACTTGTTTTTGTTAGATGTTTAAATTTTTCTGCTCTGATCTGTGTGAAATGAGATCCTGTTACTGTTTCAAATTGCATTTCCTCTGGAAGAGTAAGTGAAGCAAGTTTTTAAATATATACTGATGACTTGAGTTGTCTCTTTCAATTGTGAGTTTATATGTGGTTTTTACTCTCCTGTTAGGCTGTTCGTCTTATCAATTTGTAAGTGTTAAAGAACAAAGGCTCATGTTGAATGATAAATTTAGCACTATTCAGAAGCACTTTGGTTTGAAAACTCCAGCGGAGAAACAGAACAAGGATTCTTTCAGACATGATTACGTCCTTTTATAGTAGTTGTCTTGTCTATGGAGTTTTTTTTTTGTGCTTTGCTTTGTTTTGTTTGTATTTGTTTTTAGTTTAATTACTGTATCTTTAATTTCAAAGATTTAGAATTATTTCTAATAATCTTTTTAAAATCTGTGTTTGATTAGTAATTTGTTTGCTAATGGATATAATACCTTCATTTGTCTCTGGGAGCATACTAAAATTAACTTATTTTAAACTCTTTGGTAGATGGTTTTACAACATTGGTGTCACTTTGAAATTTGTTCATTTTCATTAGTTGTTTCTGTTAGACATGTTATCTTGTATATCTTGTGCATTTTATTTTATTTTTTTTTAATTTATTTTTTATTGGTGTTCAATTTACTAACATACAGAATAACACCCAGTGCCCGTCACCCATTCACTCCCACCCCCCGCCCTTCTCCCCTTCTACCACCCCTAGTTCGTTTCCCAGAGTTAGCAGTCTTTACGTTCTGTCTCCCTTTCTGATATTTCCCACACATTTCTTCTCCCTTCCCTTATATTCCCTTTCACTATTATTTATATTCCCCAAATGAATGAGAACATATAATGTTTGTCCTTCTCCGACTGACTTACTTCACTCAGCATAATACCCTCCAGTTCCATCCACGTTGAAGCAAATGGTGGGTATTTGTCATTTCTAATAGCTGAGTAATATTCCATTGTAGACATAAACCACATCTTCTTTATCCATTCATCTTTCGTTGGACACCGAGGCTCCTTCCACAGTTTGGCTATCGTGGCCATTGCTGCTAGAAACATCGGGGTGCAGGTGTCCCGGCGTTTCATTGCATTTGTATCTTTGGGGTAAATCCCCAACAGTGCAATTGCTGGGTCATAGGGCAGGTATATTTTTAACCGTTTGAGGAACCTCCACACAGTTTTCCAGAGTGGCTGCACCAGTTCACATTCCCACCAACAGTGTAAGAGGGTTCCCTTTTCTCCGCATCCTCTCCAACATTTGTTGTTTCCTGCCTTGTTAATTTTCCCCATTCTCACTGGTGTGAGGTGGTATCTCATTGTAGTTTTCATTTGTATTTCCCTGATGGCAAGTGATGCAGAACATTTTCTCATATGCATGTTGGCCATGTCTATGTCTTCCTCTGTGAGATTTCTGTTCATGTCTTTTGCCCATTTCATGATTGGATTGTTTGTTTCTTTGGTGTTGAGTTTAATAAGTTCTTTATAGATCTTGGAAACTAGCCCTTTATCTGATATGTCATTTGCAATATCTTCTCCCATTCTGTAGGTTGTCTTTGAGTTTTGTTGACTGTATCCTTTGCTGTGCAAAAGCTTCTTATCTTGATGAAGTCCCAATAGTTCATTTTTGCTTTTGTTTCTTTTGCCTTCGTGGATGTATCTTGCAAGAAGTTACTATGGCCGAGTTCAAAAAGGGTGTTGCCTGTGTTCTTCTCTAGGATTTTGATGGAATCTTGTCTCACATTTAGATCTTTCATCCATTTTGAGTTTATCTTTGTGTATGGTGAAAGAGAGTGGTCTAGTTTCATTCTTCTGCATGTGGATGTCCAATTTTCCCAGCACCATTTATTGAAGAGACTGTCTTTCTTCCAATGGATAGTCTTTCCTCCTTTATCGAATATTAGTTGACCATAAAGTTCAGGGTCCACTTCTGGATTCTCTATTCTGTTCCACTGATCTATGTGTCTGTTTTTGTGCCAGTACCACACTGTCTTGATGACCACAGCTTTGTAGTACAACCTGAAATCTGGCATTGTGATGCCCCCAGATATGGTTTTCTTTTTTAAAATTCCCCTGGCTATTCGGGGTCTTTTCTGATTCCACACAAATCTTAAAATAATTTGTTCTAACTCTCTGAAGAAAGTCCATGGTATTTTGATAGGGATTGCATTAAACGTGTATATTGCCCTGGGTAACATTGACATTTTCACAATATTAATTCTGCCAATCCATGAGCATGGAATATTTTTCCATCTCTTTGTGTCTTCCTCAATTTCTTTCAGAAGTGTTCTATAGTTTTGAGGGTATAGATCCTTTACATCTTTGGTTAGGTTTATTCCTAGGTATCTTATGCTTTTGGGTGCAATTGTAAATGGGATTGACTCCTTAATTTCTCTTTCTTCAGTCTCATTGTTAGTGTATAGAAATGCCACTGACTTCTGGGCATTGATTTTGTATCCTGCCACGCTACCGAATTGCTGTATGAGTTCTAGCAATCTTGGGGTGGAGACTTTTGGGTTTTCTATGTAGAGTATCATGTCATCGGCGAAGAGGGAGAGTTTGACTTCTTCTTTGCCAATTTGAATGCCTTTAATGTCTTTTTGTTGTCTGATTGATGAGGCTAGGACTTCCAGTACTATGTTGAACAGCAGTGGTGAGAGTGGACATCCCTGTCTTGTTCCTGATCTTAGGGGAAAGGCTCCTAGTGCTTCCCCATTGAGAATGATATTTGCTGTGGGCTTTTCATAGATGGCTTTTAAGATGTCGAGGAATGTTCCCTCTATCCCTACACTCTGAAGAGTTTTGATCAGGAATGTATGCTGTATTTTGTCAAATGCTTTCTCTGCATCCAATGAGAGGATCATATGGTTCTTGGTTTTTCTCTTGCTGATATGATGAATCACATTGATTGTTTTACGGGTGTTGAACCAGCCTTGTGTCCCAGGGATAAATCCTACTTGGTCATGGTGAATAATTTTCTTAATGTATTGTTGGATCCTATTGGCCAGTATCTTGTTGAGAATTTTTGCATCCATGTTCATCAGGGATATTGGTCTGTAATTCTCCTTTTTGGCGGGGTCTTTGTCTGGCTTTGGAATTAAGGTGATGCTGGCTTCATAGAACGAATTTGGAAGTACTCCATCTCTTTCTATCTTTCCAAACAGCTTTAGGAGAATAGGTATGGTTTCTTCTTTAAACGTTTGATAAAATTCCCCTGGGAAGCCATCTGGCCCTGGACTCTTGTGTCTTGGGAGGTTTTTGATGACTGCTTCAATTTCCTCCCTGGTTATTGGCCTGTTCAGGTTTTCTATTTCTTCCTGTTCCAGTTTTGGTAGTTTGTGGCTTTCCAGGAATGCGTCCATTTCTTCTAGATTGCCTAATTTATTGGCGTATAGCTGTTCATAATATGTTTTTAAAATCGTTTGTATTTCCTTGGTGTTGGTAGTGATCTCTCCTTTCTCATTCATGATTTTATTAATTTGAGTCTTCTCTCTCTTCTTTTTAATAAGGCTGGCTAATGGTTTATCTATCTTATTAATTCTTTCAAAGAACCAACTCCTGGTTCTGTTGATCTGTTCCACAGTTCTTCTGGTCTCGATTTCGTTGAGTTCTGCTCGAATCTTTATTAGCTCCCTTCTTCTCTTGGGTGTAGGATCTATTTGCTGTTTTTTCTCTAGCTCCTTTATGTGTAAGGTTAGCTTTTGTATTTGAGTTCTTTCCAGTTTTTGAATGGATGCTTGTATTGCGATGTATTTCCCCCTTAGGACTGCTTTTGCTGCATCCCAAAGATTTTGAACGGTTGTATCTTCATTCTCATTAGTTTCCATGAATCTTTTTAATTCTTCCTTAATTTCCTGGTTGACCCTTTTATCTTTTAGCAGGATGGTCCTTAACCTCCACGTGTTTGAGGTCCTTCCCAACTTCTTGTTGTGATTTAGTTCTAATTTCAAGGCATTATGGTCCGAGAATATGCAGGGGACAATCCCAATCTTTTGGTATCGGTTCAGACCCGATTTGTGTCCCAATATGTGGTCTATTCTGGAGAAAGTTCCATGTGCGCTTGAGAAGAATGTGTATTCAGTTGAGTTTGGATGTAAAGTTCTGTAGATATCTGTGAAATCCATCTGGTCCAGTGTATCATTTAAAGCTCTCGTTTCTTTGGAGATGTTGTGCTTAGAAGACCTATCGAGTATAGAAAGAGCTAGATTGAAGTCACCAAGTATAAGTGTATTATTATCTAAGTATTTCTTCACTTTGGTTAATAATTGATTTATATATTTGGCAGCTCCCACATTCGGAGCATATATATTGAGGATTGTTAAGTCCTCTTGTTGAATAGATCCTTTAAGTATGATATAGTGTCCCTCTTCATCTCTCACTACAGTCTTTGGGGTAAATTTTAGTTTATCTGATATAAGGATGGCTACCCCTGCTTTCTTTTGAGGACCATTCGAATGGTAAATGGTTCTCCAACCTTTTATTTTCAGGCTGTAGGTGTCCTTCTGTCTAAAATGAGTCTCTTGTAGACAGCAAATAGATGGGTCCTGCTTTTTTTATCCAGTCTGAAACCCTGCGCCTTTTAATGGGGTCATTAAGCCCGTTCACATTCAGAGTTACTATTGAGAGATATGAGTTTAGTGTCATCATGATATCTATTCAGTCTTTGTTTTTGTGGACTGTTCCACTGAACTTCTTCTTAAAGGGGAATTTTAAGAGGCCCCCTTAAAATTTCTTGCAGAGCTGGTTTGGAGGTCACATATTCTTTTAGTTGCTGCCTGTCTTGGAAGCTCTTTATCTCTCCTTCCATTTTGAATGAGAGCCTTGCTGGATAAAGTATTCTTGGTTGCATGTTCTTCTCATTTAGGACCCTGAATATATCCTGCCAGCCCTTTCTGGCCTGCCAGGTCTCTGTGGAGAGGTCTGCTGTTACCCTAATACTCCTCCCCATAAAAGTCAGGGATTTCTTGTCTCTTGCTGCTTTAAGGATCTTCTCCTTATCTTTGGAATTTGCAAGCTTCACAATTAAATGTCGAGGTGTTGAACGGTTTTTATTGATTTTAGGGGGGATCTCTCTATTTCCTGGATCTGAATGCCTGTTTCCCTTCCCAGATTAGGAAAGTTTTCAGCTAGAATTTGTTCAAATACATATTCTGGCCCTCTGTCCCTTTCGGCGCCCTCGGGAACCCCAATTAAACGTAGGTTTTTCTTCCTCAGGCTGTCGTTTATTTCCCTTAATCTATCTTCATGGTCTTTTAATTGTTTGTCTCTTTTTTCCTCAGTTTCCCTCTTTGCTATCAACTTGTCTTCTATGTCACTCACTCGTTCTTCCACCTCGTTAACCCTCGTCGTTAGGACTTCTAGTTTGGATTGCATCTCATTCAATTGATTTTTAATTTCTGCCTGATTAGCTCTAAATTCTGCAGTCATGAAGTCTCTTGAGTCCTTTATACTTTTTTCTAGAGCCACCAGTAGCTGTATAATAGTGCTTCTGAATTGGCTTTCTGACATTGAATTGTAATCCTGATTTTGTAACTCTGTGGGAGAGAGGACTGTTTCTGATTCTTTCTTTTGAGGTGAGGTTTTCCTTCTAGTCATTTTGCTCAGTGCAGAGTGGCCAAAAGCAAGTTGTATTGGGAAAAAGAGAAAAAGAGAGGAGAGAAAGAAGGAAAGAAAAGAGAAAGAGAAAAAAAAGGGAAGAGAAAAAAAAAACGAAAGAAAAAAAAAAGAAGAAAAAGAGAAAGAAAAAGAAAGGAGAAAAAAAAGGGGGTGGGGGAAGGAAACAAATCAAAAAGCAAAACAAACAAAAAAAAAACAAAAACAAAACAAACAAACAAAAAAACCAAAAAAAAAAAAAAAAAAAAAAGAACCACAGGGGAGTATCTTCTGATTCTGTGTACTTTAAGTCCCTTGGCTTCTCCTGGAAGTTGTCAGTCTAGCTGGTGTTCTCGGGGAGGGGCCTGTTGTGCTGATTTTCAGGTGTTAGCAGTTGGGGGAGCTGCTGTGCCCCTGCCTGGTGCAGGGCTCAGTGGGGGTTGTTTACCCCGTGAGGCCGCAGGAGGAACAGCCCTAGTGGCGGGGCCAGGTCTGGAAACCTGGATTCAGCTCCGGCAGGAACTCCGTCTGCAGGGCCTGGAGGCTCCGGGGCGGGGCCGCTGATGTGCTCAGCTGGGGCAGGAGCGTCCTTGCTGTCCTGGGCCCTCCCGGCCTCTGCCTGTCCCGGGGGAGGCGGGATCCTGGGCTGTGTCCCGGCGCCCTGTGCTCGGGAGCTTGCGCTGTTGGATTCGCGCTCCCGGGCCGTGCAGCCCCCTCCGCGGAGCCGCCGCCCGAGCACCCCGAGCTGCTCCTGGAACCGCGCAGGCCCCTCCGCACGGAGCCTCTTCCTCTGCCCGAGCCCCCCGAGCTGCTCCCGGGGCCGCGCAGCCCCCTCCGCGGAGCCGCCGCCCGAGCCCCTCCGAGCTGCTCCGGGTCCCGCCGGGTCCCCCGTGCGCGCTGCAG
The DNA here is from genome assembly GCF_048164855.1 of Canis lupus baileyi. Classification (NCBI taxonomy): domain Eukaryota; kingdom Metazoa; phylum Chordata; class Mammalia; order Carnivora; family Canidae; genus Canis; species Canis lupus. The sequence goes on along the minus strand of NC_132839.1, from coordinate 48,059,263 downwards.
CCCTTAGGGAGCTCGGCGCACTCTCCTGGCGCGCAGTTGCTGTTACTGTCCCGGGGAGCCCGAGGGCATCCCCGCCCTCCTGGGTCCTGCTCCAACTCCCTGGAACCCCTTTCCGCCCGGGAAGGTCGGTGCAGCTCCTGATCCTCCGGGACGGGGCTCTCCTGTCCTGGGGACACTCGCCCCGGCCTCAGCCCGGCTCCTCGCGGGGCCCCTCCCCCTTGGAGGCCTTTGTTCCTTTATTTCTTTTTCCCCGTCTTCCTACCTTGATAGAAGCGCGAACTCTTCTCACTGTTGCATTCCAGCTGGTCTCTCTTTAAATCTCAGGCTGAATTCATAGATTTTCAGGATAATTTGAAGGTTTTCTAGGTAGTTTGGTGGAGACAGGTGATTTGGAGACCCTGCTCTTCCGCCATCTTGCTCCTCCTCCTCATCTTGTGCATTTTATAATTCTGATGTGTTGACTCATTCTGAGTAGCAGGGATACTTGGTTTTCTTTTGTATGTTGTCTTCCCCTCTTAGACGTTCCCCTCTCCCCCATCATCCCTTCCTATAGAAAGGAAGGATAGGGGAACCTGGGCTCAGTAGGTTGAATTTTTCTGGACTCTTATTTCTGCTCAGGTCCTGATCTCATGGTCCTGCGAGCCTCTTGGCACATAGTGTGTACAATAAAAATTTGTAGAATGAATGAATAGTAAATGATTTCTTTCAGTTATTTCAGTAGGAGGGACATTTCAATAAGACAGTTACCAAGAACCCATGGTAATTAGGAAAGAGACACAAATTTATAGAACTTAGCAGGAAAAATAAACCTCTTCATAGTTTGGGGTTAATGTAAACATTTGTAGTGCCAGGGGCATTTAGAATCTCTCCTGATTTTTTTAGTGAACATTTAGTAGTTATCAAATAAGGTAGAATATGAAAATAAGGTGATTATCATGTTGTAAGAATTTACAAATATATAACACTGCTCTATTCAACTCCCCCAACCACCTGCTTACACCATCCTTCTTCTTCCCTGTGGAAGAAATAGGCAATCGGAATTTTTTTTTCTTTTCTTTCTTTCTTTCTTTCTTTCTTTCTTTCTTTCTTTCTTTCTTTCTTTCTTTCTTTCTTTCTTTCTTTCTTCTTTCTTTCTTTCTTTCTTTCTTTCTTTCTTTCTCTTTCTTTCTTTCTTTCTTTCTTTCTTTCTTTCTTTCTTTCTTTCTTTCTTTTTATGCTGACCCATGAGGAATCAAGTCCTGTGCAATAGGTTGGGAACAGGATTTGGAATCCACCACACTGCATCTGACTCTGTTTGCCGTTTACTGGCTTTTTACCTCAGACAATAACTTCAAACCTACAGTACGGTTTTTCAAGAGGAGCAGAAACACCAAGCAGCATATGAGGATTGTAGAAGATAACATTTGCAGAGCACTTGGAGAAGTGTTTGATACCCAGGTGAACAATAAATGTTACCTTTCTTACCAATAACCACCCCTTGTGGGGCCATTCATTCAATTTCTCTAGGTCCTTTTATCTGTAAAAGTGAGAATAACGTCTAAATTACAATCTGATGTCAGGGTTAAATGAAATAACCAAATCCATAGAAGTGCTTTGAAAGTGGAAAATGATTGAAATATAAGAGAAACTTACCGTGCTTTGTTTTCCTCATGGTATATATCACCCCCGAAATTCACTGATGCATGTATTTTTATTGTCTTTTTCCAAGAGGGCAGGAGCTTTATTTATTGTTAGATCCTGAGAGCCTCTTGGCACATAGTGTGTACAATAAAAATTTGTAGAATGAATGAATAGTAAATGATTTCTTTCCTGGTATTGCTATTGTAAAATTGAATTATTTCCACTCTAGTTTTATAGTGATAACTCCACTCTTCCTCCTATTCAGAGCCTCACAATCTATGATCTCTTTCTGCCTGTGTTTGATTCATTAATTTCTGTATTCATTCAATATGCATTAAGTGAATGTATTAGATGAACAAGATTTCCCTAACTTCTCTACTCCTGTGAGGTCAACACTTCTGGGATGCTTTCTTAACATTAAGCGATCACAAAGGCATTGAAACCCAGGCTGCTTATCTCATCACGACTTACTATCTACCTGCACATGAACTTGAGCAGGGAATTAAATATGGCAACTTTAACACTTAACTGCACAAGAAAGGCATTGTGATCTGTTGATTTGAGTAGATATATTTGCTCTTTCATTTGTTTCCAGTTCTATTGTTATCAGTTCTGAGCAATTTCCAATACTAGGCTTTCACTTATTTGCAGAGTCTTCTGCTGACTCAAGGACTTTTGTGATAATTACATCAAATGTTATTCCAGCCTGTAACCAAGAGCCTTTTTAATCACCATTATAATTCTTATATTGAATATTACTTAAAGCAAATTTATCTTTTATCTGAAAGAAAAAGCAACCTCATAAATATTTAACCTCTTGGGAACATTGTCCATGTTCAAGAAGATAGTGTTGTGTGTTAATAGACTTACTGTGGAATCTGTACTCATTTCCTCTTGGAGAGAAAAATAATTAAATTTAAAAAACCCATAAAAATTGCCTTTAACTCCAGGACTACTCACTGTTCTCCAAGCATAACATGGCATTTTCTACTTCCATAATATTGCCTTGCTTTATTATTTGTGCAAGCAATTCCCTTAGCCTCAAAATGTTCTTTTCCGTTATCTTACTATAGGTTCTCTACCAGCCTTTCATAGCTGAACTTAAACATCACGTCCTCCATAAAAATTTCTTCAGTGCTTTAAAAGGAATCATTCCCTCCTTCCCTCATGATTTTATAGCTGTTCCAATAATCCAAAAAAATGTTTTTCATCAAAGAATCTTTTCTAGGCCAGAATATATGGGGAATCCATCTTGACTAAACACATACACTTCAACCACAGCATTACGTGTCTCCAAGGCACTCATAGTAGCTGTGCTCATAAGACTACTATTTGAAAGTTGATAATCATGGGGATTTATTTTCAAGGCAACTTGCTGGTCATGAAGTGATTAGTGTTGTCCCCTGTCATTCTCAAAAATGTCCAAGATTGGAGGTGCATTATATGGTACCATTACTAATGCATGAGCCTTTAACATAACTGTATATTGTTTAATTGGTTGGCTGCTTATCTTAGAGTTAGAAGTTATGGTATTTCATATTTTTTCTCGGTGTGAGATTTTCATGACTAACTGAGCTTTAACCATCCTGGGTGGTACAGTCAAGCCCCTTCTTTAGCATTGTCAGTGAGTCAAGCCCATAGCTATGGATACATCAGCATCCTTGGTGGATGCTCTCTAGACTCTGAACAACCACATACACTCAATTTCCTCAGCTATGAAAAAAACAAAACAAAACAAAAAACAAAACAATAAAGGCCAGCTCTCAAGGCTGTTGGCAGTATTTAATGAGATAAAATGCAAATGAAAGACACACTTGTGAACAGGGAAATGCTATCTGGAGGTGTGGGCTACTGGCAGAAGTCCAGAATGTTCTGGTGAGTTCATGCCCTTCTCTTGACCTCAGTGTAATTTCTGCTTAAGTACACATTTTTAGAATAATCAAACTTTAACTTTGCTACCTGCTTCCTTGAGAGAAGGATGAGCAACGTCAGTATGGTCATGTGAGAAAAAATGGTTTTAGATTCAGAGAATGTTCTAGGGAAATGGACACAATTATGAGGGCTGGGAAAGGGTGGGGATGGAGAGCCAGTTGGGGCTGCTGCTCTATCTGGAGGGAAGGCACACTGGGGGCCGTGCCATGACTCTCACTCTACTGGCAAGGAGGAGTTGCTTGCTGGCTCACACAATGATGCATGTGGATTGGTGCCTTGGGTGGCTAAGGCCCAGGTGCACCTGGAGCCCGCCCACTTGGCTTTTTAAGAAGACTTCCTCACCCAATCATGGATGGACTCTGTACCCTGGACAAAAGCTGCCTCTGAACCTTTAATTACTGAGGGTTATTTTTCTCTCTGGGAAGAAACATAGAACTCCCAGCTTAATCATCTCTTTGGCAGGTAGGGCACAAGCTTTTCCATTAATTAATCTTTAATGTCATTAATTGGCTGTCTGTGTGGTGACAGGGAAAGGAGTAAACACTGTTGCAAATCAATTGAATTCTCATCTGAACCAGCATTTAGTTTTCAGGGTGAATAAAAACAATTACAAGCCTTTCAGTAACTGGACTTCCGGTGCCTGGCTGATAAGATTATTGAAGCAAAAAAAAAAAAAAAAAAAAAAAAATACAGACAATGATCTCTGTTGCAGATGTGTTAATTGAAGGTTTTCTTTGCCACCAGCGCCTCCTTTTGAAATTGGCTCATTGATTTCTTTTTTGCCTCTGTGGTCTATTTAAATCAAAATCTCTATCCCATGCAGACTTACTGATGAGCCATTTGGTTGGGGTCACCTGCTCTCCCAACACCTATGGTAGAGACTCAGTATGGTACAGAATAGTAGTCCCCATAGTGGGGCCCCTGAGGGGCTGGGACAGCATTTTCTGGAGACTGTTAGAAATGCAAAACTATAGGCCTCAGCCCAACCTAGTGCATCAGAATCTCAGGGGCTGGGGCCATGATTTGTGTTTTAATTTGTGTGGGAACTGCTGGTATAAAGCAAGGCTGTTTATACTTCTTTTGAGCAGGAGGTATTGTTCACTTTCCCCACTCAGGGGATTTACTTGATGTGGGGAAATATAAGAGGTGACTTGTTTTAATGGGGTGACTCTACTTGTCTCCTTGATAAAAATGTTGTGAGAAGTAAATTGCCTTTTCTTGACCTCAAATGCCCCTGTAACATTTGGCCTTGAGCAGCTTCTGACTTCTGGTAGTGGAAATGGCCATTGCAATTTGTTCAATTTCTGATGTTGCTCCTAGTTTACTGAGGCAAAGAATTAGGGCCAGGGAGGTGGCTTTGAAGGAGAGAGGAGGCAGAGGACAAGCTACCCCACATGAAGGAGAAAATTCTCCCATTTTGAAAATGGCCCTCTGCTGAGGGACAGAGAGGGTTGAGTGTTGACCTTGGAAAATTGTTAATACTTCCAGGTCTACATGAGAGGTCGCAAAGATGCTGAGAATGGCACCTTGCCAATTCAAGGTGGAGAATAGAAAGGAACAGAGCTTTTGCACAATGGCTAAGAGGAATGAACAACTCTCTCTGGATGATCCATGTCACCTTGGTCAAGTCCTTCTGGAAAGGAACAGACAGAAAGCCCAACAGAACCAACTCTTCTGTCAAGTGAGGAAAACAAGACTCAGAGTTCATCCCACTGCTCTGACTGACTTTCCTCAAATCCTCTTCTAGGCTTGCTGAGCTGTGCTAACATTTATATTTTTGCAAACATCCCAGGACCCAAAGCCAACGTCACATTTGCAACTGGAAAGCAGTGACCCTTAGCCAATAGGACTATTTCAGGTTCTGAATAGGAAGGAACAAGAGCCACATAGTTCTCTTGATTAGAGGAGGATAATGGGGACCTTTGGGCATTAGAACTAATTTCATTGTTTATCTATTCCTTTGTAATTTAGGAAGCCAAAGACTGCAAGGGTGGAGTGTGAGGGATTATGTGATAGATTGTTGAATGGGATAAATTAGCAGCAAATGAGAACAGGTCATCTTGAATGGCCTCCTTATATACTGCTAAATTTAGGATATTAAATTTTCCTTCTTCTCCCTCCCCTCTTCTCCCTCTCTTCTCCCTCCTCTTCCTCCTTCTTTCTTAATTGCTAAAGTTTTCGTGGATACAAACAGATAAAGATAAGGCCTCTACACGACCACCTGCCAAGAAAGCAGATTACTCTTGCCTTATATTGGCATAGATTACAAATATTTCTTCATAGAACATAGCAGCCCACTTAAGGGTATGTATCCTGGGGAAGATCTGTTCATTAAATATGGGAAAATCAGATTTATTTTATGAAAGCTCATATATCTTAGAGTCCTCACTTGGAGAGCACCATGTTCAATGAAATGTGTAAATGTCAGAAAGGTGTTCTCACTTTGCACAGTCCCGTGGTTGTTAATGGCACTCTGAAGCTGAAACGATCCCTACAATAACTAGTTGTATATTATACCCTTATAGTAAGTAGTTGTTGGGTGAAGTCTCTACTCAAGATGGGGTATAATCTTTTTTTTTTTTTTTTTAAATGGGGTAAGATGGGGTCTTGAGTGGGCAAGCTCTCATTGGCTAAGAGTAATTCCTGGGAGAATCCACACTTCAGCTGACATCGGGAAATATACTTTGGCAATATACCCGGGGATAAGTTCCTCAGTCTTAAGGAGGGTATCTTGGTGCTGCACCCCAACATAATCACAGTCCTCCTCCACTGCTTGGATCCATTTGCTGGATGTAAATTCAGTCTATCTGGGAACAGCTTTTATAGGATTCTGGTTGATCTCCTTTTGTGGGGAAATTTATGAGGGTAACATTAATGGGACAATTTAAAGCCCCCACTGCTACCCTTGTGCTAGGGGCCACAGCTAATACTCCTCATCTTCCTCCTGCATGGCACATTGGGACTCCCCTCATGCTCTTTTAGCATCTCTTCCATCATGGCCTACCTGATGAGGTGACCTAGACATTCGTCCCTAAGGGTTCTGGGCCATGATCACTATGTTATTCACAGGCCATGAATGTTTCTTTTGCCCACTTAGCATTACAGTTGGGCAGGAGATCATCAAAAACTCCAGTGGATTGACTAAGATTTTCAGCATACTTCCTCCTATCCCCATTGCGTAATGGAGATAGTCTAACATCCTCCTGAAGATCAGAGTCAGTTATTCCTTCAGCATAATGAACTTTCTTTGCATAATGCTGGTCTCTCTAGACAAGGAACCTGAAGTGACAGGGGCAGCAGCTGGGGCTAATAGTTTAATGGGACTCTCACTGTATCTCCTGGTAGAAGCATCCTCCCTGTGGGAATCAGATCCTCTAGACTCATGAGCTACATTTGTGTGGATGAAAGAGAAAAACTCAAGTAGCTTACTGACAGTGAAAGGAAGTGGGCTTGCTCCTACTTTTACTCCTTATTTCTCAGATTTATGGATTCTGCCTATTGGGGCACAGAACCATACCATGGATTTAGGGCATATTAGGGGGTGTTGGATGGTGGTACTCATCTTCCAGTGTATCATCTTCAAGCCAGTGCCTCAGTTGTGTTTTCAGAGGGTTGTCCTATGGGTCTTTTATGTGGCAGTTTCTAGGTGGTGTAGTGTACAATGTACAGATCCTCTAGTTTCATATCAACTGCCTCACCTACTTCGTTGTAAGGGTCTCATGAAATGTTGATGAAGATCTTGAATCAGTAAGTTAAACATTTTTTTAACCCATCATGTATTGGTGCTACTAGAGCCTGCAGTCAGAAGGGCAAGCGTATATTCAGAATATGTGTCAATTTCAGTTAGCATGAATGAAAGAATTTCAACCCTCTTTGGAGCTCCACTGTAATTATAATTAGTTCTTGAGCCTGATCCTCAGCCTTTTCTGCCACCTGGCTACAGGAGATGTGCCTTTTTTCCCCCCCATTGCTGCCAAGGAGGCCTTCTGTCTTCCATTCTTTGTCTTAAATTGGTAATCACTATCAGCCTTTCCTTGTCTTTCTCTGATTCATTAAGAGCCCCAGCAACAATCATCAAATTTCATTGTGCTTATAATTGCTGTCTCTCCCGAAATCCTCAAACCCCTGTGATATTGTACTGACCTTACTTTTACCATGCACACAAGTACATTTGCTTCTGTCTGCAATCTATCCCAGTTTTCCCACAGTGAAGATTTTAAGTCACCTGGTGACAATGTGCAAAGAGACTATTAGTTCCAACCTACCCCCAAATGATTTACTCTCATTAATTGCCAGCAAGCAAGCACTATAACTCCAAAAATCCCATTTTAGTTTCTGCTTCCTAGAGCTCATCCTGGCACCAATGCCATATATTGGCTTCCTTGGGAAAGTCTTCTCTGAGACTCTGAAATGGATATTTGTGTGAGTTGGTTTATTGGATAATTTGCTAAGGAATATTACTTGTGAAGGGGGTGAGGGACATAGGACCAGGAAGGAGAAGTTGAATTGCATTGTAGGTGCAACAGGTAATTTTCCAGATTACCAGGGGATTACTGCTAGGCAGCCCAAAGCAGCAGATGCCTAGTAACTTCCCTAGGAATTCTTTCCTTTTCATCTTCTTGAGATGCATATTTTATACAGATTATAAGTTATAGATATGTATCTGTCATTAGCTCTTCTGTATAAGGATAGTTGGGTGTCTGTGTGTGTATGTACATCTGCTCCTATTTACGTAAACGTCGAGCCACCTTTTGGATTTCACATCAAGTAGAAGCAAAGCACTTTGGATTGGAGTTTTTCTATTTGCTTGTGTTTGCTTGTGGGAGAAGCCTCTCTAAGTTAATTATGCTTGCTTTTCCAAGAGAATAATATGCTCTCAGTCTGGGATAATTAGGCAGTCTAATTAACCTTTAAAAAAAAAGCAAAACATAGCTTTATAGTGGCTATATCCCCTTCATTAGGTTAGTTTGGCTCATCTTAACTGGCATAGTTAATATTGCTGATTTGCATATCTTTTCCCCAGGCATTTAGCACCATAACTTGTAATGAAAACACATTTTAGAGCACACTAGAGATTGAGTTAATGGAATTGGCTATATCACAAGCAGAGATTCTTCCAATGGCTATAGCTCTATCTTCATATTTACTGCAAGGCACTTAAAGGTACAATTTAAAGTGGGAAAGCTTTTTGAGTAATCATTTTTTTTAATAATTAGCTTAGGAATAATTTGGAAACTATCTCTTGCAGCACTTTAATAATGTAAAGTAAGCTATTTCTGGAAATGTTAATGGAAAGTAAGCTCCTTGGAGATTGCAGAGTTAAAAGATCCGTAAGAATGGCTATTAATTATGGCCCAAAGCCCTCTTTCTGTTATTAGGCAACACAATTATAAAGCAAGATATTGCAGCATTCAGAATTCATAGTACCTTTCCCATTAGACACGGAGATAATCTAAGCCAGTTTGTAATTCAGGCAGTGGTAAGAGCAGACCTGTCACAAATGGAAGGACTTTTATCTCTACCCTTGCTGTATTGGCATGCAATTTCCTTTGGCTTAATGAGGGGGGCATGCAACAAATATTTAGAATTAAATTAGCAAATATACCCTATTCAAGAATTCCAGTATTAAAACACTAAAATTACTATACTTCTCAGGACATACTTTTTCTTCTAGTATATCAAAGAAAAGCACACATTTCACAGGATCAGTGCAGAAATGCCCGTGAACTCTTGGATGTGCATCTGTCCACTTGTTTTTGATTTATTTATTTATTTATTTATTTATTTATTTATTTATGAGGGAGGGGCATAAACAGGAGAGGCAGAGAGAGAGGGAGAGAGAATCCTAGCAGACTTTACGCTGAGTGCAGAACCCCATGTGGGGCTCAATCTTATGATCCTGAGATCATGACCTGAGCTGAAATCAAGAGTTGGCCACTGATTGAGCCACCCAGGTGCCCCAGTATCTGCCCACTTGGAAGTGTTCTCAGCCTCAGGCCTCAACCCTCATGTTTCCCCATCCCCCACCTTCCCTGGTCTGTGCAATCATCTTCTCCTTGAACAGAGTTCTGGGAACATTTGGGATGTGTCTCAAATGTGCCCAATAGGTTTTGTCTTTTCATTTTCATCTCCTGCACAACCAAACTAGTGATAAAACATCAGTTTCCAGAAATCTGATGGATTCACCTGCCATAGGCTACTCCCACCTTTTCCTTGGCTTAAAAGCAGGAGTATATTCTGCTTGTGGCTGCAGGGTGTTTTTGACCTCCATCTCTCTGCATCTTGCTTTTGACCAATCATTGGAATCACAGGTAGTATCTAACAAGGCTATTTTTATACAGTGCTCCCTGCCTAAGTGGGCCTTGCTCATTTCAAAGAAATGCTCCAAGTGATCCGCTAAAGCTTTAACATTGTGCAGGAAAAATATATTACAGTTTATAATAGAGAGCCTGTAACAAATGTAAGACAGCTGTGAAGGCAGAAAAGAGAAAGGGTCTGACAACAGCTTTTAGACTGTTCTGCTTATCTATACCTCCAACTGGTTTAAAACAAAAGAATTGTAAATCCTTCTTTTGTACACACTTCTATCTGATATTTGTCTTCTCAATAGGTGAGCTTTTTTAAAGAAGAAGACTCCTTTGCAATCAACGATACTTGTTCTCCCTTTTTTTTTACTTAGTGGCTCAAACTCCAGAGCATAAATGAATTAGAGATTTGTTATTAATTGAGAGAAGTTTTAGTAAGTTTGCCAACAACAGAGGCATTGCCTAATCTCATTGCGGACATGCCAATGGCTATACATGTGTGAAATTAAGTCGATTGAGCCTGAGTCTTGCCAGCCTATCTATTTTTATCTTTAGACGATGTTTTCTATCATACAATCCATTAATGGCTGCTATAGAAGGTTTACTGTAATATACAAGACACTGGCAGTGTCCCTTTGATAGCTCTTCAAATGTTCCAGGAGCTAGGATCAGAAAGTCAGATTTAATAGCTTACAAGATTTATCCCAAGCGAGTGAACTCTGAGTGAAAAAAACAAACAAACAGACAAACAAACTTGTAATCTTGGCTGAGGAGAATGGATGTGTTACTGACGGACTCAGATTTTGCTGGAAAAAGAGGCTTTAAGATGTCACACCAGGAGCTGTTTCAGCACCTGCTGCCGAAGCACCTGTCAATGTGCTCTGTGCATTAGAATGAAGAGTGATTCAGGACAGAAATAAAAGGTGAAAAACTGAAAATGTCAGTCCCTCAATCACCATCAAGAATTGGTTAATAGGAGAGCCCTTCTTAACTGTCTTTTTCTGTTGTTTGAAAATAAGTAGGTACTATCTTGCTGTTGTTTGAATAAAGGAAAAAAACATTGGGTAGAGAAAAAAAACACCTAAAAATATCAGTTGTTGATAATAAAGGTGCATATTTACATATTCAACCATGCAGCACACATATATTTAGTGTCTACTGCCTGCTAGGTGCTGAAGATCGTATAGTGAGTAAGACATATAGGTCTCAACTTTCGAGGAGTTTAGAGACTACTGTGAAAGAAAAACAGTAAAGAACTCAACGTAATAAATATGTAAGATAATTTAAAGCACCTGGTAGATGCTAATTAAATGATTGTTAGCTAAAGAAATGGAAATGATAAGACGCTATTAAACAAGGAGAACTTGATATGATCTAACATATCAGAGGCTGAATGGGGAAACACATCATTCATAGCAATGTCCTATCTACAAGAGTAGGGTGCTGCTTCTAAGGCATGCTTTCTTCATTTCACATGCATTTATGGAGCTCCAACCGTAACATGAAAACAAATAAGGAAAAGTTTTGGATTGCTGAAGAGGCCTTGATTAGCTTCAGGAACCTTCCTCTGACAAATGTTTCCATTCTTTGTTCAGGTGGGATTGAAAATACTCAGGAGTTCCATTAAAAACCGGCACAGACAATCGGTTTTGCATATCCAAGAAGAGTATGCTCCGGTTCTTGTCTTCCAGGAGTGAAGCCAGCTATGCAGATGCATAACTGCAAGAATACCTCGTGAGACCTGCACACAGGAGATTCAGGAAGAATGGGACACTCTCAGAGATTACCACTCTGGAAACCAATTTTATTTGTACATGTTGTCACAACGAAGGAAGCAATCATGCCTATTTGGATAGTATTATAAATGCTCATTGCACCCTGCTCATCATGAAATTGTGTGTATTAAAATGGAAGCCTAATTTGTCTTATGTAGTGTATCAGAGGTCTGTTATAGTAACCATAATCAACAGTATCATGAAGTGTTCACTCATGCCCTCTATTAGTGAAGAACTAATAGCCCATACTTGAGAATCTTGATCTTTCTCCACAAGAAGTTGGTAGTGCAGGATATCTGTGAATCAAGATAGAGTCTTCTCTAAACACTTGGGACAAGAGCATAACTGAAATCCCACGATCCATACACTGAATTATGGAAAAGTTGTATATCGCATTAACAAATTTGATATATATGCCTTCACTATGATAAAACATGTGTACAGGTATGTTTTTATTTGCCTCAAAGTCAACAAACTATCAAAAAACTGTACTCCATTGTTGCATGTGTTTGGGTGTTGTTTTGAAGAGCCAGTGGTGTTTACATAAGCAATTGTTTTATTGTGCAAAATGTTCCTCTGCAAACTTACACAGTTGTGTATACTGCAATAATTAAAAAAAAAACCTCTGAAATAAAGAATTGAAAAAAAAAAAGAATTGAAACCAAAGAGAAGCAAGAAATTGGATACTCAGCACTATTGGGAAATGATAATTCATTTCATTCATTTTATTAGGGCCCATTGTATTTATTTTTAAAGAATATTTTATTTATTTATTTTGAGAATCAGATAAATAAAATAGTGGGGAGAGGGGCAAAAGGAGAGAGAGAATCTTGAGCAGACTCCCCATTGAACACAGAGCCTGATGCAGAGCTTGATCTCAGGACCCTGAGATCATGATCTAAACCAAAATCAAGAGTCAGATGCTTAACCAACTGAGCCACTCAGGCACCCCAGTTCCCATTGTATTTCTCTCTGGGGAGACAGATGAGACAAGTAATTTTGTCTTTCCTCTTACCCATGGTTCTTCCCTATTAAATCTTTTCCACACCCCAAAGCAGTCCATCTCTAACCTAAGAAGTGACATAACCTAAAAATTATACAGATTTTGAATGCAGTTCTTCTTGTCTGGGCATGGGGCAAGAGATGTGGAAAAGCATTTTCCTGGGCCCAAACGGTGCTAGTATATGAGCAAGCTAATTAGGGTTATGAGTCTCTCTATGCAAATACTATATACCAGATCCAAAGTGACAGAAGTGTCTATGTATTTTGAATGAATATAATTTTGGGGGTGTTTGTAATATGTGCATCCCTCTAAAGAATATACTACAGAACAGGGGACCCTCTTGCCTGATCTAAGGGGGTACTATCTGATCAAACACTACTCCCAAGGCAATTGAGTGCTATTATCATCAAGAAAATTGAAAAATATCAGGGTAATCAAAATTTGGTGTATACTATATATTCTTATTTATAACCTAGTAATTGAGTAGTGTATTTTTAGAAGTGTCCAATTCTTTTTGAATCACTCTGTATAAGGAATAGTCTAGTCCCAAAGATGCAGTGATGCCTATGGGAAGATAGGGTGGTTTTTCAGGGGACATGACCATTGGATGATTCCTTTTTTTCTTTTTAAGATTTTCCTTATTTATTTGAGAGAGAGAGAGAGAGAGAGGAGCACAGGGAGAAGGACAAGTAGACTCCATGTTGATCATGGAGCCCACCATGGGGCTCAATCTCATGACTCTGATATGGTGACTTGAGCCAAAATCAAGAACTGGATGTTCAACCGACTAAGCCATCCAGGTGCCCCTGGACTGAAGGAAGAGTAGAAATCAGCCAACTGGAGCAAATGCAGGAGGGCATTTCTGGCCAAGGGCAAACAATACACAAAACTCCACGGAGGTATGTCCAAGCAAGTGCAGATATTTTGGGTGGTTGAATGCACATAGATGAGCTGGAAGAGGAAGATGAGGGTAATGGTCCCGTCCCAGGAGAAATGACAAATACTGAATTGAGGCAGAGGCAGGGGGGAAATGCCACAGTAGTGGCAGTTGGACAGATGTTAGATACAAGGGACTCCCAGGTTCTGGCTGGAAAGGTTTTGTAGTGCTCCATGCTCTGGCTTCTGCTTGTACCCAGTATAGCTTTGGCAATATGGCAGTTAACAAATTAGGTGCATGCTAGTATGATCTCACCTTAAACCCTTGTCAGTAAGATCCAGTGTGATTCAGTGTGTTAATCAAAAGAATGTACAGTCCATTCACTGCACAGACCCAAGGCATGAATGGAATTTTTCAAAGGCAATAGAACTCCATACTAGGTAGCTGTCATGTGCCCGTTCTGGAATGAGAAATTAATAACCTCCTAGAATCGTTCATTATAAGATTTGAGTAAAGAAAAGATGATTAAATCTCTAAGTGATAGACTTGCTGATTTCTCTGATTCAGAATGATTAAGATCAGCTGGCCAAGGGCATGAGGACTCCTACCTTCCCAGGGGGAAGTACCCCTCTGTGTTTGCCTGCCTGCCTGCTTGGCTGAGGATGTCTTTAGGGGGACTTCGAGGCAATGACCCCATCTGGCTGCTCACCCTGATGTTTGCTTCACATGCAGCACCGAGTGGGGGTGCTTCAGACTTCAGTGTTGCTGCAATGCACCACAGTGTGGGTTCCCAGCCTCATGTCATCATGTCTCATTTGAATTATTTCTTTGCCCCATCCCATAGGGGCACCTGGGTGGCTCAGTTGAGTGTCCAACTCTTGGTGTCTGCTCATGTCATGATCTCAGAGTCCTGGGATCGAGCTCCACCTCGGGCTCCCTGCTCAGTGTGGAGTCTACTTGTCCCTCTACCTCTGCTCATTCCTTCTCTCACTCTCTCTCTCTCTCTCTCTCTCATAAATAAATAAATAAATAAATAAATAAATAAATAAATAAAGTCATTAAAAAAGTAAAGTATAATCCAAGCAAGTTGGGAACTATATAACCACAGTGGCTATGATTCTGAATACAAAAGAAAAAAAAAAAAACCCAGCAGAATGTCAAGAGTGAGACTACTGAAAAGACTCGCCCAATACATCTTGATTTTCTTCCTCTGGATTCTTCCCCATCTGTGCCAAGGATTTTTGTAAAGACTCAAACACCCTGACTCATCTATTCCATCAGTCCCAGTGAGATGTTTTACTCCAAAGGGTGGGGTGGTCCTCTGTGTGTCCTGTTGTAGAGGAAGAGGGAAATGTCTTCATTGGGAGGCTCATTTGTAGGAAGAGAAGAGAACAGCATCCCCTTCCTCATTTTCCTCCCAGGTGGGTCTGCTGATGTCCCCCTCCTCTGAGCAGATGCCCCCTCACTTTCCCTATCAATGTCATCAGGCCTGGATGTGTGTTATGATGACACCCTCCCACCTCCCCAGAGAAGTGAGGGCTTAGAAGAAATCAGACATACCCGTATTACTTTGCTGAGGTTACTGTAGCAAAGCGATTGCGTGGCTGAGACAACAGACATTTCTTTTCTCATGTTTCTGGAGGCTTGGAGTCAGAGATCAGAGCATGGGCAGGGGTGGTTTCTTCTGAGGCTTCTCTCCTTAGCTCGTAGGGGACCATCTTCTCGATGTGTCCTTGCATGGTCTTCCTTCCATATCTATCTGTGTTCAAATATCCTCTTCTTTTAAAGACTCCAGTCCTATTGGATGAGGGCCCACCCCTCTGGCCTCATTTTAATGTAATCACCTCTTTAAAGGCCTTACCCCCAAATATAGTCACATTCTGAGGTCCTGGGCTTAGGACTTCAACATATGAATTTTAAGAGGGCTCTTCTTACCTCCCTCTCTTGCAAGCATCTATTGATAGAAAGCTTGGAGCTGGTCCTTTGCGGGGAGTTTCTTGGCCTTCACTTTATCTTTGAGTCTCAGCCAATTGCTGTGCTTCTCTTCATACCAGGTCACCAGCCTCCCTGGGACTGAGTTTTCACCCCATGGACTTGTCTAGGATGGAAGTTTCTCTTTTGAGATACCAACCTTTTTGACAAGTCTTTGGTACCTAATTAATGTTCACTATTTTCTTTCCTGGATTTGTCCCTATGTTCCCAGCCTCCTGGGGTCCCTGGCTTTAGCTTCCCATGGCCAAGTGTTCCAAAATAGCCGGTTTCATCCATTGCCCCACTCACTGGAGGCCTTAGTTTCCTGAGAATCCTGTTAAGCCCACTCAGCCAACTGAACATCCTTGGCCAAATCATTTTTTTAAGGACTGGGGCTCTAGATCTACAGAAGTCTTCTTCAGAGGTTAATGTCTATGGAAGACAAAGTATCCCTACTCTTTAGCCTCTTCCCTAGTCCCAGGGAGTAGATACTGACTTGTTATTTTGCTTTCAGGATCCTAGGTCTAAAATGAAGGCTGAGGATTCAGAAAGTGTGTGTATGTGTGTGTGTGTGTGTGTACAAAAGATGTGTGCATTTCAAAAGGAAACTGTCTTCCATTTTTCTTCTTTATTATAACCTCTTTGCTGTCCTTTGCTAAAGAAGCAAAGTGATTCTAGCATGCATCTTCCAATCGGTGAAGAAGAATGCATGGATGGTTTCCTACTAATGTGGGTCCCACATTCTGGAACTCTGGCAATTTGAAGAAGAGAAAATAACACAAAAGGGGTTGGGTGGGTTAAGCGAGTTTGCTTCACTGTGGTGGTCTTCAATCTCCTCGTCTGTAACTAGAGTTAGTAATGCTTGCCTTCCCCAAGTTGTTTTGAACTCTGAATACTGTGAGTGAGAATCTCTGCAAACTATAGTAGACTATAACAAGTCAGAGTTTTCAAAAATGTACATTTATGATTAAAACAACCGTCACCATATGGTGTGGGAAGAAAGAAAGGGCTGAAAGGGAAACACTGAATTATTATCCCCAGAAATTTTTAGCTTTGCAAGAAACACGCGTTAGGAATTATAAGGGCAGACAGATTTAATCAGGGGTCCCTACAAAAGCAATCAAGATCAAATGAACTGTAATTACAGTAATCAGTTCATGAACTTTAATGCCACGTTCCTAATTTCAAATATTATGAAGTCCTGCATAGTGAATCAATCTGTCATTGCAAAGATAATAAAATTTTCATGTCTGATGAGATATATTCTATTTGACTGAAAATTTGTCATTCTTTTCATCAGCAGCCTCATTAGGGTCACTGTTTTATAATTTTAATTAAAGTGAATGAATCTTATGAATATATCTATCATCTCTCTTTCTCTTTCTCTCTGCATCTCCTTATTTATCCACAAAAGTTTAAAATAATAGATTTAATATAACTGGTTATGCTTATACGACTCCCCTCCAAATTTCTCCTTAAAGATTATTTTCTCCGAGAAGCCCTCCCTAGACCCCAATTAAATCAGGTTCTCTGATTATCAAACCCCACAGTGGGCCAGCATCTTTCTGTAGCGTGTCCCAATCTGTAGTTCTATCTTTACTTTTGTGACTATGTGTTTAATGTTTGTGCCTCATGGTCCAGACTGGAAGACTCAAGAGGGTGGAGAGATTGACCATGTCATCCACATGGCCTATGGTGGGACTCTTAGATTCAATCAACCTCACTCTCTGTGGCCTGTGAGGTGCTTTGTGGGTTGAGGTCTATTTCCCATGCCACCTCCTTTTCTGTTTTTCAAAATCCCTGGCACATTTCTACTACTGGTCTATTATACTTGATGTTTTCTCTGCCTGGAACTTTCTTCCTCCAGATTTTGCCTGGCTGTCTTCCATGCAAAATGTCATCCAAATGTCACTGTCTTAGCAAGCCTGTCTCTGATCTCACACATCAAAACTAGAGATGCCCCCCTCTGCATTCATCCTTAATTTTATTTCCTTCTTTTGTTTTTCTTTCCATGCACTTGCCACTATATGAATTATCTTTCTTATGTACATATCTATGTTCTTAAGTGTATTTTTGTATATTTATTACCTGATCCCTTCTAAGATGTGAGATCTCTGAAAGCAAAACTCTATCTCTTTGATTTAATGATGCTTGATCTTTGTAAGTACACAAATACTTGTTATATGGATAAATACATGATCAATACCTATTTGAAGGTATATTTTGGATGAGTGAAATGAACAATCACTAAGTGAACTTTATTTGATTGATTGATTGATTGTATATTTTTTTCTTGGAGTTCGATTTGTCAACATATAGTATAACACCCAGTGCTCATCCCTTCAAATGCCCCCCTCAGTGCCCATCACCCAGTCGCCCCATCCCCTCGCCCCCCTCCCCTTCCACTACCCCATGTTTGTTTCCCAGAGTTAGGAGTCTCTCATTTTGTCACCTTCTCTGATTTTTCCCACTCATTTTCTCTCCTTTCCCCTATAATCCCTTTTACTACTTTTTATATTCCGCATATGAGTGAAACCATATAATTATTGTCCTTCTCTGATTTACTTACTTCACTCAGCATAATACCCTCCAGTTCCATCCACGTCGAAGCAAATATTGGGTATTTGTCATTTCTAATGGCTGAGTAATATTCATTTTTATTTTTCTTAAAGATTTCATTTATTCATGAGAGACACACAGAGAGGCAGAGACATAGGCAGAGGGAGAAGCAGGCTCTCTGCAGGGAGCCCCATGTGGGACTCAATCCCTGGACTCTGGAATCATGCCCTGAGCCAAAGGTAGATGGGCTTAACCGCTGAGTCACCCAGGCATCCCTAAGTGAACTTTATTATAACAAGTTTATTCAGGTAAGATTTAAGAAAAATTACAAATCATGCTTTGGCATTCCATTGAAAATAAGAGTTCTGTTAGGAACTGATTTGCCTCTGGATAGTCACTTGTAAAAGCAGACAGGACTTCTCAAGTAGATATGAATTCCATTCGGAAGTGGGTGAAAGGTGTTGATGCTACTGGGCCCAGGTGTTCCTCAGCTCCTTTTGGCTCCTGGCCATGCACAAGGTTGATATGGCTCCAAGTTCCTAACTGGAATGTGTCTTCAGAGTTCTGTCCTTGAGAAGATTCTACTTTGAGCCATAGAACTCCCCGGCATAGATTATTTGTGAGTAGAAACAAGGATTAAAATCAATGCCTTTGAAGAGTGCCTAGGTGGCTCAGTTGGTTAAGTATCTGACTCTTGATTTCAGCTCAGGTCATGATCTCAGGATTGAGAGATTGAGTCCTGTGTCAGGCTCTTTGTTCAATACATTCTGCTTGTCTCTTTCCAACCACCCACTCAAGTTAATAAATAAAATCTTAAAAAAAAATCAATGTCTTTGAGGCCAGGTAATTGTTCCAAATAGATTCACTGTGAATGTAGGTTTTGTGTTGACTCTGAGCCATGCCCTTTGCACTCTTTCCTTTGAATATCTGAGGCCACCTGGTCTTTAGCTGAAGAGATGGTCCTATGTAGACTCAGACAAACCCTCTGGAAGGCATGGACACTTACAATGCTTTAGCTCATCACTCCAGCCCCCAGAACTGAGTTATATTTTCCACTGTATTTCTTGACTTTGACGTCTAGTCTTGTTATAGCATCTTCAAGGATTCCATTACTTTGCTGTAGTTATTGTTGACAATTCATCACTTGACCCTATGGAAAATTCCTGAAACCAGTGCTTTGCTAGTAACCTCTCTTGACATTCTTCCTGCAGCGAGTACATCTCTTATTCCACAGTTATCTTTGTTTATCCTGGTAACAGCACTTCTACAGTATTTTTTTGTTTTTTATTGATAATGGTTTAAAATTTCCTTAACTTGGGTACTATTTTTTAGTAGTAATATGCATATATTAACCTTTTAAGAATTTTACTAAAATTACTTAATGCAACTTAAATTTCTATATTCATCTATAGGTTTTATCTGTTATGGATTGGAATTCAATCTTTCTTTCTTTCTTTCTTTCTTTCTTTCTTTCTTTCTTTCTTTCTTCTTTATTTCTTTCTCTTTCTTTTATAGCAGCTTTATTGAGATGCAATTCTGGTAGTAAGAAATTTGTCCTCTCCTAAAGAAAGGGAATTCTAGCAGGCAATTTTAAATACCTTTTAGTTTCCTGAAGGGTAAGAGTATCTTTGTCAAGCAAGGTAGGTCATTTGGATCACATCTGATAGTTTATGCTAAGGGAGATGCTAAGTTATGCTGAAGAGATGATACTTGGTCATGCCAGAAAGACCAACCAAGTGAGTAGACAGTTGGGGCTTTGAAGTACCTGATATCACTAACACCACTTTTGGGCAAGGAAGAAGGCCTGGAAATTGACTTTAGCCATATGTGCCATGATTCCATCAGTCCTGCCTACACAGTGAAGCCTCAACACAATCTCTGGCACTGAAGCTTGGGTGAGCTTCCCTGACAGGCAATACTCCATGTACATTGTAACGCATTAATGCTGGCAAGGTAGCACATCCCTGAGAAAGGTAGAAAGTCCACTTTTGGAAATCCTTCATACTGCCCCCTTTTTAAAAAAAAGATTTATTTTTTTATTTTAGAGACAGTGCGGGGGGAGGGTAAAGGGAGTGGGAGAGAGAGTGAATCCTCAAGTAGACTTCCCACTAAGCGCAGAGTCAGACACAAGGCTCGATCCCACAACCCTGAGATCATGACCTGAGACAATATCAAGGATCAGACACTCAGCTGAGCCACCCAGGTGCCTCTTTCAGGCTGCTTCTTACATATCTTTTCCTTTGGCTGATTTTAATTTGTATCCTTTCATTATAATAAAACTATGATTGAAAGTCCAGTGCTTTCCTGAGTTCTGTGAGTGATTCTAGTGAATTATCAAACGTAAGGTTGGCGGTAAGAAACCCTATAATTTGTAGTCAACTGTCTGAAGTGAAGGTAGTTTTAGGGACCTCCAAATTCGTGTCTGGTGTGTGAAGTAAGAGCAGTAAGAGCAGTCTTAGGGGGACTTAGGTTCTCTAAATTTCTTTGCAAATTCACATAAGTTCAGTGGCATTTAGTAAATATACAAAATTGTGGACAAATCACTACTAATTCCAGAACATGTTAATCACCCCCAAAAGTTTTGTACTCTTTTTTTAAAGATTTTATTTATTTATTCATAAGAGACACACAGAGAGAGGCAAGGACATAGGCAGAGGGAGACGCAGGCTCCCTGGAGGGAGCCCGATGTGGGACTCAATCCCAGGACCCAGGGATCATGACCTGAGCCAAAGGCAGACACTCAACTGCTGAGCCACCCAGGTCCCCCAGCTTTGTACTCTTTAGCATCTACTCCTCATTCCCTCTTTTCCTCCCACTACCAGCCTCTGGTGACCATTAATACATTTTCTAACTGTACTTACTTGCTTATTGTTACATTTCATTTAAATGGAATAGTACAAGAGTGCCTGGATACCTCAATGGTTGAGCAACTGCCTTCAGTTCAGGTATCCTGGTATCCAGTCCCACATTGGGCTCCCCGCAGGGACCCTACTTCTCCCTCTGCCTATGTCTCTGCCTCTCTCTCTGTGTCTCTCATGAATAAATAAATAAAATCTTAAAAAAATAAATGGAGTAGTACAATATGTGGGGTTTTTTTTGTGTGTGTGTCACTGGCTTCATTCACTTAGTATAATGTTTCAAAGATTCATTGATGTTGTAGAATCAGGACTTCATTCCTAAATTATATTCCATTGTGTGGATATACAACATTTTGTTAATCCATTTATCAGCTGATGAACATTTAGGCTATTTCCACTTTGTGTCTATTATGAATAGTGCTTCTGTGAATATTAGTGTATGAAGTTTTGAGTAGACATAGATTTTCAATTCTCCTGGATATATACCTATAGTGGTTCATATAGTAATTTTATGTTTAACTTTTTGAGGAGTTGGCAAACTGTTTTTTTTATTTATTTATTCATGATAGAATGAGAGAGAGAGAGGCAGAGACACAGGAGGAGGGAGAAGCAGGCTCCATGCCGGGAGCCCGATGTGGGACTCGATCCCGGGACTCCAGGATAGCGCCCTTGGCCAAAGGCAGGGTATCACTTGCAGTTTTAAGTTGGAATGCCTGTTAAGGGAAATGCTTAGCTCAAAAAGTTCAAAGTGAAATTAGACCTCTAATACCTTCAACTGTAATCTTCCACGAATGTTAAAAGAATGGAATGTCAGGTATAATTGCACTTAGCCAAGGGAGTATTTGGTTTTTAGGAGGGAGGTTATCTATCATTTCTGGAACCATGCAGTGTAATTAACCATCTGTTCTACATATAAACATAAATTCTATTGACCCTACTTGTCCTTGGCATAACTGTTTTTCCAAATATACCCAGAACCAAGAGAAGATTATGCTGACTTACTCTTAGCATCATGTTGAAAGCTTCTTCCTAGTAACAGATTTTTCTCTATACATGTTTTAAATTTTTTTAATTTAATTTTTTTTCGTTTTTTCAAGTGTGGATTATGAATGACAGATATTTCAGATAAACATTTGATAAATTCATTCTATATTCCAGGAAAATGAATTAGCATTTGAATAAAACACCTGAAAGGCAAAGCCATCTTTATTTATTATTATTATTAAGTACAAGCTGATCATTGGCTTGATTAGATCTTTCATATAGCCTAAAATTATTGAGACTCATTTTCAATTTTCCTTTTCCAGTTTGAGTATCAAAACTTTATGCCCAACACAACATCATTTGCCATAGAAAATAAAGTTGCTACACTCATCCAAATCAGACAGTACTTTACTTCATGGAGACGAAGAGGTATTCTGGATGAATAACTGTGAGAATATGAGAGTTGTCTGAGAGTTATGCTCACAAAAATCTACCATCCTAAGTGGGGAGATGTGCAATACTATGAGTAAATAGGTGCTGAGAGGATGTGGAAACCTCGAAAGCTGTAATTAAGGCTTTCCGGAAGTCATCTCAGAGAGGTAGTTTGGAATGGATGCAAATGCAACTCAGGCATCTGAAATCTTATTATTTGTGCTTTCTCTGGACAAAGCTCATGGAAAATAGATGGTTCACAGTCAAAGAAGTATGAAATCAGAAGAGTACCATGTCATGGGCGGCATTGTATACTTGCACCAGCAGATAGCTGGTCTTGGCCAAGTAAACTGATGCATCTTACTTGTTTGGGCCACATTATTCCTTCAAAATGGAGCCCCCATACCTGAGAAGCAATTGTTGAGAGTAGCTCATATTCTTTACTTGAGTTTCCTACTTACCAAGTGACAATGATTTTCCATTTCATGCTTTCTCCTTGTAATAAGGGAATGAGTTTGTGAGTCTTATTCCAAGAATGGTAGTTTTCCATCTTACATTAATATGTTGGAATTCTGTTTATTTTACTTATTTATTTATAAATATATATTTTTAAAAATGTTATTTATTTATTTTAGAGCTAAAGAGAGAATGAGTGAGAGAGACAGCACAAGTAGAGGGGAGAGCAGAGGAGAGGGACAAGCAGACTCTGCGTTGAGCATCAGCCTGACATGGGGTTCGATCCCATGACCTCAAGATCATGACCTGAGCCAAAATCAAGACTCAGTGCTTAAATGACTGAGCCACCCAGGTGACCCTGAAATTCTGTTTAAATTTGACCTTGTTTCTGAGAGACAGAACTGCTTCTGCAGTTCCAACCAAGTCTCCTGGATCACTAGATTTTGGACCGCGGGGAGTTCACTTTGTCTGTCCTTTCTGAGCAGCTGTCTGGTCTTCATCAGGTGGCATTTGATCTCACTTTATTCACCTGAGATATGCGTCAAAGAACAGGACACTGTTAGAAGAAATTAGGCAGTGAGGCAGGTTTGTTTTCTGTTCTTTTAATCTATCAATTCTGTGCCTAGTTCCTCAGTGTCAAGTTTCTTTTTTTCACCTGGCAATACAGCTTACCTAGCAATGCAACAAACCAGTCTCATCAAGGTGTAAATGATGGATAATGTCATCCATCTTGCCATCTACATGTTGCTGTACTTTAGATTGGAGCAAAAAATGTTGGAATTATCTATCTATCTATCTATCTATCTATCTATCTATCTATCTATCATCTATCTATCATTTATTTAAAGGTTTTATTTATTTATTCATGAGAGACACACAGAGAGAGGCAGAGGCAGAGGCAGAGAAAGAAGCAGACTCACTGTGGGGAGCCCAGTGTGGGACTTGATCCCAGGATCCTGGGATCACAACCTGAGCCAAAGGCAGATGCTCAACCACTGAGCCACCCAGGTGCCGCAAGATGTTGGAAATTTAGACATCACTAAGCTATACATGCTGTGGGAGACAGTTTGGGTGTTCATTCCTATCCACTCTGACTCATCTTCTGGTGCCGAGGAGGGCGACATTCTCTGATTTCCTTTGCAGTTGGCATCTTGTGACAAGTTCTGATAGTGGACTGTGAGCGGAGTGATGTATGTCTCTTCTGATCTAAAACATTTTGTGCTGGTGCAAGATCCCCCAGAACTCTCTCTCTTCTGGGCAAAAGAGAAACTTTCATCTTTATGTCTATGATCAAAATGACAGTCCCTCCAACAGCCTGGGTTCCTGAGAGACTGTGTGGAGAAGTACAACCCTTTTCTCTTCACTGAGTTTGTATGTGTGTCATTTTGTGTCATTTATGGATATGGACCATGAATAAAAAAATTACTATTCTGTTTTTTTTAAGATTTTATTTATTTATTTGTCAGAGAGACAGAGAGTGTGTGCGAGCGTGTACACACAAACAAAGGGAGTGGCAGGCAGAGGAAGAGGGAGAAGCAAATTCTCCACTGTACAGAGAGTGAGTGCGGGGCTCAATATCAGGACCATGGGATCATGACCTGCGCTTAAGGCAGATGCTACCCTAAGCCACCCAGGTGCCCCCAAAAATGACTATTCTTATATTATTTACTACCAAAAATTGAAAGTTTTTCTGTTATCTCAGCATCATTTGGACCAGTATAGTATAATAGAAATAGAATGTGAGCCACATACATAATTATAAATCATAAATTGTTCAGTAACCCCATTAAAACATGAAAGTAAATAGTTGAAATTAATATAATAATATATTTTATTTACTCCAACATTTCCAAAATATTATACTTTTAACATGTAATTAAGGTAAAGAAATCACTAATGAGGTACTTTTTTTTAAAAAAAATAATCCTGAGTCTTTATTTATTTATTTTTGAGATTTTATTTATTCGTGAGAGAGACAGAGAGAGAGAGAGAGAGAGGCAGAGACATAGACAGAGGGAGAAGCAGGTTCCATGCAGGGAGCCCGTTGTGGGACTCCATCCCAGGACTTTAGGATCATGCCCTGGGCCGAAGGCAGTGTCAAACCGCTGAGCCACCCAGGCTGCCCATATACTGAGTCTTTAAAACTAGATGTGTATTTAGCTGTAGTTCATCTTATTTCAAACCAGTTATAGTACAAGTGCGCAATCTCCACAGGTGGTACTATATTGGACAATGCAGGTCTATACCATCTTGGCTAAACATATAAATTCTGTAAGCAGAGATTCTAAATCAGTTATGATTTATCATCCTGGGATTGTTATTGTGATAAAATTAAAGAATTCTTTCATTCATTATCTTTAACTTCTGGACATTTCTCTTTGCATGTTTTCCCAACTATTTGGGAACCCCAAGGGCTATCTTTGTTGTGTGAATCACAAACCATAGCTCTTCTTTTTTTATTTTTTATTTTTTATTTATTTATTTTTTTTACCATAGCTCTTCTGAGGGCTTCTTGAGTTGTGCAGCACACTGCGATGTGAATATATACAGAATACTTTGCTGGGTGCAGGAGACAGCCACAGGGTTATAAAGTTTTATGCACTGGCATGTCGAGCTGTTTACTCTTCAGGGAAGGCACACAAGTAATAACATCCGATTCAAGCAGACACCTGCCAGGGCATTGATACTTCATCCATCTATTCTCTGGATGTTAAAAGAAGAGAGAAAACATAAAGAGGCTCAAATACCAGAAGCAATACTTTCAATTCAGTTTAATACCCTATGTGTGTCTTAGTTCAGATTTCCTCTGAAGCCCTGAGAATGGATTTCAGTACAAGTAGTCCACCTGAGCTGTGCAGAATGGTATAGTGACCCAGGAAGGGGAGTGTGCTCTCGTAAACCAGCTGCCACTGTGGGCAATTAGTATTTGACTCTGAAAAGAAAGTCTGGAGAATAGTGTCAAATACAAGGTGTGAAATTAACCCAGTCTAAGCACAAGCAGGCTGAGGAATTTACACACCAGCTCTGAGTCATGGGTTGTGGGTGTTCCCAGGGGAGGTTGGTTCCCGACACTCCCGGGCAGGAGCACCTGCAGGCCCAGAGACTTCAAGACACATATTTAGAACCTACCCAGATAAGAGAAGTGATAGGTTGGACAGCTATGGGTGAGACATTGGCAGAGGCTGTTCTAATAGGACGTTCGTTTCAATATTGGAAGAAATCATAGAATTACGGAGCCAGATTTGACTAATCAAGCCAAGAAGGAGGATTTCTGAGGACAGATTTAATACAGTGTTACAAATTTAGGTTAAAAAGGGGAGAGTTTGAGTGCCAGT
Source organism: Canis lupus baileyi (assembly GCF_048164855.1). Taxonomy (NCBI): domain Eukaryota; kingdom Metazoa; phylum Chordata; class Mammalia; order Carnivora; family Canidae; genus Canis; species Canis lupus. Next base: position 48,033,156 of record NC_132839.1, on the reverse strand, counting down.
GCTAATCTTTAATGAGGAAATTGAGGTGTCAGAGATGAATGTGGCCTCAGATCTTACACTTGAGAAACCGAAAGCCATGAGGCTTTGCTAAAAGTTGACAACAGTTTTATCGGTACAAAGGTATGAGGAGGGGCTGACTACTGCTCTTGGACATCATGGTGGAGTGGCAACTTAATTGATGACCTATATACTCTGCAGAGGCTACTCAGAAGAATTGGACCCCAGACACTGACACACTATAGACAGAGCATCCATCCGGCAGATTATACACCCTGCTAATTTGCAAAAGACATTTCCTCCTTGATGATTTTTTTCCCCTTGATGAATTTTATAGCTTTATCATAATCAGTCATTTTTCCCTGAAAGCACCCATGATGTCACTTTGATATCACTTTGATACAGTAGATAAAGGGTAGAGCAACATCCTGGTCCTAGCTTAACAAACTCAGTAACTATCAATCTTTTTGGTTGGGGCAAAACTTATCTTATATTTCAGACTTAATATTAAATATTGAAGCTCTGGTAATTAATCTTCTTGTTCCCAAATTCTGAAAGTATCTTGTTGAGGAACTGTAGCTCTCTGGGTAAGGTGTACAAGTACCTTCATATTGTCAATCCAGTGGAAAAAGTTAAGCCATTTTTTCCCTTCCTAACTTGTGTCCTATTCAGAGAAATAAAACAAAATTCAATGATCAATTATTTATTTAACATCCACTTTTTCTAGGTTTCAGACAGAAGGAAGAGGGTAGAGATAAAACAAATATAAGTAATAGTCTTATAACTAGACCTCAGAAGATATTAAAGTCTTTCATTAAAAAATATTAGGATGCCTGGATGCCTCAGTGGTTGAGTGTCTGCCTTTGGCTCAGGTTGTGATTCTGGGGTTTTGGGGTTAAGTCTTGCATCAGGGCCCCCCAGGGAGCCTGCTTTTCCCTCTGCCTATGTCTCTGCCTCTCTCCGTGTGTCTCTCATGAATAAATAAATAAAAATCTAAAACAAAAGTCTTTCATTAAAAAATATTTACTGTGAATATCCTATGTGTCAGGCTTGGCTAGGTGCTGAGGATATAATGTGAACAAGATAGATGTAAGCCTCGAGCTGGTGGGGAACCAAGATAAGTCAAAAAGAAATTATAATACAGTGTGATGCATGTGGTGATAGGATGACAACAATATGTCTCGGGAACTGAGTTTTTTCTCTCCTTGCTGTTAGCCATTCCATGGCCAAATTGGTTGAGGATTTTAGTGTTATCACCCTGCTGGAAAAAAGAGAAATATCCTTCAGTTTCAATAGGATGATGATCTAACAACTGACTATGAGTTGAATTTTAAGAGCCCAAGATTGCTGAATAATTCTTGCTTTGGCACTCGATTCTATTTGCTCAGGTGTTCCAGAGACATTCTAAGAGGCTAGATCTCTAGAAGAAGAATGTCCCAGTGATTGCAACTCTGTGCCATTTTTCAATGGAACAGGATTAAGAGAGAATAATGTGAATGTATTTTTTAAAGGTAAACATGCCAAATGGATATGGGGAGGTTTTCATAGTATTTGTAGTAGGATCTCTGGTTGAGTTTGCATTGTCTCTACATCTGAGTCAGTCTGGGCTGGTCGGCTGGGCTTGTGAGGCAGGTCTATCAGGAATCTGTTTTCATGAGAGTCTCCCAGTTAAGAACTTATTTCAGGGAAGGAGGGAGTCAGGCATAACCATAGAGTTGGAGGGGAGGAACAGAGTGATATTAGTGCTGAGTGATGAATAGCACTTCAGTTAGAGTCCATCTCAGCCACAAGGAAGGACTTTTGTTTTCATCATAAGACGAAAAAAGTTCAAAGTAAAAACTGGCAAAGTTATTTCTCCAAAAATATGAGTCAGGGTAAGCCAATCCTGTCATATCAGAATATAAAGGGGGAAAGGTAAAGGTTTTGTCCTAGACCTTTACCCAGCATGGGCAGCGTAGGGGTCTGATGCACTAGAGTAGTATTAGGAGGGAGGTGACAGACATTGCTGCTACCTCCGATGGAATTCTGAAACACATGGGGGAAGATGGCAGAAATTTCTTAGTACCAGTAGGCAAAGCTCATAGCAGTGACAGCATTGTAAGGTGTAGCTAACTCAACCATTGCTAGTGTTCAATGGCTGGCAGTAGCAGTGGCACCCAGCAGAGATGTGAGCCTGTTAGGGATTTAGCAGTGATGTTCCATGGATGCTGATGCGCCTATACCTGAGCACATGGGAGACATTCCCTCAGAACTGCTAGGAACCCTTGTTGGTGGACGGGAGGCTTTACAGGGAATAGAGTTCCTTGCATGGTACCATCATCTTCTTGGAAAGACAGTCTCCTGACATTGCAGGTGAGATGCTATGGGGTCTTCACATAATTACAGCTTCATCCCAATGGCCCTTTGGGTCTTTAACATTCCATCTTCCTTTCTCCCTCTCCACCAGAGCTCATTATTAAACTTGCTATTTTCTGCCGATCTCTTTCAACAATAAAGCTGGCTTTTTTGTTTAGTTCCCTGCCCCTACCATTGAGGGTCCATCGAGATAGATATTGCCCTTTCACCTTTGAATTGGGAGGTTTCTCTTTCCATCCCTTAATTAGGGTATAGCTCCTTTGATTACCTTTACCTAAAAAAGTCAGTACAAGAGTGACATAAATGGCTGTGTACTTCGGTTATCTCCACTAGAAAGGCAAAGTAACCACATCTTGGTGATTGATTTCAAGAGGTCCAGAAGATTGTGGGCCCCACTAGGACAGGGTGCAGGGAAACACTAATATGGAAGCACATCTGAGTGCCCTCCACCCCCCAGGCTGCCAACTGCTCTGCATCCTTGTCTTTGAAAGAGATAGACTATGACTTCTTGTGGCAGCTTGGGAAGTTTAGAAATTTTCTAGAGAAAAAAAAAACTGAGTTCGTTTAGGTTAACAATTATTAGCAGTTTATTTCAGTAGGTCTGATTATAATACGTGAGTGAAAATTTACGAAATAAACAGCCCTTTTAAAAAGCCTTGGGAATGAGCATGTGAATTTGTCTCTTTCTGCTGAGTGACTGACATTAAACATTCAAATCACTCTTCACATTCATTATGTGGAGTTTGAATAGATTCGTATAATCCTAACCTGCTGTGTTCTTCACTTGCTAATCTCGTCCAACACCAGTGGAATATTAATGATTACGGAGCCATAACACTTTCCATAACCTCTGCTATTTATTCTGTGACAAAATTAAGTACAGTCTGTATTTAATTACTCAGCATTGGACTTCAGCAGGAAAGAATTCAATTTTGTAAAATAATAAACTTTTGGGTAATGGTATGCATAATCAATGCATATTTTGTTCATTCAGTGGCTATCTTGAGGGCAGTCATTATTTCTTTCCCTGTTTAAAGGAATGTTACACTTTTAAGGTCACTGTCCTCATAGCCTTCCTTAATTAGCAGCAAAAAAAGAAATGAATTGAGCTTTGGACATTTCTTTTCTGGTTTTAAAATCACCTTTTTGCATTTAGCATTAAGGTCACAAATTTTTGAGGCCAAAGCAGGGTTTTCCCTGGATATTTTTCTTGGACCACTTCTCCATCAGAAGTAGTAAGAGGTGGCATATTTTCTTTTTGTCAGAAAAACATGTATATAACTGTGTTATTATCCAGGGCTGAGAAAAAATAAAAGCCCTGATGACAAAGGACAATTCCTCCTTGACACGAGAGTACATTTCTACGCTAATAAGGTGACCACCAGCTATTGGAGTGCCAGCTGGTTCCTTACAAGCATTTGTTTGGTTAGGAAAAGATAGGTACTGGAACTTTGCTTCAGGCTCTCAGATGTTGGTGTAGCTCTACGTGTCTGGTTTTGCTTCCAAATTAAGACCTGAGTTTTAGCTGTAGTCTTCTAGGTCCAACATGATAGCATTATCCAAGAATCTTTTCTTCTCTTCATTATTTTTTTTTGCCATTTCTCATTCCTTCCTTCCCTAACTGTTCTCAAAAATAGTGTGGACACACAGGATTTCTCTGAAGTCAGAAGGTGGCCCCTGAAAATAGAGCCCTTTCAGTGTGGTTCACTCCAAGTCTCCTTTGAAGACAATCACACTCTCAGGTTTTCAGCTGAGAAATTGTATTAAGACCTTAGGTTGGTAAACCGCGGGAGGAAGGACGAGGGGCTGTGAGATGGATTGCTGACTATGGGGGGATCGGAGAAAGAGTGAGTTCTGACTTTCTCTGGACTTTTCATCCTTGATATTTGTGGAAATGGGATGAGGTGACATACCTAGACCAATCCTAACAAGTTGAGAAAGTGGAAAGTTCAGCATCTTGTTCTTGGTACAACACTCCCCACCAATCCAATGTGTTATCTATATTTCTTCAGGACTTGAAGGGAAGGCTTTGTTGGGAGAGAGTACCCTGCTTCTCCCCAAGCTTAAGAAGACCAAAGCGCTTCCTTTCATAGAAGTAGAACCTGCAGCTCTGAAATGCTAGGTGACATACTCAGAGCTGCAGACCTAAGATGAAGAGAAGCTCTTTTGAGTTTTATGTCCATATGCTGGTTGCACACTTACCCATCTACAGCAGCCAGTCCACTGTAAAGTCTTTATAAGAGGCAGCCCAAAATAACCATATGCAATGAGAAGATAGGCAGTTTTGGTTTTGTGGCTTTTTTCGCCTTTGCTTGAAGAGCACACAGCTTGTCAAAAATGAACCATAGGTAACATAAGACTTAGATCTCCTCAGCTGTTGGCCAGTTGTTTAGTTTCAAGGTTTATTGGTTCAAATTCCTGTAAAATTAGATCCAGGCTCCACCCTTGTCCACCCCCAGCCTTCTCCAACTGCTAACCTTATTCAAGAAGGAATCGATGTTTGCAGCTGGCTGCATTCTCCTCCTGCCCCCACCTTCCACAGTGTTAAGCGAGAAACACAAAACACATGGATGCTCATGAATAATTCAAGCCCCCAAGAGAAGGCTCTTCCATACTGACCCAACACAAACCTTTCCCATCAATCTGCATTTTTTTAAGCTAACCCTGGGAAAGCCAACCTCCTTCAGACGTGCGAATACAAGGCAATTCTGATTTGCAAGCCTAGAAATGTCCTCCAGTAAGAAAATCAATTCAAACCCAAAGTGACATTTCACTTCTATTAAGTCAGTGTTGTCTGGCCTGCATTATTTAATAGGGTGTATCTCTTATAACCTCTGAAGAGTTAAATCTCATGAACAGTGGAGCAGAATGCTATCTGTTATAATTTCAACGTTAATGATTGGAAACACAGAATTCATTATTCTGCTGCAAGTAGATTCTGAAATGGTTTTCATTTCAGTCCATCCATCAAAAAAGAACATGCCTCAGAAGATTTTATTGACCTTATTTTATTTGGGTGACCCATTTGTTTAAACATTTAGAATTATTACCCCAAAGGAACAGTACTCAGGGGCATCCTGCCCAGCCCTGGTTTCCAGGTAGAGGGTGGCATCCCTTATTTGCAAGGTGAAGCACTACTCAAAGAGAATAGCCAAAAGCCTCAGAGAAAACATGAACTGTCTCAGAGATTTCCTTTCAAGAGGGATACAAGAAGAGTCTAGCAGGAAATATAGGTATGAGGAGTTACTTGCTTGAAAGCTGTAACTGAACATTCATAACTCTTTGGGATTAAATTTAAGGCTACTGTAGTCACTGGAAAAAGTCAAGATTAAAAAGTAGTTCTGGGGTCCAACTTACAACTGCCAGTTCGATGGATTATTTTTTCCCCAAAACTATATTAGCTGATTGGTTGGATTATCTAATACGTAGTTTATTTGGAGGTAAGACATTTCCCTCACTTGTAAAACGGATAATAGTAAGTGAAAATAAATAGATATTTATAAAACTTGGATTAGAACATAGAAGGACGAATTAGGTCAGGGTTTGACAAATTACGGCCCACAGGCTAAATCCAGCTCATATCCCATTGCTGCAGATAAAGTATTATTGAAACATACTTGTTCCATTCATTTTCAAAGTTTCCACATCTACTTCCACATTACAGTGACAAAATTCAGTGGTTTGGGAAGAATTGAGTGGTTTCAAAAGATATCATCAGGCTGGAAAAGCCAAAAAATATTTACTCTTTAGTTCTTTTTTTTTATTTTTTTATTTATTTTTTACTCTTTAGTTCTTTATCCAAATTGTTCATCAATTCTTAAGTTAGACTACTGTACTCATGACCCATGAGAGATAGTATCTACAGATCCTTTGAAAGAACAGGTATTTATTAATTCAAAAAATCAGAGAGAGTTGGCTTGGAAATATAATAAAGGCTAAGTTGCCAAAGAAAAATGACATTTAATGACATTATTTTTTTTAAGATTTTATTTATTTATTCATGAGAGACACAGAAAGAGGCAGAGATATAGGCAGAGGGAGAAGTAGGCTCCTCGCAGGGAGCCTGATGTGGGACTCAATCTCTAGACCAAGATCATACTCTGAGCCAAAGGCAGACACTCAACCCCTGAGCCACCCAGGCGTTCCAAGTTAATGACTTTTTTATAGTTGAAGTGTTAACTAGGTAACACATAGGAGCAAAAATTTGTTTCTGGTGCCATAGTGAAGGAAATCACCAAATTCAGAATTTGTCAACACCATTTATACCAAGTTTAGGAAACTGAAGTTTAGTCTAGTCCAAGTTCAGGACACTGAAACCAAGAGATATGGAACATGTATATTTCATCAGATTTTGCTATAGTCTAGATCAGGGGTGGGTAAAATCATTCTATAAAATCCAGATAGTAACCTTTTTAGGATTCTCAGGCCAATAGACAAAAGCAAGCAACTGTTCTTGGAAGGCTAATCCATTTATTTTACTGCTGTTCATACAAGGAGATGTGGGGCATAGCTTGTTGACATCTGGGTTAGAGGGAAGACTCCTTACTACTTCCACTTCTTTTGGTTCAGCTTCTGTGCTCATTAACCTTTCTTGTAATTACTAAATGCTAATTTTGTCCTACTGAGAAACCAAAAAAAAAAAAAAAAAAAAAAGGACTGGAAATATTGACTTCCAGCAAAGCGAAAAGCTACCCCCAACCCCACTAGTGTGTCAACACACTTGGATCCTCAAAGCCTAGCCTAGTGCCAGGCATGTGATGGGTATTTAATAAATATTGCTGAAAGAAGGGTGATGTTGCCAAGGCAGTTCTGCCCTGTGATGGCCCATCTGGGCACACAGCTTGTTTCCATAGATAAAACTTCCACTTATAGATCTCTGTCTCTAACAGACATTTGAAAATCTAATTTAGCAAATATACCAGGTGACATCAAATTTGTTCTCTTGTATTATTGCTGACCTAAGAGGTAACCTGGTGCAATGACCTGATTGCTCTTGCTATTCAGGCAGCTTTCTAGCTTTCTTTAAAGTCTGTAGGTGATTTAAATAAGGATCTTTTCTACCATCTTATTGTTGAAGAAACTGTTTTTGAGCAGATAACACTTCCTCAAGTAGTACTTACTTTGGGATATCGTGTCTAAATTATTAGATACTTATTTTATTTTATTGGGAAAATATCTTTCCATCGTAGACTATCACTCATTACCTTTATGGAAAAATATGAATGAAACCATAATTCCCTCTTTTTTGAGGCTTAGGCTACATCCTCTTTCTAGCTTTACTGTTTTTGTTTGTTTTCTGGCTCTGTTGTTTTCGACACTTGTTTATCAAAAGTTTTGGCATCTGACCCAAAATATTTCTCTCTCCCCACATCCTTGCTATGATCATGGGTGATTTCAGTTTCCAAGTGGTAATTTATACCATGATCTCTCAATTTTTTGACCCTCAGTGCCAGGGTTTTGTCCTCCACTCGTCCTCCACCTCCCATTATATCTCTGCTCAGGTCATCATCCACAACTGCCTATCCCCTGAGAGCTCTGATTTGGTGATCCCATTATTTGCTTCAAATGTCCCCTGGTCTGGTGTCTTGTTCAACCTCCCCAATTATAGCCAATCTTCAGACACATCAGGGTTCTTGGTCCTTGTATACCTCTACCTTCTCCCAATTATTGATCCTGCTCACATCTTTCTTTATTCCTAATGCAATTTATATTGCTCCTTTCCCATAAAGCCATTTATTAACATTTCTTTGGCTTTAAGGGAAAGGTCTTTTAAGATTCCTATTTGTCAATAATGTTTATATTATGACTCTTTTGAAAATTAATTTCAGGGCTTTGGCACATTCTAGAATAGTAGGGCAGGACAAAAATATGATTTTTGAAAATCCCTTATTTTCTTTATAAGGAAATGTTCCTTAAAAACATCTATTTACTCTCCTTGCTTTATCTAAAGAGTTCAGCTGTGTTTTGAGCATTTCAAGATGTATCTAGATAAAGCTAGTAATATTGAATTTTCTACAAATTTTCTCCAGTAAAACCTGGCTATGTAATTACTATCTTTCTCAGAAATATTCACATAAATTGAATTGACCTTGTGGTATTGAAAATCTGAATTAAATGACCCAAGCCATAAAGGGAAATAAATGTAGTAGAATTCTTCTTAATCTCTTGAGTGTGTTTATGCATATCGTTGGACTATTCTGCTGGTAATATAAGAGCAATGTGTCATTTGATATAGCTACAAGCCATAAAAATGAATATTTTTAAGAAATAAAAATCAGACTGAATTCCATGCCTAAGCTGATAAATAGACAAACAAACCAAAGTCAAAACCAAAACCAAAAACATAGCTATTAAATCACTGGCACCTACACCCAAACATATGAATAGCAGCTTTAATTCAGAACAAATAGTCATGCATTAATTGACTTTTACTGTTTTCATGAACACAGTAGTTTTGTTTTTATTAATTAAAATAGTGCTTATGTCACAAAATGGGAAAAATAATTTTCTTATTATGTATAAAGGGATTTTTCCTTTTAATCAATTGTGAATGTTATAGAAATTACCTTTAAAGGGATTTTGAACAATATTCTTCATTCTCTCCCGCCCCATCTCCTAATTTAATAAACTTTGCAGACCTAAGGGAGAGTTTAAGAGTAGTTTATTAGGAAGAATCTTTCTGCATTTATATTTGAATTATATTTTGTCAAATAAAGAAACATGGAGGTTAATTTTAGTAATGGAGGATTAGGTAATTCAAATCAACCATTTTACTGAAGGCAAGAAAAAAAAGCTACGTAATACCTAAAAAAAGTGTTTGCTTGTAGGAGTTGGCAGGATAGTGAAGGCGAGAACCTCAGAGGCCAGAGCCCAGAGAGCTGAGTCCGTCATCTGGGACCCCACTTATAGTGGCAGCTAGGAGGTTCCTTAGTGCTTTGACAACCTTGCTGGGATAAGTGATAGGACTTAATAAGATTAATAATGAGTTTAGTGCATTTGCTACATGGACGGTCAATACAGAAATTATATTTCTATATTAGAGCAACAAACAGAAAATGAAAAATAATTATTACAAAATATAATCTATACATATTATTATCGTTTTTTAATCTATACATGTTAGAAGATTAAATACTTTGGAATAAACCCAACACATGATGTTCAGGATTTCTTCACAACTATGAGACACTTTTAAGAGAATTTAAAGAGTGATGAAGTGGAATTTGCCAGGTCTTCACAATAGCTCAGCTTCTAATGGTTCCTAAACTGCTTCGATCATTGATCCTAGATCAGTTCAATCCCACTCAAAATCTTACCAAGTTTTATTTTGTTTTTCTTTTTTTTTTAAACATCTTTTTTTAAAAATTTTTATTTACTTATGATAGTCACAGAGAGAGAGAGAGGCAGAGACATAGGCAGAGGGAGAAGCAGGCTCCATGCACCGGGAGCCCGATGTGGGATTCGATCCCGGGTCTCCAGGATCGCGCCCTGGGCCAAAGGCAGGCGCCAAACCACTGCACCACCCAGGGATCCCTTGTTTTGTTTTTCAGTGGAACTTGACAAGCCGATTCTTCCAAAGGACCAGAACACACTTAAAGAAGAAAACCAAATGGGAGGATTATTGCAATATATGTAGTTAAGAGATTAACATATAGGTACAAAGATCAATGGTTAGCACCACCAATAGTATAAAAAGAAGACCCATATGTATATAGCAAATGATTCATGATAAAAATAACACTTCGGAACAGTAGAGAAATGTTGGTCTTTTCAATAAATGCTGTCAAAGTAATTGGATGTCCACACCAAAGGAAATGAAATGTGATCCCTATTTTAGGGCATATACAAAAATTAATTCCAGGTTGTACTGTAGACTTCCAAATGGCTAGTGAATGTGTGAAAATCTTCCCAATCTCATTAGTTATCAGGAAAACACTCATTAGAAGCATAGGATCACATTACTCAGCCACTAGAATGGTGAACATGTAAAAGACAGGTAACACCAAGAAAGGATATGAGACAAGTAGAACGCTTATGTATCATTGGTAGGAGTAGGATTGGTATAACCATTTTGGAAAACATTGTACTTCTATTTATTAAAGTTAGGATAGGCAAATCCTATGATTTGGCAATTCTACTCCAAGATATATTCTAGAATATAAAAGCATGCCTAGGGACCCACAAGAGACACATAAAAAATGTTTATTGCAATATTATTGTAAAAGTCCAAGTGTACAAATGACTCTAATCAATGTTCATCAACATTAGAGTGTTAAATCATGATATAATTCTACCATTTTATATGCCTGTAATGTAATATTACAGAGTAATGAAAATAAAATACAGATTCATACAGTATGAGTACATAGCATAAATATAATTTTTATTAAATAAACTAGGTACAAAAGAGTATATACTATATAAGCCCATTAAAATGAAGTGCATAAAATAGGCAACAGTATGCTCTGGGTGGTAAACTATAAAGAAACACAAGTGTTACTTAAAAAAATAAAGATATTAGTTACCATTGGGAACCGTACATTGGGCATTTATTGGGATTTGATATATTGGGGTTTCTGTACTGTTGGTAACATTCTATTTCTTGATCTGGGTGGTGGTTTTATAAATCATTGATCTGAATTTTTTTTTGGTGCATATTTCTCTCTTTTTTTTTCACCATAGTAAAGAAATAAATTTTGATGTTTTTCTTTTTATTTATTTGTTTTTTTTATGTGAGAAGACAAATGCCCTACCAAGAATAGTTTTCTTTTTTTCCTCCAAGTAATGATAACTTAATATTTGAATTAGATTCTTGAACAAATAATTACTGAAGTATTCATCTTTTATCTCTCTGAAAATGGAAGAATTGGTCTCTACATTAACAAAGACTTTCAAAATTTTATTAGATATTGAATTGAATTTTAATTTGATATTGGGAATCCACGAGGAAAATGTACTTTTCATAAAGGATACAGGCTAAGTTCACCATGTGTAACTCTTTCTTTCTTTCTTTCTTTCTTTCTTTCTTTCTTTCTTTCTTTCTTTCTTTCTTCTTTCTTTCTCTTTCTTTCTTTTTCTTTCTTTCTTTCTTTCTTTCTTTCTTTCTTTCTTTTTCTTTTTATTTCCTTCTATCCTTTCCTTTTTCTTTCCCTCTCTTCCTTCCTTATAAGCACATTTGAATTATTGTAAGAAAATCTAAGGAATGAAAATTCATGCCTAAAATAAAAATATCAATGATAAGTGTTAACTTGTTAATGAACGTATTAAGAAATATATTATTCACCATCAGAAAGTGTATTTACCTTGGTGGAAAAATTCAACAGAAATAGTCTGAAACAGCACAGTCTAATAATTTCAATTAGTAATTTTGAAATTAATTTCAATTAATTTTTCATTGTCAAATTAGTTTTGCAAAATATAATCTACCTGTTATCATTCCACATCACTGTTTTGGATGACCTGTAAGGTTCTCTATGTAAATTTCTCTATGTAAATAATCAGAATTATAGGATATTTAAAAGAAATACAGTTCCAAGTCTTTACAAAAATACAGTAGTAATAATCCTAAATTCTAGCAATGCACCCTTGATTTAATGAATAAAGAAGATTCTTTCTTAATCAGAATTTAATTATTTTTATGTAAATGAAAGCTATTCTAATACTCTAAAATAGTTCTCTTTAGTTGGTTAAACATTTCCCTCTGAAATTTTGTTTATGTTACCCCTTTGCTTAGCAAACTATAAAACAAACTAAATGTCTTTTCAGCCCTATTTAATTTGCACAGAGACCAAAGTAGCATATCCTAATTTAGCGAGGTTTTATTATGTACATTTCTAAACTTTGTTGACATTTTATTGGTATTTCAGTTTATTAATTCAGATACGCAGACTTTATACAAGGTATTGATTGTCTAAAGTCCCACAGGAAGATTATCTTTATCAGGTTTATTCATCCACATTTTACAAAAGAAAGTGATTATAGTTCATAGTTTTTGAGAGGAAATAAATCTGTGGCACTGTTTGTAAAGTACAGAATTTATATTTTATATATTAGGAAAGAATAATTTCCCATGTAACTGCAAATATGTAAAAAATCATGGCTGTCTTCTGCTCAGAGTATATACCTTCTTGATTCTTTTTTTTTTTTTTTACCTTCTTGATTCAATTAATCAATGATTGGGTTTTTTTTCTAGTTTTATTGAGAGATAATTGACACACATCACTGAAGAGGTTTAAGATATACAGCATGGTGGTTTGATTTACATATATATTGTGAAATGATTACCACAACAGGTTCAGCCAACATCCATCTTTTCTTTTTTTTTTTTTTAACATCCATATTTTCATGTTGATACAATAAAAAGGAAAGAAGGAAGAATAAAGGAAAGAAAATTCCTGTGATGAGAACTCTAAGATTTGCTCTCTCAGCAACTTCCCTATATATCCTATAGCAATGTTTGCTATAGCTGTCATGTTGTATGTTACAGCTCCAGTACTGATTTATCTTATAGTGGAAATTATCTTTTGACCCCTTTTTCCAATTCCCTGTCTCCCCACCCTCTTCATTCGGTAACCACAAGTCTGATCTCCTTTTCTAGGAATTTGTTTCAGATTTCACAAATAGGTAGAATTATGCATTATTTGTCCTTTCCTGTCTGCTTATTTCATTTAGCATAATGCCTTCAAGGTTCAGGGCCTCTGAGTTAGTAACTGAGCTACTGATAGAAGTCAATCTTGTGACGTGGTATGAACTCAGCACCTTCTAGATATTCCCCCCTAATATTCAGTCTAGAAAGAGTATGGGTTATTGATTTGGGAAGTATATGGTGGGGGTTTGGAGCCATATCCCCATCTTCACTGTCTGGCCTTGGGTGAATCACTGGTCTAGTAATTGTATTTGCACAATTGCATCCACCCTGCAGAGTTTTTACATCAATGTCTGGAAAGCAATGAAGAAATTCCATAAATGAAAAGGTATTATCTGAATGAAAGGGTCCAAACTGTTAATTTTATTGTCAAGGGACAAACACCCACAAGGAGAAGGAAGTTGCTCAAGATCACATAGCGGAAACTGGGATAAAATTTAGGTCTTCTGACATCTAACTAGTTGTTCTTTCCACCATCTTCTTTGCTTCCCAAATCATAATGAGTCTTGGCCCAACAACTTACAATAGAAAAAAAAAAGAAGAAAGAGAAAGAAAGAAATAAAAGGAAAGAAAAGAAAAACAGCTACATTGCAGCCCCTTCTCTAAAATTTCCAGGCTAATTTTATAGATTTAATTGGATTGGCATGGACAAGATTTGTCTTAATAAGAGAACGCATTCATTAGGTTGTAAAGTACAACCCCAAACAGGAGACAGCATGTGACAAATTACAGAAATAACAAGGCTCCGAATGGTCGAGCAAGTGCACCTGCAGCCGTCCCACCTGGGGCTGTGATTTCATTACCCTCATAAACCAAAGCAAGGTCAGGCTTAGTCAGACTTCGATTAAGAGGCCCCCAAGGAGATCCCAGGTGCAAAAGGAACTAGTGTAGATGCAAAAAGAGATATTTGAGACCTCCTCTTTCCTGTCCTGAAGCAGGCCTTGTTGGGACAGCTAACGGATGAGGTTTAGTAAACTAGGTGCAAAGAGTTGTCACATGGGGCGGTGGGCCAGAGGCCAGAAAACTTGGGTTAGATTCTTCTTTGGCCTTTGTTAGGTGTGGGGGCCAGGGAAGGTTTTCATAAACTGCATGAGAACCTAACCTTGCAAGTTTGTTCAGGTGCAGCTGTTCATCTTAGGGGGCAGGAAGAATAAATCTGTTCCTTGATTTGCTGGTAAGTGGCCTATGTTCCATGAGCCAGGTTGGATGAGAGTGAAGCCAAAATCCTTGAACTTGAGGAATGGCATATGAAGCCAGTTGACCTGGCCACATTTCAGGTCTCCCAATTAGATCTGCTTTTCTAAGTGGCTCCTACAGTTTCTAATTTTCCTTCTCAGAGTTGACCATGCAAAACGATCCTGCTTATGGAATGCCTCTTCCAACACCACTTGGCAAAATGCCTTGGGTCAGACTTCAGGCAGAGGTGACACGGAATAGTTGGTGCCAGGCTTTCAAATGTGTTCTGTGTGAGGTTTTCTTAGGGCTTTCTTGAGAGACAATGTGGTTAATTCAGCCATGGTTGGCTTGGGGCAAAATGTTCTGTGGCCTTTAGTTATGCATACATCCTAGCAAGGTCTGAGTTTTCCATTCCATGATGTCCAGAAATTACAATGGGCATTGAATAAATAGAAGTACCTCTTGACTGAGAATCAGGACCCAAATACTAGGTTTGAATATGTTATGATCTTACCAGGCCCCCTAGATCATTCACTTAATTTTTGGCATCTAAGGTCTACACTATTTTTAAGCAGTTTTATTTATTCCATATCAGGTAAGTGGAAAACCTAAAGGCTGGAATGTGGCTTCACAGTGATTTGATCAGGGCACACTGATGGAGGAGGTGATCCCCAGAGATTCTTGGTTTGAAGGGAACTAGTTCAGATGGGATAGTTACTGGAAATAACCAAAGACTGGAAAATCAGAGGATGTGTAAAAGCTACATAGAAGGACCACCAAGGGCGAATGGGGGAAACGGTAAATTTTGTCTTCCAGCAGAAAGACCAAGCTTATGGCAGGGAACGGGAGGCAAAATCCTACAGGGCCTGAAACAATGTATATATTATGATGATGTGGGAAAGATAGGGGAGTGACCCACCAGAAGCCTGAGAAGTTGTGTTTTGCAGGAGCCGGGTTCTGGTGCCTTTATTTCATTTCATCTTTTGTTTTGGTTGGCTCTGAAGTTCATGAATATACGCATTTCAAGTTCTTTATTAACTTTCTTGAAATCTGTTTGGATTTTGTTGTTTTTGCTAGAATGACCCAGACAAATGATTCCAAAGTACACCTTGAGGCTCAGTTATTGATTGATTTGGCGAGGTCCAAAGCCTGTTTTGTTAAACCTTAATTATCTAGCTGGTTTATGTCCACATGTGCATTACAGATTTTCATTGAGGGAGAATATTGTGAAAGCAAAATAAAACGTGATTTTTAAAAAAAGGAAAAAAGACAGGTGACTGCCAGAAACCCTTTGTGACCATATCTTGATAACACTGAACTCTCATGAACCTTAATAATGATGATTGTTTCTGTGCTGGTGTTGACCTAAAGAGGAAAGCCATTGGCATAGCTTACTGCAGGTGAGTGAATGTCCTCCAAATATTCAGGATTTGGATGTTAGCTTTGCTTGTTGAACACTTGCCCTGATTCAATCTAGTGAAGAAATTTTGTGAACCATGGTCTCTTTCTCTCCTTCCTTCCTTTCTCTCTCTCTCTCTCTCTCTCTCTCTCTCTCAATCTCTTTCTCTCTGAGTAACAGACTGATTCTAACTTGGCCATGAGTTTGAGATGAAGAAAACTTAGCAATTGCAAGAAGAACCTGAAGCACCTATTTCTCTAAAAGCCTGTGGCACCTGGCTGATGGTCAGTGTGGCACCTGTGGGGCAGTCTAAGAGTAGTTGGGAATCTGCCACAGAGAAACTCCCTTCCATGTTATGCTACTGAGCCCATATTTAAACATTCTCCCATAAGAAACATCTAGGAAGGCTCCTGGGGAAAGATCTGAGGCTTCTGAGCAGTCATTTGAGAAAGCCCTCAGTGGGTGGAGGCAGAAGTAGACAACAATTGTAGGTGATGTGATGTAGGAAAATGGGGCCCCCACTACTTGGATCCAGGCCATCTGAGATGCTGCAAGCTGGAGGGGGATCATGACCCTCTGAGCACTCAGATGGTGGGAATGAGGGTAGAGCTTATTGTGACCATGAGGTTGATGGTATAAAATTGCAGGCAGAGTATGAGATGGCTAGTGGCTTAGTGAGAGAAACATAGGTGTGTCTTTGATGTAAGAGCAGTCCCTATTGCCAGCTAAGTGATGTTGAGTCAGGCTTTTACTATCTGTGCCTGCTTTCTTATTTATGAAGAAATGTGTGGGAAATATCAGAAAGGGAGACAGAACGTAAAGACTGCTAACTCTGGGAAACGAACTAGGGGTGGTAGAAGGGGAGGAGGGCGGGGGTGGGAGTGAATGGGTGACGGGCACTGGGGGTTATTCTGTATGTTGGGAAATTGAACACCAATAAAAAATAAATTAAAAAATAAAAAATAAAAAAAAGAAAAAAAAAGAAAAAAAGGAAACTAATACCTAGCACATAGGATTATATAAGAAAGATTGGATAAGTTAACAAATGTAAAATTGTTGAGCTCAGCATCTGGTACTCACTGATAATCAAAATAAGCAGTTATAAGATATTTCCCATTCTTTCAATTACATGTTTACTGAAATATGTAAATAGAATATGTATTCTGATATATGCTATGTATTATAGTCTTGCAGGTAGATCCAGAAATAGTTTGCATTTCTTCAGCCTTCAGGATTTCATAAGTACTTATATTTTCTTTTTAATTGAATAATTCAAACTTGAGATCATTCTATGCAAAATATTTGTGGACTGCTTTCCCTTTTCACCTGTAAATATATTGGGAACATTTTCTTATGCTAGCAAATAGCTTTCAGAGGCATAATTTTTAATGGCAGTATAGTACTCTTTGAATTAACATTACACAGTTGATTTAAAAAAAACTACGTTGCAGGATGCCTGGGTGGCTCAGTGGTTGAATGTCTGCTTTTGGCTCAGGTAATGATCCTGGGGTCCTGGGATAGAGTCCTGTGTCAGGCTCCCCCCAGGGAGCCTGCTTCTCCCTCTGCCTATGTCTCTGCCTCTCTCTCTCTCTCTCTCTGTCTCTCATGAATAAATAAATAAAATCTTTTTTAAAAAGAAAAACTATGTTTCTTCTGATTAAAGAGGATAGTGCTGGTTCTAGTCATTCTCAAGGAGTTATTGATTTTCCAGTATTAGGACCCCCCTGTAAGCACCAGGAGAAAAACAAAAGTTCTATGTGTGTCCTTTGTCATTCCCAAAGTAAAAGCGAGAAGAAAAGCATTGTCTTAGCGAAGGCACGTTTGATTATATGACTGCCTGTGAGTGAGTGAGTGTGTGTGTGTGTGTGTGTGTGTGTGTGTGTGAACAGAATGGTAGAAAGGAAAACTGATTTGAAAGTCCTAATATTGCCAAGAGGCCAGTCCTAGAACTGCTTTGCTATCTTATTGGGATGTGAGGGGCCCTGGAAGGAAGCCAAGAAAGCCAAGTCATTGAAAACAGCCTAGGGATGGGGGTGGGGGTGTCATACTGCCTGGGTTCCTATCCGGGATTTACTTCTCACAAATTTTGTTATTTTGTGCTTTTAGTGCTATACTAACTCTTTTGTTAGTGTTTTAGTTTCCTCCTTTGTAAATTGGGATAAAAACAATGAAAATTAGATGAGTTAATACATGTAAAGTTCCTAGAACAGTGCCAGGCACATAGTCATTTTACAGTAAATGTTGACAACTACTATTACTCAGGACTCCGATGAAAGCTCTGGAAACTCAACCCACAAAATCATGAGGATTTGTACACAGTAAATTCTGCACATGAGGTGCCCACATAGCACACCTAAGGATGCTGGTGATAGAAATGCCTCCTGTCCATCAGGAGACAGGCTGGAGTGGAGGAAGGCATCAGTGGCTGGACACAAAAGAGAAAAGCCGGGAAGCAGAAGGGTGGCGCCTGACCCTCAGCTTTGTGGAGGAGTTCAATTGTGTTGGCACTTTTTCTGAGGACCAGTGACTTTCAAGAAAAAAAAAAAAAAAAAAAGTCTTCTCTTTCTGCTGTATCTAGCACCAAGCACAAAATGAACTTTTTTTTAAGATTGATTGATTGATTGATTGATTGATTTATTTATTTATGATAGACATAGAGAGAGAATGAGAGGCAGAGACACAGGAGGAGGGAGAAGCAGGCTCCATGCCGGGAGCCCGATGCGGGACTCCATCCCGGGACTCCAGGATCGCGCCCTGGGCCAAAGGCAGGTGCCAAACCATGAGCCACCCAGGAATCCCCCACAAAATGAACTTTATATGATAGGTGATAGAAAATTCTAAAGGAAGATAATCATGCAACTTCATGTTCATTTAGCAGAGAATGCCAAAGGATCATTCCATTAAAAAATACCAATTTATTGAGGCACCTGGGTGGCTCAGTCATTTAAGCATCCAGCTCTTAGTTTCGGCTCAGGTCATCATCTCAGGGTCGTGAGTTCAAGCCTCATGCTGGGCTTTGCTCTCAGCAGGAAGTCTGCTTGGGATTCTCTCTCTCCCTCTTCCTTTGTCCTTCCCCCATTCTTCTGCTTGAGCTCTCTCAAATAAATCAATAAAATATTTAATACAAACAATTAAAAAGAAATACTTACCAGTTTATTTGTAATCTTGATTCACTCACACTTAATTTTTTTCCCTTCATTTTACATCTAATCCAGTTTGATACTTCTCTTATTGCTGACATGTAACCAAATTCTCAAAAAGAAATATGCTGGCATCAAAGTTATAAGAATAACTGTTGTCACTTAACTGAACTGAGGTGTTTACTCGACTCCAGCTGTTTTCCAGAGAGATATTTACTTCTCTTAATTATACAGAAATTAAAATGACCAAAATAGTTCTTGTCCTATTGTTAAAGTTTAGGGAAAACATCCCTTAATTCTTAGTGTAATTTAAGACAAATGACTCTGGTACCTTGAGACCTGCATTTTTGTCTTCTGGCCCTAAGAAGGTATATAACCCCGTCATTGCAAGGTAATCAAACTCCACATACACTACTGAACAATGTGATGGTCCTGGGCATGGGAAGGACTTCATTACTGCTTTCCGGTTGCTGACAGCCTGGTTGAAAGTCACAGAGGAAGGTGTTCACCTAGACTAGGTGTTAAAATCTTTACCTGAAAGGTATACGTGGCAGAACAGGTGAGTGGATCTTACAGAATGGCCATTTTAAAGTACAGGAATGGTTTCATGGGGAGAGACAAGAAATGCTAAACCTAGGTGGAGCCAAAGGGAGAGCTGTTAGAAAGTATGCATGGGGCTGTGTTGTAGGCGAGTGTTCCCACTCCACCCCGCCCCCACCCACGCCAGGTGTGCTGCTTTCTATCTCTCTCCAGTCTATCTTTGCTTTTCTCTGGGTCCCTTTCTATTTCTCTTTGGAGGAGCCTCTTAACTATTATTCTTTTAATACAGCTTCTTCAACCTGCTTCTCTGCATGCCAGTTCATGTGCTTTTTGGTACACATGGCAGATCTGGCTACTCTAAGACTCCAGGAGGGTTCTCTCAGTGCCAGTAGTAGCAGAGATAGGTTATAAAATTAGTCTCAATTCCAGATACCTGGAACAGTGTATTTGGCTCAGCTCAATCAATGGCTCCTCGTCAGCTTCTGCCCCAGTCCACTCCAACCAG
This sequence comes from Canis lupus baileyi, assembly GCF_048164855.1. Lineage (NCBI taxonomy): Eukaryota > Metazoa > Chordata > Mammalia > Carnivora > Canidae > Canis > Canis lupus. Next base: position 48,013,399 of record NC_132839.1, on the reverse strand, counting down.
TGAGAGGTGGGTATCCATTGCTGTAGGGTCCATCCTGAGGGTGAGGATGGGTAACCACCTAAAGAGCTATCTCCTGAAAAAGCAGGCACTCTACACTCTACATATCTTGGTTCCTTCCCTCTCCTGCCAGCCTCTTGTTAAAGATGTGGATTCCCGTCAGTGATCATTGTCTGACAAGTGCCAGTGGTGATTGGCCACTAGCTTCAATTGGGTCATGAAGATGCTGTGTGGCCATCAGTGCCTTAGCTATCAGGCAACACGGCTCCACTGACCTACCCACAGGGGAGAGTCAGGGTTCAGCAAGTGGTTGCATCAGCAGAGAATCTGTAACATTGGCCTTGCCTTTCTGTTTTCCCCTCTTCTCATGAATCCTCCTATTTTGGAAGTGGTTTTAAGTAAGTATGGCTTAGATGATTAATAGAAATAATAATTGCTGATATCTACATGGTATTTTATGGTATTAAAAAAGATTCCATAGATCTCAAATATCACACAAATCTTATCTTATTTATTGCTTGGCAAGTGGGCCAGATACTCTGCTGTATCCTGGCGTATAGTGGAGAACCAAATATTGGAGAGAAAAACCATACAACATTCAAGTGTCTGCATGTGTGTGTGTGTAAATATAATTACCTTTGTAATAGTGTTAGTGCTATGAATCTAATAAATAGAGTGTTTAAAAATCAATAGGGAAATGATGGTAAAACAGTGAACTGAAGCCTAAAAAAGAACTGGCAATATGAAGAGCATTCGAGGCCCAGGTGCCACTGCGCATGATGGCATCAAGGCAGGACAAAATGCAAGGTTTTAAAGGAAATTAAAGGGGAGCAATGTGCCTGGACCATGATGAGCAAGGTGTGAGGGAGTCAGGAGAAGGGTGGATGGAACCAGTTCTTGCAGGGCCTTGAAGACAATGGTTAAGAACTTACATTGGCCAAGGTCATGGTTAGAAATTTTATGAGCAATGTGAAACCATTGGGGTGTTTTGGGCTGTAGAATGGAATTAGATTTGTGTTTCTAACTGGTTGCTATGGGGTAAGTAGTGGGGATAGTCCAGGCTATTTGGACCAGGGCTCTCCTTATCTTCAAGCAATTCCACTTACTAGGTTCCTGGCATTTCCTAGCACTTTTCTAAATATCTGGTGCAAAAACCCAAACTGCTTAATGCATAAACCACAATGTTTATTCCTCTCATGCAAGACTGCTCTTACATTTGCTCCAAAAAAAGGGAAGCCAGTGTGTCCAGCCATGCAAGTTCCATCAGCTTCTCAATATGCTGGGAGAGTGGAAGACTTGTGCGCTCTGCTGAGCCTACTGGTGAGTGCCTGCCTAGACCAAGTGGTGCTGGTAAATATTTTCCCAAATGCTTTGCAACAATCTCACAGCTCCTGTGCAGAAAATGAACCAGAGAGGAGAAGGCAGATCCCCACCTGGGTAGATAAATAATGATGCTGAGTGAAGGACTGTTCAGGGCTGACCTGTGTTTCCCCCAAATTCATATGTTGAAGTTCTAACCCCCAGTACCTTGGAATGTGGCTGTATTTGGAAATAGGGCTGATTTTAAAGAATTGATTAAGGTAAGATGAAGTCATTAGGGTGAGCCTTCATCCAATATTACTGGTGTCTTTATAAGAAGGATAATCTGGACACCGAGAGACAACACACACATGGAGACACAAGGGTAGATCATGTGAAGATACAGAGAGAAGATATTCATGTGCAAGCTAAAGAGAGAGAACTCTGAAGAGGCTGAATCCTTGATCTTGGACTTCTAGACTATCTCACTTCCTCTCTTTCTGTTTCTCTGTGTGCAGGTACCAAGGAAAGGCCATATGAGCACACAAAGAAAAGGTAAACCAAGAAGAGAGGTCTTTCCAGATGCCCAACACTGCCAACACCTTGATCTTAGACTTCCAGCCTCCAAAACTGTGAGAAAATGAATGTCTGTTGGTTGAGTCAGTCAGTCTGTGATATTTAGTTATGGCAGCCCAAGCAAGTTAACGCTGGGATCTAAGTCAAGAAGAACAAAGGAACTTAGCAAACTTAACATCCAAAATCAAATAATCCAGTCAAGAAATGGGCAGAAGATAAGAATAGAGATTTCTCCAAAGAAGACATATAAATGGCCCCAGACACATGAAAAAATACTCCACATCACTTGTAATCAGGGAAATACAAATCAAAACCACAGTGAGATATCTCCTCACACCTATCAGAATGGCTAACATGAACTCCAGGAAACAACAAATGTTGACGAGGATGTGAAAAAAGTGAAACCCTCTTATACTGTTGGCGGGAGTGCAAACTGTTGCAGCCACTCTGGCAAACAGTGTGGAGGTTACTCAAGAAGTTAAAAATAGAGCTACCCTATGACCCTGAAATTGCACTACTAGGTGTTTACCCAAGGATACAAATGTAGTTATCCAAAGGGGCACCTGCACCCCAATGTTCATAGCAGCAATGTCCACAATAGCCAAACTGTAGAAAGAGCCCAGATGTCCATCAACAGATGAATGGATAAAGAAGGTGTGGTATGTATATACAATGGACTATTACTGAGCCATCATAAAGGACGAATACCCACCATTTTCCTCGACATGATAGAACTGGAGGGTATTATGCTGAGTGAAGTAAGTCAATCAGAGAAAATTATCATATGGTTTTATTCATATGTGGACTATAGGAAACAGCATAGAGGATCCTAGGGGAAGGGATGGAAAAAAATCAGAGAGGGAGACAAACCATGAGAGACTCTTAATTATAGGGAACAACTGAGGGTTGCTGGAGGGAAGGTGTGGGGGGGATGGGGTAACTGGGTGATGGGCATTAAGGAGGGCATGTGATGGAATGAGCACTGGGTATTGTATACAACTCATGAATTATGGAATTCTACATCTGAAACTAATGATGTACTATATGTTGGCTAATTGAATTTAAATTAAAAAAAGAAGAGCGAAGGACAAAATCCAAGAGGCTGACAAGAGCTAACTAAGATAGGGACAAAGGCTGTGAGCTCAGCAATGGAGTCATTAGTAAGGTCTACCTATTCTTCCAGTGCTTCTTTTTAAGGCACAAGGCTGGACTGTATTTCCTCCACCCTTTGAAGACAATGGTGGTCCTTTGACTTTATTTGGCCAAAGGAATGTGAATGAAGGCGACATGTGCCCTATCCAGACAGAAACTTCAAGAGCAGTGTTCTTCACACTCTCCTTTCTCTTCTACCATGGTAATGGACGATGTCTCCCATAGTGGCTGCTCTGTTAGCTTGGGTTAACGAGTAGGGTTATGGGAAACAGTTCCCCATGAACCTGTGAAGGATGTATAGTATGGCAGAGAAATGAGTCTTGGTTGTTCAAGTCACTGAAAAATTGTCACCATGGTTGAACCTGACCTATCTTGAGTGATGCACCCATAACTACTGAGCTTCTCCACTCATATGTGGAGAAAAAGCAGAAGCAGCTCACACTGAGGAACTTCAGAAAACACTCCAAGCTATGATGCAGATGTCACCAATGCACCCACTCAAGATCTGGCATGCTAATCCAAGAGCCTGGCTGAGATTAGTGAGCATTTGACAGCTGAACTCACACAGGGACTGTGACTCTCCATGTGCTACTTGCAAACACAACATTTGCCCACATGCTAGATAGTATTGTCCATTCATTCCATGTCTCGTGATAAAACTGTAAGACTCAGTGTTTGTCTGGTAGTTCAGTTATTTCGGGGAGCTCTTGGGCAAAAGTGGAAAGACCAAACTTGCAGTGTTCCCTGAACCTTGTGATTCCTGAATGTGTAGGAGAAAATGCACTCATGCAAATAGTATAATAAGATTAATTTGAAAGGAATAAGATATAGAAGCAACTATAAGAAAAAAAACCCCAACAATATAATACACCAAGTGTAGGGATTAAACTGGTGATTGCGGTTGAAGATAACATTTGGTCCCACACATCCTGGCCTTTGCAGTGAAATTCTGGTTTAAGGTTCTTGGAACAACAACAACAACAACAAAAGATCCAGAAGATCTGGATTCAAATGTGAGCATTCTCACTAACTAGTTATGTGATTCTGGACCAGTCACTCATTTTAACGAGCCTCATTTCTTTTGTACAAATGGGAATAATAATATTAATGTCACAAGGCAACTGTAAAGGCACATGAAGTGATTTGTGTAAAACATCTGCATGCTGCCTGGTTCAGTTAGAGTTGGTTTCCTTCCTTTTTCCCTTTTTCTTCTCTCCCTCCCTTCTTTTTTCTTGAGTAAAGAAAGGGCAGTACTGGGGAGATGTTCTCAGAGCAGTGATCAAGGGCTCCTCTTGTAACATGACTCAGTTCTCCTCAAGAACCTCCATGTTCTATGAGAGACTCCTAACTCTGGGAAATGAACTGGGGGGGGGGGTGGAAGAGGAGGTGGGCGGGGGGGGTGACTGGGTGACGGGCACTGAGGGGGGCACTTGATGGGATGAGCACTGGGTGTTATTCTATATGTTGGCAAATTGAACACCAATAAAAAATATATATATATATATATATATATATATATATATATATATATATATATATATATATAAAGAACCTCCATGTTCTGTTTCACCTTCATCTTTCAGCCTAACATGAGCAAGACCCGCTCCTGGGGTCTCTTTCATACGTTGGTAACAGATTATACAAGACCATCTTGTTTGTGCCAACATGCTGGGTTATGTTTCTAGTCTCTATTTTTAAAGGAAATTATTTATGAAAATCTCCAGTGATGTGCTAGCACATCCACTGCAGGTGCATGATTGATACTCACTCTATGGACCCACTCTATGGACCAAATTATTTTATTCTCATAGCATTCCTTTACCCTCACTCAAGCATGGTGCCATATTTGTTGCCTTTTCATGTATAGCCTACTGATCAAGTACCCAGTTCAAAGTGCCCCATCTAAGACAGAGATGGCCTTTGAACTAACTCTGTGCTACATATGTCAGGGAAAAAACGTAACAGAGCAGTGACATCAGCTCACATATGATTTCTATTTTTTTAAGTCTATTCTTAGAAATGTGGATTTAAAAAAAAACATATATTTATTTATTTTAGAGGGAAAGAGAGAGACAGTGAGAGAGCACAAGTGGGAGGGGCAGAGGGAGAAGGAGAGAGAAACTCAAGCAGACTCTGCACAGAGCATGGAGCCTAACATGGGGCACTCTCTCAACCCTGAGATTACAACCTAAATTGAAATCAAGAGCTGATAGCTTAACAGACTCTGTGTCACCCAGTCTCCCTGGAAGTGTGCATTTACAATGATTCTATATACTTCTCTCAAATTTAGAATGTAAAGGTGATAGATGACATTAAATAAATTTGTGATTGCCTTCAAATGCGAAAAAAGTCCAAATCAGAAACATGCACCTCAGCCATTATGCACGGCAACCTAAGGACTGCAGTGGTGGCAGGCTGGTGAATCAGACACTCGCCCACCTGCCTGGTCCCCACACAGCTGACTCTTGCTGTTCCATTTCCAGGACTGCTGGGCCTGATAAGAGAGAAGGGGCTATCAGGATGACTCCAGTTGTACATGACTTTTTCATTATTCTTTGAATTGTTAAAGCCCCTGGGTTACCACTTTCTAATCTGGCCAGAGGTATTGGTGGGGCTTAGGGGAAGGCGGGGATAGAAAGGAAAATCTTTAGAAAATTGGAATATGCAACAGAAAAAAAATCCTTTGTGAAAAAATAAAGAGCTATGAGAAATGTATTGAAACATTATATAATGAGTACTATTCTAAATAGTGGCTTGGATTTTATTTTGTGTCAAATTAGTATGTCTTAAACATCTCTAGGTCCTGAGAATTGTGGTTGGTGTCTTGTGCTGCTGAAATTTGATTTGATTGATCCAAACTGGGTTTTGGAGATCCTCTTGGCAATAAACCATTAGAAATACTTTTTTCCTCTTTGCTTTGATGGCTTTAGAAGTGAAATTGTCCTCCATGGAGCATCAGCCATGCTTTTGTACCTGGTCCATGGGGCATGTTAACGCAAATAACACAGATTTTAAAATGGAAAATGTGGTGTACTTTGTCTGTTTGTGTTTCTTTAATTTATTCTTCATTATGTTTTTAATGCAACTCAGAATTCTTAATTCTGAATGACCATTATCCTTACATTTATTTATGTATTAATTTAACATTTTAAAAATGAGTGACTATCCCCCATGTGCCAGGCACTGTTGTAGGCACTTGGAAGATAATGAATAAAACAGACAGAAGATCTCAGCTCTCATGGACTTACTATCTCCAGGAGGTGACAGAAAATAAAAGTAAGTACAAAATGGTAAGTTATATGGAATGTTAAAAGATGTGAATACTACAGGAAAGTGGAAAATCAGAACATGATAAAGGGATCAGGAGTGCCTTGTGAGAGCAGGTTCAATTTTAAGATGGTCACTGAAGATGACAGTTGAGCAAATATTTGAAAGATTTGAGGATGTTAGCCACATGATTATCAGGGCGAGGTGTCTTTCAGGCAGAAGAAGGACTACCAAGTGTAAAAGCCCTAGTGTGTTTGCCATATTCCAGGAACAGCAAGAAGGTCTCCTGACCTTGGAGAAGAGTAAGTAGATGGGAAATAATGGGAATCGAGTCAGGAAATATAACTGGTCCAAATGGGCAAGGGTAGAAGACCATATAGGTTGGTCCATAGAAGACAGCATAAAGACTTTAATTTGTACTCCATGTAAAATGGCAAGTAACTGGAGTCCTTTGAATAGAGAGTTTTATAAGAATCATAATTATTTTCTGCTCTTGGATGGGCTTCACTTTGCAATTCTTATATATGTCAAGGTGTCAAACTCATCAGAGTTCAGCCACCAACTACAAAGGAATGTGCAAATGGCTGAAAGTTGTTTTGAATTGTATACCAGGCTTTTCCTAAGCAACAGGTTTTCCCCATTATTAGTGGGTGCATTCTTATTGCTCCATCATGCAAAGAACACTTATGAAATTGTCACTTTTGTTTTGTACATCTTACAGTTTGGTTTACGGATTTTGTCTGAATACTATTCAGGTTAGGTCTTAAAAAAAAAAAAAACGCTACATTAAATTCATTATTTCCTTCATTCTGTTACTCCAAACTTTGGTTTTCTTTAGTTGCCCAAATATCTTATAGTGAGGTATTAATTCTAGAAGATGTGAGTAGATGTTAGGGGAAAATGCTTTGTGGTTAAATGGATTTGGCAACCTCTGGCTTCTTAGGCTATAGATTATCTGCTGATTTACCCCATTGGCCACATTCCCTAGGTTTTTCTATAAGTATATATATTTGCTAAGATTTGCTTTGGTGATTTGCAAACAGTCTTTATTGGTAGATTTTGTTTTCTCTAAGAAAATACTGATATTCAATTACTTGGTGGTTTTGTTTTCAATTTGGTTATTATTTTCTGGCTTTATTAATCACATAGTTAGAAAATTCAGCCTGTGTTATTTCAAAAGCTTAGATTTTTTTGTTCTTAACGAAATAACGAATCCATTTTTTGTGGATATTCTATTTCATTCTTAAAAAATGATTTTATTTATTTACTTGAGAGAGAGTTAGAGAGCATGAACATGGGGAGGTTCAGAGGGAGAAGCAGACTTCCCACCGAGTGGGAAGGCTAATGGGATACTGGATCTCAGAACTCCAGGATCAAGACCTGAGCTGAAGGCAGATCTTTAACTGACTAATCCACCCAAGTGCCCTGGATATTCTATTTCTAATAACACTTAAAAAAAGATGCACTGTTACTTCTACCTCATTGTCAGTGAATCAACTCATTCTTTTGATAACTAGTAAGTACAGTCAGAGAATTAAGCACTTATCCTGTTTTTACTATGTAAAATGTATCCATTTCAGAATTAAGGCTGCCAGATAAAATTTTAGAATGCCGATAAGCAAGTAGAGAATTATTATTAAAATGTGTTCTAAATATTATACTAAAAATTATTTGTTGTCTATTTGGAATTCAAATTTATCAGTATGATCACAAACACACATACACACACAGACACCATCAGAGTTTCACACTTATATAACTGAAAACATGAAAAAGGAACAAGGGACTATAAAATAGCAGTAAGGCATATTTTAGAAATAATGAGACAGAATTTCCAGATAGGACATAAAAGATAAAAGATAAAATTAAACAGCAAAATTGACATATCAAACAGCAGATTTGAAACCACTGAAGAGAAATTAGTAAACTAGAAGATAATTCCAGTGAAATTACCCAGAATGCAGTCCACAGAGATGTAGAGATGAAAAATATGGAAGAGGTATTAAGATATAGAAAGAGTAAGAAAATACATAGTACTTTTGACTTCCAGAGGGAGCTAATAAAGAGAATGGAAAAAGGATAATTTTCAATAATAGGTAAATATTTTTTGAAATTATGGAAAGAAAACAAACTTCAGATTAGGTAGCCCAATGAACTCCAAGTAGAATGGAGAAGCAATATGGACTTAATATATGGTAACAAAACCACAAAATATAATGGTCAAGAGACTCACCTATGTGCTTGTTATATGAAACATAATTGAGACATAAAGGCACAGAATGGCCGAAATTAAAATAAATAAAAATATCATGCAAATACTAACCAAAAGAAAACTCATGTGTTTATATGAATATGAATCAAAATAAAGTTTAAGGCAATACATATTGCCGGAGACACTTCATAAGGCTAAAAGGAACAATTTAAGAGGAGGATATAAAAATCGAATAGCCTGTACCTAATATCATTGTTTCAAATTACACAAAGAAAAGGTTGACAAGAATTGATGAAAGCAGTCCTCACAGTCATTACCCAAGGCTTCTCTTCATATACACTGAGTAAGCTCTCTTAACTTTAGGAAAAGCACTGAGGCTGAAAGAGCATCATTGGTACTTGATATGAGATGTTGTCTGTGTGTACAAAAACTTTCCAGCACAGGAGTTAGGTGACTCCATTGGTTAAGTGTCAGCCTTTGACTCAGGTCATGATCTCAGGATTCTGGGATTGAGCCCTGCATAGGGCTCCAGGATCAGCAAGGAGTCTGCTTCTCCTTCCCTCTCTCCCTCTGACACTCACCTCCATTCATGCATACTTTTTTCTCTCTCTCAAATAAATAAATAAAATCTTTAAAAACAAACAAAAAATTTTCCAGCACAAATAGAGCTAAAGTTAAAAATGAACTGAGGAGATACGGGATAGGACACAAAAAGTGTTTGCTCAACTGACTTAAGAAAATGCTAATGGATGTTTTTTAGGCAAAAGGAAAATGATATCATAAGGAAGCACGGAGATGCAGAAAAGAATGAAAAGCAAAAGAAAAGATAACTATACAACTCAATCTTAATGAAATATTGGCGTTATAAGTCAATAATGGTAATGATGATGACATTTTGTGAGGGTTAAACTATATACAAACAGACAATATAGTACATAAATTGAGATATGGTAAATGGGGTTAAAGCGTTTTAAATCTCTTGAATTGGTAGGATTAGATAAAAATGTTAACTTACACTAGACTGTAATCAACCAAGAACATTTGTTTAAATCTTCAAGGCAACTATTAACACAGTAGTAAAATCATGTAAAACCAGCAAGTTGTTAGAGGGGGTAAGGGATAGTAATACCCTGAGGGAAAAGAAAAAAGAAATACAGAACAGATGAGACAAATTGCCACAAGAAAAAGATGATACATACAAAATCGAACATATAAACTTTCCTTAAATGAAGATTAGGCTAAATATTTCAGCTAAAAAGAAAAGAAATTCAGACTAAATTGGAAAACAATCATTTGCTGCCTATATGAAACACATTAAGTTTGGAATTCAGGAAAGAAAGAGATGGAAAAATGTTTTATGTGAATCCTAATCAATAGCAAACCAGTGCAATGATGCTAACATCGGACAATATAGATCTTAGGAAACAAATATTTTTAAAGATCAGGACTGATTATTTCATAATAATAAAAGGTTCAGTTTACTAGGAAGACTTATACATTCTAAATTTGTATGCTTGTAATAAGAGCACATCAAAATATATTAAGCATCTTTATTAAGCACAACTCAAAAGATAAATATAACAATTCATAGTCATTTTGGGAGATTTTAACACAGTTCTCTCAGTAATTGGTTAAATAAGCAAACACACAAAAAAGCCCATTACTGTAATGTATATATGAACAATGTGATTATCATACAAAATCTAATTTATTTACATAATATACTGCAAGCAATAACTGCAAAATGCAAAGTCTTTTCAAGAGCACAGAGAATATTTACCAATAAACAATGTTGAGCCATAAAAATAAGTCTCAGCAACAAGGAATTAAACACCTTCAGAGTATTTTACCTTATCAATGGAAAATAAGCTACAAATCAGTAATTAAAAGAAAATACTAAATTTTGTAAATTAGCAAATATGCTTAAAATAACCCACAGGTCAAAACTGAAATCCACTGGGGTGAGAAAACATTTTGAACAAAATGATAGAAAAAGAATGGTAGGATGGTGATAGATCTTCATATAAAGGAAAATTTGTGGCCCTAATTTCATATGTTAAAAAAAACCACCAAAATCTGAAAATCAATTATCCAAATATTTAACCCAGAATGTAGAAAAATATTTGCAAATCAAATCCAGTAAAAAGCAGAAAGAAGAAAATTATAACAGAAAACAATGTTACAATAAAACAGATCTTCAACGCCAAACAGTAGTGCTTTGTAAAAGCTAATATAATCAATAACTCCTGCCAAGAATAATCAGAATTGGGATTTCTGGGTGGTTCAGTTGGTTAAATGTCTGCCTTTGGCTCAGGTCATGACCCAGGTCTTGGGATCAAGCCCCATATTTGACTCCCTGCTCAGCAGAGAGTCTGCTTCTTCCTCTGTCCCTGCCCCTGTCCCCACACATGATTTCTCTTTCTCTCAAATAAATAAAATCTTTTAAAAAAATAATAATCAGAATGGAGAGACAAGGCACAAATAACCAACATCAGGAATAAAAAAGAGAATATCACAATTACAGATGCTACGACATTAAAAAGTTCGTCAGAGGAAAATATAAACTATAATGGTAATGATGATTACAGATATAATAAATTATATTCTAATATATTTGAATACTTTGTGGATAGACTTCTAAAGTGAACATCTATATCATCTGTTATCTGTTGAAGACATTGAATCAGTATTTCAGATCCTCCCACAAAGAAAGACCAGATGGCTTCACTGGAATATTCTACCAAAAATTTACCTGAGAAAGGACATCAATATTACACAAACTCTTCCAGACAATCAGAAGAGAGGGGAAACTTCCTAATCATTTAATAAGACCAGATTAAGCATGACATCAAATCCTAACAAGAATACTGTAATTAAGAGAAAAGATAGTTCAGTCCCTCTCACAAACCAGTATCTACAAATACTTAAAAATTGTTACAAACCCAGCAATATATATAAAAAATACATAGAAACCAAGTTTAGTTAGTTCAAGGGATGCAAAGTTGATTTGACATTTGAAACCAATATAATTAACCTCATTAACAAAAAAGAGGGGCAATCATGTGGTCATTAATAGATACAGATACCAACTGATACAATGCAATGTATAATTCATAATAAAAATCAATGAAGTACATAAAAGAAGGGAACTTCCTTGATCTATTAAAGGTTACCTACAAAAAGCAAGAATTACTATTATGTAGAATGGTGAAATGTTGAGTGCTTTCTTCCTTAGATTAAGAAGGGAGTAGGATACCCCTTATTAATATCTCTGTTCATTACTGGACTAGAGGACCTGGTCAAATCTGTAATATTAGAAAGTGAAACAGAAATTATGAACTTAAGAGAAACTAAAACTGTCATTCACTGAGGGTATGGTTGGAATGTGCAGAAGGTCTAAAAGAACCTAAACATGAGTAATTCTAATTACTAAGTGAATTTTTCAAGGTTGCTAGATTCAGATTTGACATCAAAGACCAAGTCTATTTTGAAGTCACTGACTAAATGATAAAGTTTACCCTTTCAAGATAGAGTGCAGTTTATAATGGCATTCAAAATATCAAATAAATGCAAAACAGATCTATTGAGATACATGTATAACCACAGAGAAAATACAAATATTATTACAATAAAAACAATCTAATAAGTGAAGGAATATGCTATACTCATGAAGTTAAAGACTCAATATTATAAAGATTTCTCTCTAATCTGATATAAAAATTCAAGGTGATCTTTATAGACATCCCAGCAGGTTGCTTTTTCATGTGGAAATTGACAAGCTGATTCTAAGAGTTATATGAAAATAAAAAGTGCCAAGAATGGCAAAGAATAAGAACAAAATGTGTACTTTGACTCTATTGGATACCAAGAATTATTAGAGGGGCACCTGGGTGGCTCAGTCAGTTAAGTGTACAATTCTTGGTATCTGCTCAGGTTGTGATCTCAGGCTTCATGCTGAACACCTCTCCTCAGTCATGTGCCAACTCTCTCTCTCTCTCTCTCTCTCTCTCTAAACCTCTTTCTTCCTAAAATAAACAAATAAATCTTCAAAAAAAGAATTATGAAGCTAGAGTGATTAAGACAAATGCAACAATTAACAGAGTAGACCAAATTTTAGATGATGGCAGAAAATTACTGTTAATTTTCCTAAGTGTTTTTACAGTCTTAGTACTGCTCATTGGAGTTTTCTGATTTCTGATGTTTTTCTTGTACACCTGGTAAGTAATGTTTTACTTTTCAGTCCTTTTGAATTGAGGTATGGCCATGTGACTTTTTTTGACTCCTGAAATGGAAACATGTCATTTCCAGGGCTAAGTTTTTTTTTTTAATTTTTTTTTATTATTTATTTATGATAGTCACACACAGACAGAGAGAGAGAGAGAGAGAGAGAGAGGCAGAGACACAGGCAGAAGGAGAAGCAGGCTCCATGCACCGGGAGCCCGACGTGGGATTTGATCCCGGGTCTCCAGGATCGAGCCCTGGGCCAAAGGCAGGCCCCAAACCGCTGCGCCACCCAGGGATCCCTCCAGGGCTAAGTTTTAATAATTACGCCTGGGTTTTTCAATCTTGATCGAGACAATATTTAGTACTTAGTATAGGACATTTCCATAACAAAAATCTATAATTTGGGTGGCTATTTGGTTGTTAGCAAAACCTTTATTCAAGGCTCAAAAGATGATGAGTTGTGTAATGCAATGGTGAAATTTTTGCTGAAACTCTTGTCCTTGATATGCATGATTAATGAAGTTGTAGAAGTCTAGTGAAAGAGGTTGGAAACAGTACTTACTGAGTGATGGATAGCATTGGCTATAGTATTTGTCAAGTTATTACAAGAAAGGTACAAGCCCAGAAGAGAAGCAGCTAGTTTATAAGCAAGAATAAAATGGAACGGAGGTATTTCAGAGACTTGTAGGGTAGAAAGAAGCAGAGTTTTTTCGAGTGGTAGACTTGAGTGGTAGACTATAAAACACAAAGTAGAAAATGGTCAATTAAAGCTCATTCTTTTAACAAGGGACACATCAATGGGTTAAGGTGTCTACGAGTTAAAATTCAATCAGGAGGTACCATTCACTTAACCTCGTATCTGAAAAAAATGTCTTAGATTAATAATACTAAATGTGTGCCTCTCCCATCTTGCAAGTTCATGGTACCTGGCATTGAAAGAGGGCAAGACCTGGTGGTGATAAATATATATATATATATATATATATATATATATATATATATATATAGTGAATATTATCTACCTATCTACCATTTATACCATAGGTGTGGCTATCGCTACATGGAATTGATTGTATTTCTTTAATCTCCATGTTAAGGTCTTTTCCCTTTTTTATTCATGTCTCCCCAGGCTGAAGCAGATAAGCAATAATTTAGCATAACATGCTGGGTAAGTGGTACGAAGGACCAGGAGTATTAGCAAGTAGGCTTACTGTGTTGTTGTTCATTAACTGGTTTAAAGAAAAGTCAGTTACCTTTTTTTTTTTTTTTTTTTGAGAGGCAGATCAATAAGGGTTGAGAAAATGACTAATCAGGCAAAGAAGGTAAAACATCTAAATGGGAGCTAAGAACATTGGAAGCCACTGTCACCTCTCTGATTTGGGAGCAAGATGAGGAAAATGGAAATATGCAGTTCAGAATCCAGCACACCAGCTGACTTAGATTTTGTATGCTCTGTGGTACTTCCTTTCGTTTGCTCTAATGTAGAAGAAAAGGCAAGAAAATGAAGATGCTGATTACATATGTTAAAAAGTAAAGGATTGAGAAAAACTAGCAGCAAACGTCTATCTCAAACATTGTCAGCTTCTTTGGCCCCATAAATCGGATGTGGTTGCAAAGAATTGTTTTGCCTCCAAGTTATTAACATTATACAGGTGAAAGGAGATTCATGCAATTAGTATGCTTGCTGCTGTGGCAGCTAAGTCGGACGGAAAAAAAGTGGTTTTAAAATTATGCCTTTGAGGCTCTGGCTTGGGTTTTCCATAATTGGATACAAATACGAAGCCCTGGAAGGGAATTACTGTGAGATTTAGCATGGGATTATTTAATCATGGATTTAAAAAGGCAGAATTCTGTGGGTGCCAAGAAACCACAGGATTGTAAAGCATAGTTGTGGTTACAGAAGAATGAGCTACCACCTGTATGTCTGCTGCACCTGGTTATCAAGAGAATAGAATTTGTTTATTTAGTCATTGATCCATCCATTCCCTCATCAGGACATGATAGAGCATCTACTGCATCATAGACAGTGTTTTGGGTTGAACTGTGTCACCTACATAAATATGGTGAAGTCCTAACCCTTGGTATCTGTGACTGTGACTTTATTTGGAAATAGAGTCTTTGTAGATGCCATTAAGATGTAGGTCATAGTGAAATGAGTTGGGCAGTTAAGTCAGCCTGACTGGTGACTTTATAAGAAAAGGTCAGGAGAGACAGACAGACACACAGAGGGAAGGGTGTCTCGTGAAGATGGACACAAAGATTGGAGCAAGGCAGCCACAAGCCAGTGAATGCCAAGGAGTGCCGTCAACATCAGAAGCCCTGTGGAGCCTTGGAAAGATTGTTTTCTAGAGCCTTCAGAGGAAGCATGCCCATACTTTTAGACTTTTAGCTTCTAGAACTGTGACACGATAAACTTTTGTTGTTCCAAGTCTTCAAGTTTGTGGTCCTTTTTACGGCAGCCCTAGAAAACTAATTAATATACCATGCAGTATGTGGGGTGCCGGGCGGACTGAAAGGAACATGTTTCCAATCTCGCTCCTCAGCAACTCCCAGCCAAGTGGCTGGGATAGGAACCAAGATTTCAACATCTGAGATGACAGCTACATCGAGATATGAATTGGTACTTAGGGAAGCACAAAGGCAGAGCACGAGAAAGGTTTTCAAGGGAGATGCTTTTAAGGTATATCTCAAAAGATGGTTAGGAATTTGCCAGACAGATCACAGGATATAATATCCCCACTTCAGAAAATATCATGCCAGAGAGAGCTGGTGGGAGGAGCAAATAATTAGAAAAGGAATCCCCACCTTGCATGAGTAGCAACAAAAATGAACATGTTTCTCATCTTTGACAATGATATCAATGAAGTTGATGATGAAGATGTGTCATCAACATTTGCTGAATTTCTGTTGAGGCAGCTACTCTAGTATCAGATGTTGTCTCATTTAATTCAGCAGATCTACATAGGAACTATTACCATCTACATTTTACCAATGAAAAAACTAACTCTTGAAGAGTGTAAATAACTGCCATAAAGGCCTCACAACTAGTAAATGGAAGCAATTCTTGATATGCCCTTCTTACTCTATGGCATATGTCTTTTTAAAAATCATAAGCTTGAATAAAAGTCAGTGCTCTGAGTTTGGTTTATGTTCTAGAGTTGATGATAGATTTCTTGTTGCACATGAATTGTCTAATGCTTTGAAATTAAATTCTTCTCTAGGGGGACTCTACCAACAGTCACTTCCAACACTCCATTCATTCATTTATATTCATCCATTCAACACATGTGCCAGGCACTGTGCTAGGCTCTGTGTGCCAGATGACACTGTGTATGCAGTTTCTTTTACTACATTGACTATTTGGCTGATTTCTGTTTTTTTTTTTTTCCTGTGGGGTGGACCCTGTCTGAATTCTACTTGTTAAAAAGCACTGGATGTCAACCAGATGAGCTCCTCCCACTAAAACTGATCAGCCAACTGCATGAAATAAAGGACACTCATTCTTCTGTAAATAGGCTGGCAAATTTCCTTTTTTCTATTTTGCTTAGCACTTGGCACTCTGAATGAATATTGGTAGCTTATATACGTCTTAGAGTTTCTGATCACTTCCTGAGAATATCTAGTTACATATAAATGCGTAAGGTGTTAGAATGACACAGTATCCTTTCATCCCTTCTAGTTTTCAAAGGATTACAATATGATTGGTAGACTGTCACAGCCATGCTGAGCCTAAAGAGACATGATGACTAACATAAAGAGGACATTAAGTAAAAACTGAGGAAATCTGAATCAAGTATGGATTTTAGTTAACAATAGCATATCAATATTGATTCATTTTTTATGGCAAATATACCACACTAATGCAAGATGTTAAAAGTGTGGGAAACTGGATATAAACTATATGGGGATTCTCTGTCCCTCTTTGCAAGTTTTCAATAAATCTAAAACTATTCTAAAGTGAAGAAGAATTAAAACACAATTTCTGTCACAGCTCTTTAAATTTCTATCTGGATAATTCCCTGTCTGCTCCTTAATTTGAATTCTTCCGGATTTCTTTCAGACATATTTCCATGACTTAGAAGGAGCTGCCTTAGATTGTTTGCAAGAGCTTGTGTTAGAGGCACTGAATCTTTGTGAGGCATCTCTTTCAAAAATGAGAAAGTGGTAGATAGGAACAGACAAGGAAGAGCCCTGTCCAGTACTCCGTGAAAAGGTGAAAAGTATGCAAAATTCCTGCCAAGAAGCCTTAAGGAAAATTCCTCCCTCATTGAAATTTATTGACTACAGTAACTCAATCTATGTCAGAGATGATATTAAAAGCCATATAGCACGGCACATCTATCACAAAATCCCAAGCGAGTACTTTCAGGGTGAAGCTTGTCAGAAAAAACAAAAACAAACAAACAAAAAAACCCCGACTTCTTTCCTGTTGCTTTTTCAACTGAAGTTTGTTTTTATTCTTCCATGTAAAAGTAATAGATTTATTTTAGAAAAGGTAAAGTTAAAGAAATTGAAAAAATCTATTTTTTTCCATCTAGAGGGGAAAAAAAGCTGTTAATGTTTTGGTGTACTCCTTCCACTTTAAGTAAGTGTTGCTGAAAGCTTTTATTAAAGCTTTTTTCAAAAAATAGATTATCTTATTTTATTAAAAAAAAACAAGGATTATAAAAACAGGGATTCTGTTTTTCTTTGAGTTTGTTTCATCTTTTTAAAGTTTTTATTTAAATTCCAGTTACCATCTAGTGTAATATTAGTTTCAGGTGAACAGTATAGTGATTCAACACTTCCGTACATCACCCAGTGTGCTCATCATAAGTGCACTCCTTCATCTCTACCCCCCATTTCACCCATCCCCCACCCTTCTCCTCTGGTAACCATCAGCTTATTTGCTAGAGTTAAGAATCTGTTTCTCTCTCTTTTTCCCTTTGCTTGTTCGTTTTGTTTCTTAAATTCCACATATGAGTGAAATCATATGGTATTTGTATTTCTCTGACTGACTTACTTCACTTCGCATTATACTGTAGATCCATTCATGTCATTGCAAATGGCAAGGTCTTCCCAAACTTGAAAAATGTGGGGCTGCTTTTTTTCTTTTTTGGACACAAGAAGACATATTTTAAGTTAGAGAGTATCTGGGGTGCTTTAAACGCAGGCAAATTCCTTCTGTGCATTCTTTCCTCATCCTAGACTCCTCTCAGACTGTGCTCTGAGGAACCATTACCAAGGAGCCAGGGCTCCTGGGAGGAGCTCAGATAGGGTGACTGGAACACCAAAGAGGGAGAATTTGGGGAGAAATGCAGCAAGTGTCGGACACCTGCCAAATGCAATCTCACAGGTGTAGGTGGAGATTGCATTTGATGGACCTTCTTTGTAAACCCATCCTCGTCATGGATCCCCACCTTCAGAGAGAATAATCCCAGGTGACCTGATGATGGGGGAGGCAATGTGAAACACTGAGAAAGAATATAGACTTTCTCATCAGGCACACTTGCATTTGAATCCTCACCCCAGCATCCACTACCTGTGAGTTGTGTAAATTACATCATTCTGTGGTACCCCAACTTTTGATCTGCAACACAAAGATTAATACACTGACATGCACTTGCTGAGCAATAATTGCCAGTTATTTTATAATTCCTTCTCTTAGCTATGTTTCCTTGTGTTCTGTGCCAAGCTTTATTTACCTTGTTAGCCTTCCTGATAGGTTCTTTTGTTCATGTTAAAAAAGTAAGGGGGCAAATGCAATTTTAAATATTATTTTGGTGGGGGCACCATTTGGTTTTTGGTCTTTGATCATTTCATTTTCATGCAGATCACTTTCCCTTGTAGAGATTTAAAGTAATTGTCCTCTAGGACTGTGCCACTATGAAGTCCAAGCTGGCCAGTCTAGGCAGGAAAAGTCAAACTGCTTTGCAATTTGACCTTCTGTAGATGCAGTAAATCAACTGATTTATTGAGTCTTTTTTTTTCTTTTATAAGCTGCTTATCTTGATGCAGTGTTCCATTTCTTTGTTTTCATCCTATTCCTAGAACTGTTTTCAGAATCAAACAAATAAACGAACATCATGGAATATAAAAAGGTAGAATTATTGCTTTCTAGACACCAAGCACAGTATCTCTGAATGCAAAACAGCTCTCAGGTGCTATTGCTTATGGCTAGCTATTGTTCTTTCCCAAAGCCCAAGTCATACTGGTCATATAATCAACCCTGAACTGAGCTTTGACAGTGAAACATGTCCCATAACCTATGTCCTTGGACCTCAATACAGTCTGATTGGAGTGTGACCTATATAACATTAAAAACCAGTTCATGCCCAGGATTATGTCATCCCATTAGAGGTCTGGTGGCTAACGGCAAGAAGCCATGGAACTTCCTTTCTTTTGGGTTATGGGCTTTGCCATCTCACAGTGTTTACATTTTTAATAAGTGATGAGAGAATTTGCAATAGTCTGTGAACATCTTGACCCAAAAATGGAATGATTTGAGTAGACCCTGGCCTTAAATGAATAGTTACTGTTCATGCCCCTGTACATATTCATCACTAGCAAAGTCTGAGCTCATGTCTGCTTCTTAATACACCAAGAGTCTATAAATTCAATGACGGTCGAACTTCTTCTAGATCATTAAATTATATAGTGGGATTTTATCATATGAGTCCTGGCCTTTGAAATTCATCAATTTGAAGAAATATTATGGCTATCTGTAGCTGTAAAATTACTTCCAAATAAATATTCTACTTAGAAATATGATATTTGCTCTAACAGAAACAGTGACAAACAGAATTAATTTTCTATTGTTTGATATATGACAATGGTCTTATCTTTTATTACAAGAATAATGGTAAAAGGCTTATACTAATTAAAGTTTAGCAAGTATATTATAGAAACTGGAGGCTGTGTTGTTGGATTGCTGATAAAATAATTAGCTGGGGAACCATAAAATATATCTTCTTTTCATCTCGTTCCAAGGTTCTTCAAGAGCCATGATTTTTATTCCTTTATTTTTATTTTATTTTTTTTTAAAGACAGAGAAAGAGAGAGGCGGAGACATAGGCAGAGAGAGAAGTAGGCTCCATGCAAGGAGCCTGATGTGGGACTTGATCCTGGGACTCCAGGATCATGTACTGGGCTGAAAGCAGGCACTCAAACGCTGAGCAACCCAGGCGTCCCAAAAGCTATGAGTTTTAAAAGGGCTATGACTGTGGACATGATTATGAAATTAAATCCTTTTGTTTTAGTTTTAGTTTTACCTCAGCAATCTATTTTTAGCTTGTCATTTCAATGTGTTGCAAGGCCTCACAATCATAAAAATACTGAGTCCTAGAGGGACTAAAGTGGTCATCCAGGTTTATTTTATAGGCATAGATAAGACCAGCCTGTCTCCATGTCTTAGAATTCCAGGGATGGAGAATTTACCTTATTCTTTGATATAATTGATCATGAGCCAGAACTTTTTAAACAATAAATCTGATTCCATGGCACAAACTCATTTTATTTATTTTAGTTGCTCATTATTGAGATTGAGCATGTATGGGTTAAATTGGTTAATCAAGTAATCCATGATATGCCAAATGTCCTGTTATCTATGGTTATTAAATTAGATCTTTTAAAAATTATTTTCTGGTTGGTTAGAAATACTTGAAGTCTTCCAAATCCTTCTGGCAAGGAACTTAATATTATTCAGAACCCTGTCTCAATCTCAAAAGCTTTAGCTGTGGCAGTTGATTCCCCATTCTCTGAAGATATTAGGTACTTTCTCATCTTTGCATTGTTGTTTTATTCTGTGCCATGGTTTCCATGTCATTCTTTCCCATTACCTGGTGAATTCCTCTTTAGCTGTCAAACTTCAAAGCACACATTGCCTTGGCTAACCAACCTTCTCCAATTTCTTCAACCACTATCCTGTCCCAATAGAACATGTCTCCCTTTATCTTTCAATGCAAATTAGCCAGCATCCACTCTCTTCTCTCTGCTCTCAAACTCTTTGTGTAGAAGGTAAACTTGTTAATTCCAGGATCCTTGTCTATCTTGTTCACTGCTACAATCTGAAGATCAAACAAAATACTGAACATATGAGGGATCCCTGGGTGGCGCAGTGGTTTAGCGCCTGCCTTTGGCCCAGGGCGCGATCCTGCAGACCCGGCATCGAATCCCACATCGGGCTCCCGGTGCATAGAGCCTGCTTCTCCCTCTGCCTGTGTCTCTGCCTCTCTCTCTCTCTCTCTGTGTGTGACTACCATAAATAAATTAAAAAAAATTTTTTTTAAAAAAGAACATATGATAGGCACTCAACAAATATTAGCTGTATCAGTTAACATGGGTATTATTGCACCAAAGCACAATATCTAGCATATTTGTTTTTAATGTTGTAAACTCTGAAGGAAGTTATTGTTCCTGCTCATTAAAAAAAAAATTTTTTTTGCAATGCCTATCATCTCATTGAATGGGAACATGAATTAAAAATTCAGTTGTGAGGCACCATGTAAACATATTCTTTAACCAAAAAACTCTTCCTTATGACCAATGGAGCCATTTAAATAAGGAAAAGAAGTGGAAAATTTAGCCTTATCTTTGGATCAATTTTCTATACTTTTAAAGGTAAAATTGTTGTTCTTGTAACCTGTAATATCCTGGAGGTATATAAAATAATCCAATTTTCTATTTGGAGGTGTTATATTACAAAATAGGAGTAGCAAGTTAATTACCATGAGTTGCAGTATTTTTCTAATATGATATCATGGCCTTTGTCACCTTTCTGTGTTATCTTACTCTACTTCCCTTCATCCCCTTCACCTCACTTCTCTTTCCTTGAAACTAGAAACATTTAGCTCTCACTTTAATAACAGATATTATCCAAGCAGGATGTAACTATATTCTCTGATGGCTCAAAAAAGAGTCTGCAGGAATGTGGTTGTGTGAAAGGGAAATGAGCTTTCAAATCAAGCAATTGGATGGTAAAACTTGGGAGCGAAATCCAGCCTGGCACGGGGATGTGTTGAGTAATAGGTTCTCTGGGACCAGTGCTCACTGTGGTGACTACTGCATGTTCCTTTCCTCCTTCTCTGGGTCTCTATCTTCTTTCCCCTCTTTCTAGAAAGTAAATCCCATGTCTTTCTCTCTAGGCCAGACCAGCACTCTGAGTTTCCAGTCTGTGTTCCTGGTTGCCAAATCAGTATTTCCATTTATATTTTCCACCAGTATGTCAAACTCAACACATCTGAAACCAAACTCATAATCACCTCCTGAAATGTCAGCACTCCCTGTCCTAGCAGATGGATCCATTTTCATGCTTTGCTTTCTCACATACCTCATGTCCAGTAGACTGTAGGGTCCCATTCTACCTACCAAGTCAATGCTCTCTCTTGAAAGTGCTCACCCTCCTGTTTAATCTCCCTGACATTGTCCTTGGTCTTGGTGCAAGTTATGGTTATCTCTTGCTTGGATCACAGCCGGGGCCCTCTTAACCAGTCTTGATTCCATCTGATTTTATTGTTCTTTACTGTGACACCAAGCTTATCCATTTAAAATAAAATCTGATACACCAGCCCCTGACTTGAGAACTTCAGTGGTTTTCTACTGCTTTTAAAATAATCTCTATACTCCTCACTATGGTTGTAAATCTTTGTGTAATATATTTTCTGTCTCCCTATCCACCTCATCTCCTACCACTCAAGTCACTCCACACTGTGGCCCCCTGAACTATTTTCAAGGGTCAAATGTGGAGTTATCTCCATGGCCTCTTGGCTCTTGCACAGGGTGGAACACACTTCCATGGGTGCCTGCACTTTGCCAAATAATTGCTATTCATTCTAGATCCTTAGATCTTATTTTAAACACTCTCAGCTTGGCCTTCCCTGACCTTCAATGCCAGATGTGGCCTCTCTGCTATTTTGTTCTCAATATACCCTGCTCTTCCCCATCATAAGTTACCTTCAGCTTTATTTGTATAATTTTCTATCTTCTCTACTTCATTGTAAGATCCATGAGAGAAGAGATTGCACTGTTTTTATGATACTGCTTGTATTTGTTTTGTACTGCTGCTAGAATTATTGTCATGAGCTTGGTGGCTTAAACAACAGAAATCTATCCTTGCTGACTTCTTGAGTCCAGAAACCAGTATCAGTAGGCCTAACTTGGGCTGTTATCAGAGTTTCACTTCTTCCAGAATCTCATGGAGAGAATCCTTGTCTTGCCTCTTCCAGTGATTACTGGTGGCTGCCAGGATTCTCTGGTTCACAGCTGCATCATTCCAATCCTGAAGGCAAGCATCTCCAAATCTCTTTGTTCCTTTCCACATTGCCACATTCTCTGTGCATGTCAGATCTTTCTTTCCCTCCCTCTTCTAGAGACACATGTGATTGCATATAGGATGCACCAAATAACCAGGATAATCTCCCCATCTCAATATCTTTGACTCAATCACATGTAAAAACCCTTTTTCCAAACAAAATACCATCGACAGAGATTAGGACCTAATATCTTTGGGAGCTATTATTCAGCCTATCACACTGCTGAACTCCTAGTCCTATCTTCCATCTCAGTTAGTTATGTATATATATTTGCATATAGACTCCGTAATTTTATGGACCTACTCATTTTAAACTTTTGAATGTATATAAAAGGAATATTTTACTTCATTGCAGTCAATGCCACCTCGGATGTGAATAAATTTCCACGTGTACACAAGCTGAAAACTCAGATATCTTGCTTTTCCCCTATTATTGGGAGTAAGTCTAGAATCTTCTAACTCCATGGGTTAGAAGTTAGGCCCTGCCTACTGTCTAACTTCAATTCCTCAGAGATCAAGCCTTCTCAGAAATGGCAAAGATTGAATTCAGTAATGGGAATATGCTAGCACAAGAGAAAGTTTCATTGTATTGACTGGAAGGCAAGAATAAGGCTCATTTTTCAGGGTTATAGTAAAAACAGATAGCCATTCATTGGTGAGAAAAGAGTTAGAGACATAGGGGCAAGACCCCTTACCAGTTGTGTGAAATAATAATATTGGTGTAGATGACCTTTAGCTTTTATTCCAACAATAAAATAAAAAGATTCTATCAAACATATGTTTCAGATCAATGGTATTTTTATTGCAGAAAAAACAGGGCTTTTTATGAGTCCACTCTCCTCTCCATTTAAGCTACGCATGCCACATCATCTTTTCTTCCCTCTTGTCTTGGGGATGCCGACAACTGTATCACCTTTGTCATGTGGATTGCAGATAATCTGATGCTGTTCTGGAATCCCTCTGATTGAGATTGGACCAACCGTTACTGAATTTTATAGATAGAGCTCTCAGATTTAATCTCATTTTATTACCATAAGAAAACTTTGAGGACGATATTCTTATTCATTCCCATATGAGAGTCAATTTCAGTGTATATCTGATAGGCCTAGAAGTGGTGTTTTAACTTGAAGTTTAGGCATCCGGGTTTATCTCAAATTCCATAGGTTTAGTAGCTGAAGAAGAAATAAGATCTACTGAATATTCACTATTTGTCCTCTATCATGAACACACCAGGCTTCTTCACTGTCACTCAACCCAGCATCATTAATACCATCATTTGGGGTTGGTAAAGAAACATGTTTAGAGGAATTTCTCTGAAACTCCAGAGGGATAAAGTGGCAAAGGTGAGATTTAAACCCAGGGCTGAATCTTTAAAAATGTCAACTGTCTCCTTCTACCTTGCATTGTCCTCAATTTAAAACTTGTGATATTTGAGATAAGCCAGACACCAAAAGACAAATACTATATGATTCCACTTGTATGAGGTGCTCAGAGTAGCTACAGAGTTAAAACATAGATTGATGGCTGCTCAGGGCTGGAGAAAGAGGAGAATGAGGAGTTGGTGTTTGATGGGTAGCATTTCAGTGGGGGAGGATGAAAATGTTCTGGAGGTGGGCAGTGGTGATGGTTGTAGACAACGTGAAGGTACTTAATGTCATTGATCTCTGCACATGAAATTGGTTAAACTGGTAAATTTCATGTTATGCATATTTTACCATAAAAATGTGATTTTCTATATAGGTTCACTAGTGAACTGAGAAATATTCATGAAGGCCAACGACACAGGCCCCCAATATTTGACAATCAGAAGGGATTAAGTGGCATTTTGCTTCAGAGAGAGCCATAAGCACATTTATCTCTCTCATCTCAGATCTGTTATTCTTTTATTTTTATTATAAAAGTTTTCCAGAGGCAATTTTTCCCTTTGAAAGGATGATTAAGACCTCCTTTTTAAAAATGAAATATTTATCCTCCCATGACCAAAACTGAAGTTGTCATAAAGAGCAAAATGTAAATTGTTTGGAGAACAATAAATGCACAGAACATAGCCCCCAGCTTCCTTTCATGGAACATTCGTCATTTAAATGAACTGAAGCAACCTTGAAAGGAGATGCCTGGGACAAGACTTTCTCTCTGTGCAGGTACTCCAGGAAAAGAAGAAATGGTTAGCCAAAATGTAATGCAGGTGAAGAGCAAGATAAAGCCATGAATATAGATAGAGGCATGAATACAATGAGTCGTCTATCTATTACCTTCATGCACCAAAGAGCTAGGAGCGGTGATTAAGCAAATGGATATAAATCCTGTAATTTCTGCTTTCTGACGTTTTCTTGGTTTCATCTCCACAGGGGCCATTCAGCTCCAATTAACTTTGGTTGCCAGGTCCATGATATAGAACTGTCTTTTGAGTCAAGTTGGCACCAAACCTGCTTTTGCTTGGGTTAGCTGAAAAAAAAAAAGTGGATTTGAAGGAGCAGATTTGCTCCTTCTGGATCTGAACAGATCTGACTGTCTCCCCATTAAATGTGTTAAGACAACTTCTTGCAATTGAGTCACTGAATGGATATCTTTAGGTATTTATATGTGGCATCCATGAAGCCAACAATAAGGAGGGCTAAGTAGCTATTGCTTTGAAACTAAGTTAAATATAGGACTAATTTTGTTTTATTTAAAATCTTCCAGACTTCATTGTATGGGAGGAGAGAGTTCACTTGAATTACATTTTAAGTTTAAAGAAAGTGAAAAGGAGTCAGAGGAGGAATCTTCCTGTGTGAATGTGAATCAGTTTTCATCTTGCGGGTTTATATCAAGGGTGTGTGTGTGTGTGTGTGTGTGTGTGTGTGTGGTGGTTGTATTGAAATAGTGTTCATTTGTGGGCTGATGGCCTTTTTAATCTGTAGGCACTATTTGCATGGATTTGTTTGTAAAGTGTGGAAGGAGGAGGTCCTGCAAGAAGCTTTCTTCAAATGTGCTTGAAGACAAAGAGGGGAGAGTGGGATAAGGCAGTGCTGGGAAATGGAGAGCCCTGGATGCTCTCTCTTTTCAGGAAGATCTCCTTGGCTGAAGCTGGGCCCTTTGGAGGAAAACAAAGCAGACTGGAGACTAAGGTGAAACACTTTTCCTAGGGACTCTGTGAGGCTTGGAACATAAGCAACCCCACTCTGGGTCCAAGAGACAGACAAAATGTGATTTGGAGTTGGGGAGGAAGTATTTCTCCCTTCTTTTTTTCTTTTATTTTTTTAATTATTTATTTATTTGAGAGAGAAAGAAAGAGGACACTAGCAGGAGAGGCAGAGGGAGAGAGGGGGAGAATCCCAAGCAGATTCTGCACTGAGCATGGAACCCCACTTGGGGCTCGATCTCATGATTCTGAGATCATGACTTTAGCGGAAACCAAGAGTCTGACCTTAACCGACTGTGCCACCCAGGAGCCCCTCTCTCTTCTTGGAAACATCTTGTCTTCAGTTTGGCAAAAACCAAAGGGCAGGAATTGTTATTTGCGTTGGTGACTTGGGGAGGCCTAAGGGGTTGGAACATTTAGCATGAAAATTTTCTCAAGAAAGACCCTAGGTTCTTAGGAAGGGACTTCAGCAAGAAGAACATGGAAGGGAGCAAAAGAACATGGAAAAGGAGTTGAGTACCTGTGGGATAATCTGAGAACCTCCATGTAATGAAGACAGGAGATTCCTAACCTCCTGTTAGGAGCAGGATGTCCTGCAACCTGTAGGCAGGAGCCATACTGCGGGAAGCCTCAATGACTCCATTAAACCTGTCTGTGAAGGGATGATGTCTGGGAAATGCTGGCTTCTTCTCTGCTTTTCACTAGACTTTATGGGCCATGCATTAATTCCATATTTCCAGTCATGGGCTTTTTTTCCATTTTAAGAGAAATAAATATAGGAAACTTTATTTCTAACAAATGTTTAGACTTATGAAAGAAATAACTGAGTCCATCAAGACAAAACCCTGTGTTTCTCTCTTAAACATTATCTCCACTGACTTTTACCACATTCCTCCATGACAGGTGTTGTCATTTTTAGCTTACAGATGAAGGAAAGGGCCAAGGATATTAACATTTATTAAGGCCTGAATGCATTTTGGGTGCCATAGCAGGAATTTTACCTTTTTTTTTTTTCCCATTCAAGTTTCACAGCCACCTTGGGTGGTAGATATGAGTGGTTTTCATGGCCAAAAATAGAAACTAAAACTCAGGAAGAGCAATAGCTCTAGAGCAAAACCAGCTCTTTCCTCTGCGTTCTCCTAACACAATGGGGTGCTAGAGGTTAAGGGGAATCTCAAAAGGGAAAGACAGTTGCTCTTGAGGATCAGCTGCAGAGATCCAAGAGGGAAGGGTACTCAGAGAGAGAGTGTGAGATGAAACCTGGACCTGGACTGTCTCTACCCAGTGCCATGTGTGGTCTTTGCACCCACTCCTCCTGAGGCAATACTACAGACAACTCAATTTCTACCACGTGGTTTGGTGCACTCTGTCCCAGTTCTTCAAAGATACCCATTCACCTGATCTGCCATGCACTGTCATGGCCCAGAGGCTGCCTTTCCAGCACCAGCTTCCAGCTTCTGTAATAATTAAGCTCCAAACTGTGTCTCACCCCTGTAATGGCAAGTTTTATGCCCCTCTCCCTCCTCCAACCCTCCTTCTTGGGCTGCTAAATGTTCCTGTCAAAAGCAACTATTTACAGGCCATTAACAACAGAAGGGATGATTAGGCTCTTTCCAGGCCTGATGAATAATGCATACTGCCAGTCAGTGCGTTTACCATCCACTACAGGGCTCTTTGAGGAAAAGTGTCATTGAAGAATGTTCTGTTCAATTTCTGAGATCCAAATGATTTGAAGAAATAATTGCATGTTAGTGCGTGGAGGAAAAAGTTATTCTTTGTGAACTCTGCTCGTTTGGGCAAGAGCAAAGGAAAGGTAAGCTCATTCAGTTATTTTTCTTCCAGATATTTTCTTTTTCCTTCCTTCCCCTCACCTTCTCTATCCCCCTGCTCCTTTGTGGTAACACAGCCTGCAGGTGAATTAACCAGTGAGGTCCAGCTACAGCTGTTCATTCAGTTCTGCTACCTAATCCATGCCTAGAGGCATCGCTGCATTTACATTTAAGTCCTAACCACGTTTGCTCTCCAGTTTCCTTTAAAAAGTAAGACTTATATGAAGTAACTGTATTCACAGGACTAAGTACTATTTGTACACCATTAGTCCTGTGGGTGGCTCTCTACTGTGTATCCTCTCTAAATACATACATTTTCAAGATTTGTCTGGGGATATGTTTGGCAAGATCTACCAGCTTGCAGAGATTCATGGGGAAGAACTTCCCCACGAGTGGAGAAAGTGGAGATGCACAGTACTAATCCAAAATAACACAGTTAATCATGGGGCAAGGCCAGTTTGGGGAACTCCATGGTACAGATTGTTTAGATTGACCTATATAGTCCACTCTGGAAAGACTCATCCCACCCATCTCCTGCCCATGTCCTACGGAGAAGAGGTTATGATAAATTTGGGGAGAAAAAAAGGAAAAATCTTTCCCAAAAGTGTGTCAATGTCAGATGCTGGCTGATTTCCTGGAGCTGTGGAGCCATCTGCTACGTTTCATCTTTGTCACATGAGTGACAAAGGGCAGCAGTAAGGCCTCAACGGCTGCATGCACCTGATGGCACTGTCTGAATGAACAGGCAGAAGGACTCCTCCAGAAACAGAGAGTTCAGTATCACCCAGGAAACAGAAGCATCCAACACTTGACTGGCTTTTGAGGCCCTCCCTCGCTGGTTCCAAGACCCACTTCTCTTGGGTCTGTGCCTACATCCCTCACCTTTATGTATAGTCTTCTTTAAGGATTTGTTAATGACTTCCCTCTTTAATGCCCTTCCTAAGTGTGCCGAACATCTGCACTGCCAGAATCATTTATGAATCTGGTCGTGGCTTAGCTTCCTCACAAACAGGGCTTCAGCCTCCATGGTAGTCTCTTGCTATGGATTCCTTAGCATCCTTCCTTGGAGATAGAATATATATATATATATATTATATATATTATATTATATATATATATATAATATATATATATAGAATGGGTTCTGACTAATAAGAGAAGCCAACAAAGAATCAGCTCAACCTGAGAATCACTGCTGCTTCTCTGGGTAACTTCTCTTTGCTACTCTCGAGAAGAACAAAATATTCTCACCCCAACATCCCCAGCTTCTCTAATCATCTCCTTAGGCAGAATCCTTTCTCTGTATGTCCCCTATGGCACCACGAAAGCAAGGATACAAACTATCTGTACAGAAATACAAGATCCATACTATTAACAGATCACTGTTAATTGTCCTGAGTTCAACCCTATCCTACTACACATACAGAAGTTTTAGGCACTCAAAGTTATGGTTTCAATGAACACATTTTGGCATAGGAAATTGCATGTCTCCATTTGTATTTGGGTACCTCTTATGCTTAGCTTCACATCCTTCTGCTCACCTTATACTCGAACCATTGCTGTAATAACCACATTTTCCTAGTGACCATATCCTCAGGTTTACCTCAGGTTTATGTCTTGCTCTCTGCCTTCTTTGCATATGTGATTCCTGCAGGAAGCTGCTCAGATTCACAAATGCAAGGGAGTTAATGTCCACAGAGCAATCTTGGCCAATGTAAGACTGGAACAGGTGGATGACCGCCACTGTGTTACATAATTCAGGTGAGCAATTCTAAGGTATGCTCCAGGGAGCTCTTCCAGGAGCATATGTGGATTTGAGCCCAGTCCCCCACTGTATAGACTCATCAGGACTGCACCCTTTTTCTTCTCCTTCTCTCTTTGACTCTTCCCTGGTCCCCATTCTGCTTCTCTGGTCACTTCCTCAAATGACCTGAGGAAGTCTAGCCCTGTTCTAGACTTTGCTTTGGAGACCAGCTGGAGTCTGAGCTAAGACATCCTTTGTTTATATTTGTTTAAGTAGCATGTGATACTTCTTCAGGTTACCTCTCCAGTTCCTTCCTCTGGTCTAGGTTTCTCATATTCATTCTCTCCATCTTTTTCTCTCCTTCTATTCTCTACCCATCCACCATGTCCTCCACGCCTTCCATTTTGCTACAAAGTGATTAAGGACTTTATGGCAATTGGTTTGCTGAATTGTTGGTCTGGGCTATCCAGAAACCATCTCTCCTATTCAGGGGGATTCTCAACTGAGAGTCTTGGTGGGAGGCAGAACCCGCTTTTCCCTAAAGATGTCCAAATAAAGACCCCATTTCTTTGGCTGTCCCCTGGTGGCTAGAACATGGGCATATCATCCAGGCTTGGCCAACTGGATGCTTCCATCTGGGAAGGTGATTCTTAAGTGACACAAACACACAAATACTCATAGTAGAAGTGGTGGGGTCAAAACTGTCCCTGATAGTACAGAGTGACCAAGGTGCTGTTGGTTGTGTTTTAGCCCATCTGCTTCTGCCATGTGGCCATGACTCTGCTTCTGATGTCTGGTCTCCATGTTCATCTTCCAAGCCTGGTCTAGCAGCCTCCCTGTCTACCTGACAGTCTTTCATGAAATACTTTGCAGTCTGAGCCGGCCAGAACCTATTTCTGTTGCTTATGATAAAAAAACACAGGGTCATTTTTTCCCCTCAAAGACCCCTTTCAGCTTCAGTTAAATTCATATCATTACAGGTAGCCTGGTTCTCCGTTAGCCAATTATGAGTTAACTTCCATTCCGGGCTTCCTCAGTAATGATCCTCAATCCTCTGTCAGAAGGATTCCTGTTTCTCCCTGTGCCCCTTTGAATGCTATACATCCTTTCAAGAGTTCCTTTATCTTTTCCTCCAAGCACAGCCCAAGGAGTGCGGGACCCATCAGCAGGTTGCAGCCCACCTTCCACATTCACCCTTGGTCACATCTATTCCTCTGCTGCAAGGGGTTTCTTGAATCCCAGATGATTTGAGCAAAGTCTGTTTTATCACAATCACTGGAAAACTTTTGTGGCAAACTAGTCAATTCTCCTTTTTTCAATAATGGCGAATTAACAGGAAAAATAGCTGCTTTTTGGCTTCTACAAAGGCATTCTGAAAGCAGAGTGAGGGAATGCTTTTGAAATACATGTAATCTTTGAAAGAATTCTAGGGTATGAAGAATATATTTCTACTGAATCATGCTGTGCCTCGCCATTCCATCTGATCAATGGAACAAGTGTGTGCCTCAGAAGGCACAGGACACTTGCTCCAACAGCTTTTGCCTTTGGAATAGCTTTATGTATTAGGATGTCGGGTCCCTGAAGGTCATCCACAGATTACATTTTTTATAATCCTTAACACTGTTCTCAGGCAGTGCACACAGGTAACGAGACTGCCTGTCCCCGCCTCTAGGGGACGCTATGCACACCCTATTGTTTGCCAAGGCTTCTCCCTGCAGTTTCGCCAATGCAGGACCAGCGCAGCCAGGGGCACCAGCCCTTGGAATGAGAAACATAAAAACACAAATTATTAGAAATGAAAGAATGATTCCCCGGTCCCTTTGATGAAACTCCCAGCGGGTGTGCAATTAATTCCCAGTAGATGTACCGAAATCTGGGCGGGTTTATAAGCAGCAAAGAAATGTCTCATTTATATTCCACTTTCAGAGATAAGGAAAGGGTATTTCAAGCCTCTTTAGTCACTCTCTGGCACTTGAAACTTATGGATAGTTCTGTTAAAAGTGAGGATTTAAAAAGTGAATAATAAAACCACTTTAGAAGATATAATTTTTTATACCAGTATTTTTCCCCCTATCCTTTTTCTAAGGTGAATATAAAATATGAATTGGTATCACAGACACAGGAAAGATACCAAATGATTTGCCCGGTGGGAATAAAGCTTCCCAGCTCCCATCTCCTGCAGGAGGACTGCTGATTGCTAGACCAGGTCCACCCACTGCGTTCCTCCTCTCTATTTGGAGCTTCTACAAGAAAGGTCCATTGTTTCTCCAGAAGCAGACCCGGATTAGTGATTTTTTTTCTCCTCTGGGGGAGTTACTAGTCAGTGACAAATGCCAACCAAAAAGTCATATGATTTTTTATCCTATACTAGCAGAGTCTCATTGGGGTCTTCAAATCATAACTCACTGAGACCATCCCAGGTGAATTCCATTCCTGTATCCCAGCTGCACTGACAGGGCTGTCCTGGGCTGGATATGCTACAGATTTCAAATGTTAGAAGCTGCTAGAAGTATTGAAACAATTGAAGACTAATAATGAATTGCACAACTGTCACTGTGAACTAAGAAAATTTAGTGGAAATGAACCTGGAGCTATTTCTTTATCAATTAATGAGACACTTCTTGCTCCCTAGGCAATCTGGCTGTGGGTATCAAAGTGTAAAAGATACATAGCCTTTGGCCAACCAGTTCAACACCTGGGCCTTTTTCTTTAATTACCTTCATTTTTAAAATAGTGAGTATTTTCACATGATTCAAAATTGAAAAAAAAATTTAAAGTACATAACTAAAAAATCTCTCACACTCCTGACTTCTAAAGACCCAGTGTCCTTCCATACAAGCAACTGGTATTAAGTTTCTTGTATTTTCCTCTAGAGATATATATGGGTTATACAGACAAATCCACATATATGTCTTTCTTTTCATTTTTAAAAATAAAAATTACACCAATTTTCCTTGGATCTTTTAATAAATAATTTTGGGGGAAAATTTTAGATTTATAGTAGAGTTACAAAGTAAATAGAGAGTTTTTATATGCCCATTACCCTTTTTATCCTAAAAATAACATCTTACATTGATGTAGCATATTTGTTAAAACCAACAAATTAAATTTGGTACATTATAATTGGTGAAATTACAGACTTTATTTAAACTTCACTGTTGTTTTCACTAATGTCTGTTCTTTGTTTCAGTATCAAAATCTGGCATAGACCACATCACTTTTAAAGATTTAAATATTCTTTCCTCTCTCTCTCCTTACTTACCCACCTTCCTTCCTTCCTCCTTTCCTCCCTTCCTCCCTTGCCTCTTTTTCTTCTATTTATATAGTAAAATTAACTTTGATGTATAGGGGTGTTGGGGGATACAAGGAGGTATAGTTTTTAACACATGTGTTAGGAAACCACCACCATAGTCAGCAAATAGAGCAATTATAGAACAGTTTCATCTCTCTGACAATCTACCTCCTTTTCCCACCCTTTCTCTCTCATTGGAGTTCACTATAGTTTTGTCTTTTTCAGAATGGCATCAAAATGCAGTTATGCAGTTTGTTTCCTTTTGAGGCTTATTTCTTTTACTCAGCATGATGCCCATGAGATATGGCACATACTAATACCCACCAATTCCTTTTCACTGCTGGATGGTATTCCCTATGGATATACCACTGATTGTTTATCCGTTCACCATTGCATATTGGTTTTGTCTTATTTACCCTATCTTGAAACTCTTAGGAACTTATCCTAACTATATGCAAAGATTTCCATTAAAACATTTTTATTGTCATTATTTTTTTAAATTCAAAACTAACCTGTGATTGTTAAATAAAAAAGAAAAAAAAAGCCAAAATGATGTAAGTGAAGAAACAAAATGTGGATGTTCTCTTCTGACCCCAAATACACATGAAGGCAAAAAGAAGCTCTGAATATTTTTCTCTGCCTTCTTCTAGACTTGTTTTACATTTTATGCTCTTTTTTATAAGCTCTCTTAAATATCAATCATACTTTAAATGTATATTTTATATTTTTAAAGTATTCTGTGGTATATTTATACAATTTGGAGAATAGTGATAAGATGATCATGTTGGTACCCATCATGCAGGTTAAGAAAGTCCAATCCAAGGACCTCTAGTCCTAGGCATCCTTGTCCTCCCCAGACCAATTCCCTGCCTCCCCCATAGGCATGACCACCATTTAATCTCTGTGTTCATTATTCCCTTTATAGTCCCTTTATACTTATACTACATCATATATATATATATACTACATGTATATACTTATACTACATGTATATATACTTATACTATATATAAATATATATATATTAAGCAATGCTTAGTTTTGCCTGTTTTTGATCTGTAATAAATGAAATCATGCTGGATGTATGTCCTTTTATATTTTCTCTATCACTGAATTTGAGGTTTTAAGCTCACTCATGTTGATATATATTTATTTTATTAATTCTACCCCTAGGTGATATTTAATTGCACAAATATATTGAATACATCTAAATTTACATACCTATTCCATTATTGAAAAACGTGTGTGTGTGTTTAAAGATTTTATTTATTTATTCATGAGACACACACACACACACACACACACACACACAGGCAGAGACACAGGCAGAAGGAGAAGTAGGCTCCATGCAGGACTCGAGACTCAATCCAGGGACTCCAGGATCATGCCCTGAGCCAAAGGCAGGCACTAAACCGCTGAGCCACCCAGGCGTCCCGTGTGTGTGTGTGTGTGTGTGTGTGTGTGTGTATGTGTGTGTGTGCGTTTTTAATTTTTTGTGATTACAAGAAAACGCCACCAAGAACATTCTTGTGTATGGCTTAGGAGGAAAATTGCTGTGTAGATAGGTATATGAATTTACCCTGTTATTGGACAGTGCAACTTGTATCTAAAGTAATTGGTCAAAATTATATTCTGACTAGCAGTGTATAGTTTCTCTAGCTCCATATCCTTGTCAACACTTAATATGATTGATCTTTTTTATTTTTGCCAATCTGGTGGGTATGGGATAGAATCTAATTTTGGTTTTACTTTGCATTTTCCTGACTACTGATGGGTTGAAGCACATTGAATTTGAGCATTTTGACAATTTTCAGTTCTTTTATGAAATCCTTATACAAAAAATGACTTTTATATCTTTTGTTCATTGAAATGGGATGTTTTATTTCATTGTTGTCTCAAAAAAGCTTTTTCTAAAAAACATAAGTCATGCCATGGGGGGAATGATGTATGTACCACCTATAGCCAACAAAGGATTGGCATTCTTAATGTTTTTATACCTTTAAAGTATCTTTGACGAACTGAAGTTTATTGCTGGTGAATTCACCGTTTTTTCCTTGATGGTGTATGCTTTTACATTTTGTTTAGAAATTCTTTACTACCTCAGGATCATGAAGATATTTTTATATGTTGTTTTTCTATGAGATATCAAGTTAGATTTTCCAGTTTGAATCCTTAATCTGTCTGGAATTGATAAAACACAGTTTGAGTAGTATTTAAGAATAAGGATTTTAAAATCAGTCCACCTGAGTTTTGAATCACAGCTCTTATCCCTTAGTAAATTTCAATCTGTGCAAATTTCAACCTGAGTAAATTTCATCCTGGACAAGTTCCTTGACCTCTCTATGTCTTAGTTCATCATATATAAAGTAAGGATTATTTTTTTAATAAGGGTAATTAAAAAATCCTCTCATATTTATATTGTAGCTCTGAGTTTAAATGAGTTACTATATATTAAGTGCTAGAAATCTAAAATCTTAATTATATATGTTATAAAGTAGGAGTCCAATTTTATATCTTTATATGGATAATTCAGTTGTCCTAGCATCACCTATTAAATTATATATCTTTCCCCAGTGATCTCCAGCTCTACTGTGTCATACGTCAGATCCTGGTATGTGTGCCTGTATATGTTTTAAGGCTATTTTCCACTGGCCTATTTGCATATTCCTTCATAAATGATTCATTTTCTTTGTGACGATAGTTTTATAAGAAGTCTTAATTACTGAGAGGGAAATTTCTTCTACCTCTCTCCTTCTTTGGGGATATCTTGCTCATCCTGGTGCTTTGTTCTTTGAAATAAAATTGAGAATTACTAAAATCCATGAACAAGGAAAATATTGGACAATCTATTGGAATCACATTGAATTCAATTAGGTAGATCCAATGTCTTTAGGATATTGAGGCTTAGCCTCTTTGTTTTGGGCTTTTTTTTAAAGACTTTATTTATTTATTCATGATAGACACAGAGAGAGAGAGAGAGAAAGAGAGAAAGAGAGAGAGAGAGAGAGAGAGAGAAGCAGACTTCATGCCGGGAGCCCGACGCGGGACTCCAGGATCGCACCCTGGGCCAAAGGCAGGCGCTAAACCGCTGAGCCACCCAGGGATCCCCCTGTTTGGGGCTTTTAAATGTCCCTTAATACAGTCTTATAATTTTCCTTTAAAAGGTCTTGCACATTCGACATTAGATCAATTCTTAATTACCTTACTTTATGTGCCTTTGATAAATGCTGCTTTATTTAAAATTGAATTTTCTAATTACTTTTTGCTATTGAATGAAATGCAGTTGACTTTTTTAGGTTAAGAAATCTGTCTAAATTCTTATGAATTTTATAATTTGTAATTAGATTATTTTTAATGGAGGTTTCCCTGTGTAAGTAATCACATTTTTTCCCTAATAATGACAGTTTTTGTTTCTTACTTTTCAATCTCTCTATGTTTTATTGCATTATCTAAGACCTTCAGCATTCTGTGGAATAGGAAGAATAATATCAGCCATTTTGATTTTATTTCTGATTTTAGAAGGAGTGCTTTTAATATTTCATCATTGGCTCATCTGTTTGCTGTAGATTTATTAGGCACCCTCTTCCATTCCTAAATTGTTAAGAATTAGTGGTTTTCCTCTTTTATCAAATGCTCCTTCTGGATGTATAAAGAGGATAAAGGATTTTTTATCTTTTAAAATTTTCTGAAAGATTTCATACAATATTTAAAGTATGTGTCTCTTGAATATTTAACAGATCTTCTAATATTATCTGGCTTCTAATATTATCTGTTTGTGGGTAAATCTACAACTGACAATTCAACTTATTTAAAGGCTGTAATATCATTCTGCTTTTAAATATTTCGTGTATGTGCTGCCGAAGAGAGCACTTAAATATTTCGTAAGTGGTTTGATAAGTCATATTTTCAAGGGATTTGTGTATTTACATAAATTGTCAATTTTATTGGTGTAGAAGTTTAGAAAATATTTTATTTTGTCATTTATACTACATCTATAAATTATATTCATTTTAATTCTTAATTTGTCATTCTCAACTCACCATTATTTTTTTAATTGCTCTTGGAGGGGGTCTCATATTTTCTTATTCTTCTCAAAGAAGTAATTTTGACATTGTTAATACCCTGTATTGTACTAGCATTTTTGTTCTTTTTCTTCCCTCATCTTAACTATTTTCTTTTGTCCACTTTTTAGGGGAGTTTGTTTTGTTTTTCTCTTCTCTGATTTCTTCATTTGACTTGTCTAACTCATTAATTATCAGGTCTTCTTTTAATACAATCTGCTCAAGCTATACATGTTCCTTTAAATATGCATTAGCTCTATCCCACAAATTTTAATGTATTTCGTGCAATTAATGGCCAAGCAGCAAACAGCATGTATACGTGTCAGGCTACAGGAACTGCATGAATTTGGAAAAACATCACGGCGACAGGAAGGAATTGGGTCTGTGGGTCCCTCAGGGCCATATTCCCCATAAAGCTGCTCACAACAGTCTGGAAGCCTCCATAGTCATACTCAGGGAAGGGAACCTCATGTCTTGGGTATACTGACTAGGAAAGGCATGGCTCTCCTCCTGGTGGTATCAGGGACAGGGACACAATTGCAATATGATATGCAATGACCTGTTCTCCAGTCCCACCCTGCCTGCTTTGTGTTCATGGCTGGGTAGAAACAGCTTGGGCATGTTCCTTGGGCATGATCCAGGGACCTGAGGTTCTGGGCCTGAGCAGGTTTCCTGGAACTTTGCATAAGACTGTTCCCTGTCCAGGGATGCCAGCCTGCAGGGGATCAGTATTTTTCTGGTTAACCCTTATTTGCCAGTATTGTTTTCAGTATCATTCAAAATATTTTCTATTTCTTCATTTTCCTTTTTTGCTAGTATTATTATATATATGTGTGTAATATATGTATAATACATATATGTAATATATTAAATGATAATAATATATGTAATACATCTACATATAAAACAAACCCATTGATACACTGTTACATATATTACTTTATATAGTTTTATGTGTTTTAAATAAGCTGAGAGAAGAAAAGATAGCAAGAATATATCTATAAAATTTTGTTACATTAACCTTTACTTATTATTTCTGGTTCCCTTATTTTGTCCTGTAAATTTGAGTTACCATCTGGTGTCATTTTATTACTCCAGAATGAACTTTATCTCCATCTGCCTTCTTTGCACTTGTTTATTATATTACATTTATATATGCTATGGGTACAATGATGCAATTATATACATATATGTAAATATATATAATTGCATAATTACATATGTACAATTGTATTAATAAATAATATGAATATGTTATTTATAAATATAAACATTTTATATATTTATAAATCAAATTTAAATTAAATACAAGTTTATATAAATATATAATTTATAAATATAAATGTTATTAAACATATATAATTGTTATATACATAGAACATACATAGATATTATATGTTGTTTAATATGCATATATATATAGTTTAAAGTAATTGCTTTTTACATCAAATAAGAAAAAAAGGAGAATATATATTAATTATAATGTCTTTTACAATTCTCTACTCAATTACTTTAGCTGGTGCACTTTTGTTTTCATGTGGATTCAGTTGCATGATAATTTTCTCTGATGTCATCTGCTTTCCATCTGAAGAACTTTCTTTTGTATTTCTTGTAAGATATGTCCACTCTCAATGCATTTTCTCAGTTATTAATTCTTCTCAGGATACCTTTATTTGGCCTTAGTTTTTTTTTTAACTTTTTAAAAAAAGATTTTATTTATTTATTCATGAGCGACACAGAGAGAGAAGCAGAGACATAGGCAAAGAAAGAATCAGGCTCCCTGCGGGGAGTCTGATGTAGGACTCGATCCCAGGACCCCAGGATCATGCCCTGACCAGATGCAGATGCTCAACCACTGAGCCACCCCGGTGCCCCTGGCCTTAGTTTTTTTTTTTTTTTTTTAAGATTTTATTTATTTATTCATGAGAGACACAGAAAGAGAGCAGCAGAGACATAGGCAGAGGGAGAAGCAGGTTCCATGCAGGAAGCCAGATGTGGGACTCCACCCGGGACTCCAGGATCACGCCCTGAGCCAAAGGCAGACACACTTAACTGCTGAGCTACCCAGACGCCCCTGGCCTTAGTTTTTTTAAATATTGTTTTGCTGTCTTTAATTCTCCACTGGCAGTTTCTCATTTCCTTCAGCACTTTGGATATAATCATCACATGGTTTTCTGGCCTCCACTTTTCCTGAAGAAGGCCTTGTTGATATCACTGGAATTGCCTTGATGTGATTAATTCTTTTTCTACTGCTGCTTTCAAGAATTCTCTTTATCTTTGACTCTCAGCATTTTTATTATGATGTGTCTGAGTGTGAATTCCTTTGTATTTTTCCTATTTGGAATTTTTAAAAAAAGTTTTTTAAAAGATTTATTTATTCATTCATGATAGACACAGAGAGAGAGGCAGAGACACAGGCAGAGAGAGAAGCAGGCTCCCTGCAGGGAGCCCAATGTGGGACTCTGGTCTCCAGGATCCCGCCCTGGGCTGAAGGCGGTGCTAAACCGCTGAGCCACCCGGGCTGCCCCCTACTTGGAATTTATTGAACTTTTTGGATATGTAGATTAATACTTTCATCAGATTTGGACATGTTTCAGCCATTATTTCTTAAAATATTTTTCTGCTCTTTTCTCTCTCTTCTGTCTTTATGTGAGTGTTGTTACGTTCAATGATATCCTTAATTTTTTTCTGAGTTTTTAATATTTGTTATTTTTTATTGCGACTTAGAAGATGGTATAATCTCTATAATTTATTTTCAAGTTTGCTGATATTTTCTTCATGAGGTCAAGTAACGTAATGCTTACAACATAGATTTCCTATCTGAGGCTTTATTGAGGTAGGCATCCCAATGAATCATTTTACTGACCCTCAGAAATAACATACAAATGGAACCAGAGTTGCAGTAATGAATAAATAAATGTGTAGAAAATTACTGACGGCATCTGTTGCTTCAAATAATTTAGGGAGTAAATCAAGCATGCCTGGGAGAAATTGGCAAGCCTTTATCCTGATCATAAAGCTATTACACAGAAAATCAAATTATCAGAACCTGGTTATGATTCTATGGAATTAAAATAGATCTTTAAAAATACATGTACATATTTATATTTTTTTTAAAAAGTAATATATTCCCAGGAGGAAAATCTAGTACATGAGACATTGCATATTTAGTTTTACTACTTTCCCTATATATTAAGTTTCATTTGTCAATTTCTCTTATGGAAGTACAAAATATCAGAGAAGTATTTATATTTTAATAAGTAGTAACTGAGAAATGGGCTTTATGAAATTGCTCTTATCTCCTAGAAATAAGACTCTTACTCTGAACTAACATAAAAGATATCTGTCCCATTCCCCCCCACTGCTCTCCCCCTAGCCTCTGCCAGAACCCAATCCTTCCATTCTATTTAGCTATTACTTATTTGTTTCAAACTGGATGATAGTAAGCCCTTACAGAACAAGGGCAAGAGAATCTGAGCTCTGACAGTGAATTAAACATTAGATTCTTGACTGATCTCTAAAGGACAGAAATATCTATCGGTATTCATTTTGATAAAATACTGGTGGAGGAAAATTTAGCAACTAATTTTTTTTTTTTTTTTTTTTTAGGTTTGTTAGCTGTAGATTTTTTGTTATTTTTTTTTTAAGATTTTTTTTTTTTATTGGTGTTCAATTTACTAACATACAGAATAACACCCAGTGCCCGTCACCCATTCACTCCCACCCCCCGCCCTCCTCCCCTTCTACC
Organism: Canis lupus baileyi; assembly: GCF_048164855.1. Classification (NCBI taxonomy): domain Eukaryota; kingdom Metazoa; phylum Chordata; class Mammalia; order Carnivora; family Canidae; genus Canis; species Canis lupus. Next base: position 47,972,589 of record NC_132839.1, on the reverse strand, counting down.
ACCCCTAGTTTGTTTCCCAGAGTTAGCAGTCTTTATGTTCTGTCTCCCTTTCTGATATTTCCCACACATTTCTTCTCCCTTCCCTTATTTTCCCTTTCACTATTATTTATATTCCCCAAATGAATGAGAACATATAATGTTTGTCCTTCTCCTACTGACTTACTTCACTCAGCATAATACCCTCCAGTTCCATCCACGTTGAAGCAAATGGTGGGTATTTGTCATTTCTAATAGCTGAGTAATATTCCATTGTATACATAAACCACATCTTCTTTATCCATTCATCTTTCGTTGGACACCGAGGCTCCTTCCACAGTTTGGCTATCGTGGCCATTGCTGCTAGAAACATCGGGGTGCAGGTGTCCCGGCGTTTCATTGCATTTGTATCTTTGGGGTAAATCCCCAACAGTGCAATTGCTGGGTCGTAGGGCAGGTATATTTTTAACTGTTTGAGGAACCTCCACACGGTTTTCCAGAGTGGCTGCACCAGTTCACATTCCCACCAACAGTGTAAGAGGGTTCCCTTTTCTCCACATCCTCTCCAACATTTGTTGTTTCCTGCCTTGTTAATTTTTCCCATTCTCACTGGTGTGAGGTGGTATCTCATTGTGGTTTTGATTTGTATTTCCCTGATGGCAAGTGATGCAGAGCATTTTCTCATGTGCATGTTGGCCATGTCTATGTCTTCTTCTGTGAGATTTCTGTTCATGTCTTTTGCCCATTTCATGATTGGATTGTTTGTTTCTTTGGTGTTGAGTTTAATAAGTTCTTTATAGATCTTGGAAACTAGCCCTTTATCTGATATGTCATTTGCAAATATCTTCTCCCATTCTGTAGGTTGTCTTTGAGTTTTGTTGACTGTATCCTTTGCTGTGCAAAAGCTTCTTATCTTGATGAAGTCCCAATAGTTCATTTCTGCTTTTGTTTCTTTTGCCTTCGTGGATGTATCTTGCAAGAAGTTACTATGGCCGAGTTCAAAAAGGGTGTTGCCTGTGTTCTTCTCTAGGATTTTGATGGAATCTTGTCTCACATTTAGATCTTTCATCCATTTTGAGTTTATCTTTGTGTATGGTGAAAGAGAGTGGTCTAGTTTCATTCTTCTGCATGTGGATGTCCAATTTTCCCAGCACCATCTATTGAAGAGACTGTCTTTCTTCCAATGGATAGTCTTTCCTCCTTTATCGAATATTAGTTGCCCATAAAGTTCAGGGTCCACTTCTGGATTCTCCATTCTGTTCCACTGATCTATGTGTCTGTTTTTGTGCCAGTACCACACTGTCTTGATGACCACAGCTTTGTAGTACAACCTGAAATCTGGCATTGTGATGCCCCCAGATATGGTTTTCTTTTTTAAAATTCCCCTGGCTATTCAGGGTCTTTTCTGATTCCACACAAATCTTAAAATAATTTGTTCTAACTCTCTGAAGAAAGTCCATGGTATTTTGATAGGGATTGCATTAAACGTGTATATTGCCCTGGGTAACATTGACATTTTCACAATATTAATTCTGCCAATCCATGAGCATGGAATATTTTTCCATCTCTTTGTGTCTTCCTCAATTTCTTTCAGAAGTGTTCTATAGTTTTGAGGGTATAGATCCTTTACATCTTTGGTTAGGTTTATTCCTAGGTATCTTATGCTTTTGGGTGCAATTGTAAATGGGATTGACTCCTTAATTTCTCTTTCTTCAGTCTCATTGTTAGTGTATAGAAATGCCACTGACTTCTGGGCATTGATTTTGTATCCTGCCACGCTACCGAATTGCTGTATGAGTTCTAGCAATCTTGGGGTGGAGACTTTTGGGTTTTCTATGTAGAGTATCATGTCATCGGCGAAGAGGGAGAGTTTGACTTCTTCTTTGCCAATTTGAATGCCTTTAATGTCTTTTTGTTGTCTGATTGCTGAGGCTAGGACTTCCAGTACTATGTTGAATAGCAGTGGTGAGAGTGGACATCCCTGTCTTGTTCCTGATCTTAGGGGAAAGGCTCCTAGTGCTTCCCCATTGAGAATGATATTTGCTGTGGGCTTTTCATAGATGGCTTTTAAGATGTCGAGGAATGTTCCCTCTATCCCTACACTCTGAAGAGTTTTGATCAGGAATGGATGCTGTATTTTGTCAAATGCTTTCTCTGCATCTATTGAGAGGATCATATGGTTCTTGGTTTTTCTCTTGCTGATATGATGAATCACATTGATTGTTTTACGGGTGTTGAACCAGCCTTGTGTCCCAGGGATAAATCCTACTTGGTCATGGTGAATAATTTTCTTAATGTACTGTTGGATCCTATTGGCCAGTATCTTGTTGAGAATTTTTGCATCCATGTTCATCAGGGATATTGGTCTGTAATTCTCCTTTTTGGCGGGGTCTTTGTCTGGCTTTGGAATTAAGGTGATGCTGGCTTCATAGAACGAATTTGGAAGTACTCCATCTCTTTCTATCTTTCCAAACAGCTTTAGGAGAATAGGTATGATTTCTTCTTTAAACGTTTGATAAAATTCTCCTGGGAAGCCATCTGGCCCTGGACTCTTGTGTCTTGGGAGGTTTTTGATGACTGCTTCAATTTCCTCCCTGGTTATTGGCCTGTTCAGGTTTTCTATTTCTTCCTGTTCCAGTTTTGGTAGTTTGTGGCTTTCCAGGAATGCGTCCATTTCTTCTAGATTGCCTAATTTATTGGCGTATAGCTGTTCATAATATGTTTTTAAAATCGTTTGTATTTCCTTGGTGTTGGTAGTGATCTCTCCTTTCTCATTCATGATTTTATTAATTTGAGTCTTCTCTCTCTTCTTTTTAATAAGGCTGGCTAATGGTTTATCTATCTTATTAATTCTTTCAAAGAACCAACTCCTGGTTCTGTTGATCTGTTCCACAGTTCTTCTGGTCTCGATTTCGTTGAGTTCTGCTCGAATCTTTATTAGCTCCCTTCTTCTCTTGGGTGTAGGATCTATTTAGCAACTAATTTTTGGGTATCTAATTTATGGTAGGTTGTGTGATCAATGTTTTACTTTTATTTCCCCAAGTCATTCTCTCAATAACCTTGACAAATGCATATTACCATTTCCATTTTAAAAATTAAAAAGAGTTCAAGTACATTCAGTTAAGAATCCTGAGACTTCTCTTTTTCTCACTCATCAGGTCCAAACCCCCAATTTCCATTCTCTCCCTAACCCCAAACCCTGATCATAAGCAGTTCTCCATATGTTGGCTAGAACTGTCCATTTTAAAACATACATTTGAACATGTGACTGTCTTTAAAGCCTTGTAGGGGCTTACCATTGTTTTCAGAACAAAAACCTAGCTTATTGGACACCATGGATGCATCTATGGTCTGGTAACTGCCTGCACTCTGATCTCACCTCCTTCTGCTTAGCTCACTCATTATATTATAGCCACACTGGTGTTCTGCACAGCTGTCAAACACGTCACGCTTGCTCCCACCTCTTGCTTCTGCTTACTTTCATCTTTGCCTTGAATGTATTTCCCAGATGGTCCCCTGGGTTGCTCCTTCTCATTATTCAGGGCTCAGTTCAAATATACCAGATCATGAGGGCAATGATTTCCTCTGCCTTAGTTAATTAATCATCCCCAGCTCACGGAATTTTTAAAAACTATTTTTATTGAATGGATGGACGGATAGATGTATGGATGGACAGTTAATGAATGGTTAAATAGCAGAGCTCATAAGCAGAAGAGCTAGAAATCACACACAAGCATGTCTGAATCCAAAGCCTATTTTGTTTCCATTGCATTATATCTGTGTGGATTTTTCAAAAGTCAGGTTTATTGAATCACATGTTGCCTGTAGAAAAATTACCTTTTTAAGTGTACAGTTCAGTAAGTTTTGACAGATGTATAAGGGCATGTGCTAATAATCTTGTTAAAGATGTGGAACAATTCCATTCCCTTAAAACTTTCTCTCATGTCTCCTTGCCCTCACTCTTTACTCCACCCCTTCTGATTGCTGTTCTGACTCTTGCCCATTGTGGAAACCATGCTTTCCTTGCCTTTGGTTGTTGAGTACTGCATTTGGCCCCTGCCCCCCGGGTTCCAGGTATTCTCATCATATTTAGGTTTCCAATTCAGTGACTGCTGATCCCACTCTAAGGTCTGGCCTTTGGAAAAGGGTAATCATAGAACTCTTTAAGGATGCCAGGGGTCCTTTTGCCAATTTCTTTCTCATAGCTGTGGTGAAAAGTATGCCTTCTGGACCCTGCCAAAGTGAAGAAGTAGATCTTAAATGACAAATCCACTCAAACATTCTAATCTCACTGAATCTTTGAATCCCTTCTTCTATATTGAACCAAGGCAGGCCCAGCATTTCCAGCTATCTATGGGCCACCTTTTGGTCCAAATTTCAGCTAGCCAGCCAGCCAGCCAGCCAGCCAGCCAAACTGTCAAAGTCCTTCTAACCCCACAAGCTGCAACATTAAATGCAGAATCTCTGCTCAGTGGACCCTTATCAATATACTTGCCTGATCCAAATTTATGTCCTTCTACCATTGTCCCATATCACTTCAAATTATCCCACATCCCCATATGTTCCTCAGATTTATGTCTCTATAAATAGAAAACTCAACTCATACCAATAATGATTTTATTTTTTAACCATCTGTAGGTGTCATAACAATAGTCCATGAAGGCAATTTATCAGAAAATTATCATTTGTTCATGGATTTTTCTTATCTCATTTTCTAAGCATATTTACTGGGACTGTCCTAGCATTTAACTCAACATAAATTTGAGTTGAGGTGATTTGGGGTTTTGAATCATAGAATCTAGGTCCTAGGTTAGAGAAGACTTGGGAATTACAAAAATTCTGAGATACTGAGATTATGAAATTAGATGGAGATCATAACTGTCCCCAGAAATAAAGGCTAAGAAAGTTGAATATATAAGAGGAAATGAGCAAGTCAGGGCAGGGACATGAAAAAAATTCTTAAGACTGCAGACCTCAAGATTTTTATTATTCCTATTTAATCTAAAAGTTAAGTGTTAGTTTGTTGGAAGTTATAATAATGATGATGTATTGAGTGATTATAGCATATTTATAAGTGAAATGAGTTGCAGCAATATCATCAGACAGAAGGAAAGGATTAAGAACATTTTGTTATAAGGTACCTGCACTATATGCAAAATGACATAATATTATTTGAAAGTGAAATTAGATTAGTACAAAATGTATATCTAGGGCCACCTGGCTGACTCAGTCAGTAGGGTGTGTGACTCTTGATCTCAGAGTTGTGAGTTCAAATCCCACATTGGGTGTAGAGATTACTTAAAAATAAAATCTTTTTAAAAATAACAAAAAATGATATGTATATCTAAAATTCTAGGGTAACCATTACATTTAAAAAAATAACTAGCTATGTTAAAAGAAGAGATAAAATGTATTTTACAAAAGCTAAATTAAAACCAGAGAAGGCAGACAATTAAGGGAAAGAGAAATAAAGGACAATGGTAACAAATAGAAAAGAGTTACAAATATTACAAATATTAGATGAAAATCCAATGGTGTCAATAAGCACTTAAAAGGTGAATGGTCTGCATTCACCAATTTAGATAGAGGCTCCAGAGTGGATCAAAAACAAGCTCCAACTATATGTTGTTTTCAAGAAACCTTCTTAAACTTTAAAGACACCAATATCGTAAAAGTAAGAGGATAGAGGAAAATATACCACACTAAAGATATACCATGTGAACACCAACAAAAGAAAGCCAGAGTAGCACATTAATTTCAAACAAAGTAAACTTCAGAATAAGGAATTTACCAGGGATAAAGAGAAGCCTTGCATCATGACAAAGGAGCTACGTCTCCAAGAAGGCATAACAATCCTATATGGCAACTAATAACAGAGCATCAAAATATGTGAGGCAAAAAATAATAGAACTGTGAGAAATATACAAATTCACGATTATAGCTGTGGATCTCAGCATCCCTCTTTCATGAATTGATAGATCAAGCAGGCTAAAAAAAAATCAGTAAGAATATAGTTAACCTTAATATTACTATCAATCAAATTCATCTAATTGACATTTATAGAATATTCCATGTAAATACAACAGAATACACATTCCTGTCAAGTTTACCTGGATAATTCACCAAGACAGATAACATTCTAGGACATAAAACACACATTAATTTTTTTAAAGCAGAAATTATATAAAGTATATTCTCAGATGATGGACTTAAATTAGAAAACAATAATAGAAATCATCATTTATGATCAGGAAACTGTGTATTAAAACAACAGTGAGCTACTGCTACATACCTATTAAACAGGCTAAAATAAATTCTAAAAAGACATTAACAAATGCTGTTAAATACAAAGCAAGAGGAAATATTATTCATTGTTACTGGAAATGCAAAATGATGTAGCCCTTTTGGAGGAAAGTTTGGTAGTTTCTTATAACGCCAACTGTCATCTTGCTGTATGATTCAGCAATCTTGTTCTTCTATATTTACCCAACTGATTTGAAAACTTACAGCACATAAATACTTGCATGCAAACATGTGTGGCAGCATTATTCACAAGTGCCTGAAACTGAAAGTGATTAAAGTGCCTTCAAGAGGTGAATGGATAGACAAGCTGTGATACAACCATACAATGGAATATTACTTAACAATAAAAAGAAAAAGAGCTATTAAGCCACAAGAGAACCACATGGAGGGATCCTAAGTACATTTAGCTGAGTGGAAGGAGTCAGTGTGAAAGGCTAAGTACAGGATGCCTGGGTGGCTCAATGGTTGAGCATATGCCTTAGGCTCGGGTCATGATCTTGCTGCCCTGGGATGGAGTTCCACATCAGGCTCCCTGCACGGAGCTCTGCCTCTGCTTATGTCTCTGCCTCTCTGTCTGTGTCTCTCATGAATAATAAATAAAATCTTAAAAAAAGAAAGGCTAAGTACTTTGTGATTACAATTATATGGCAATCTGAAAAGGTAGTAGCATAGCGACAGTTAAAAGATCAGTTTCCAGGGATTCAGAAGGGGAGAGGAGGAGCAGGTAGGGATGTGGAATGAGGTGTTAAATAGGGGAAGCATAAGAGATTTTTTAGGGAGGTGAAAGCACATTATGCTTCTGTCAAAACCATGGTACTTTATAGCACAAGGAATGAAATTTCATATATGTAACTTAAAAATAAATCATTTAGGAGACCATAAGACACCAGGATGGAATATGGAAAGTGACAAAAGATTCCAACCTCAATACAAGTGTGTGAAACAACATCACTGAGGGTGGTGAGAGATAAGGTGTTATCCTAAATAATTTTGGAAATGAGTAAGATTAAGGGCAAGATAAACTGTACATAAGCACTGTGCACTAGTTGATAGTGTTGTTTTCCGTAGAGGAGATATTAACAATTCTGATGCCACTATTCATATATCCTGGATTTGAACAATTAAGTAAATGAGTGGTGGATGGTGGGAGTCAGGTTTCTCACTGTTCAAAGGGAAGTTTACGGAGAAGCAAAGGAAACATGCTAGAATGAATCCCATGCTAGAATGGACACAGACATGGATTGGAGCTAAGGATGTCAATGTGAGCTCATGTCTAAGATAATATAGATGTAGGTTGGTCGTGTATAGAAATATTTATAAATATATATATCTGCCCAGGTTATGATATACCCACTACCCAGATCTTGGTCTCTAATGCCATTTCCAAAGAAGAGAACCAGAGCTTCATGTAGAAATGGCAGATTCTAGTACTGAGGCAGGAAATAGATGATCCTAGAACAACTTGTAGTGCCAGAAAGTAAGAAAATTCTCAAAAAGAAAACAAAGAAAACACAATGTCAGGAGTATGCCAAGAAGACATGTAAGCCAAATGAAAGAGCTTCCCATGGCAAAAGTTGAAATGACTTGAACAATAAAATAAGTGAAAAAAGTATTGGATCATAACCCAAAGTATAAAATTAATATCCATGACTTCATAATATAACTAAATAATTGCATAAATAAATGGGTATGAATACATAAATCTCCTATGTAGAATTACAAGTAATTTGTATAGATATTCCATCCTTAAGGAAGTGGAGTATAACTTTCCACTCTTTAAGTACAAGTTGCACATACTTGCTTTTTTTTTTAATATTTTTTTTCTTTATTTATGATAGTCACAGAGAGAGAGAGAGAGAGAGAGGCAGAGACACAGGCAGAGGGAGAAGCAGGCTCCATGCACCGGGAGCCCGACGTGGGATTCGATCCCGGGTCTCCAGGATCGCGCCCTGGGCCAAAGGCAGGCGCCAAACCACTGCGCGACCCAGGGATCCCTATACTTGCTTTTCTCTAAAAGAATACCACATTTAAAGGTGGAAAAAGAACAACCCCAGAGAAAAGAGACACAGAAAATATTACCTCAACCAGTGCCTAAAACCAGCATCAGCAGTAATACATAAAATTGATATGATGTGACAAAAATGGTATATTCCCTGTGTGGTTTTCCTCCACCATATCATGATTATACACAGAGTGGTCAGCATCCTGAAGGCCATTCTCTTTTTCTATTTGTAGTTTATTTATAGCAATATTCTGTAATGGAATGAGGTTAGAGGAATAATAGATTTTCATAAGTCATGTGCGTTTGCCTTTCAGATAATCTGAAATACAGGCTCATAGATACAGGGCCAATCAAACCATTTAGACATTCCAAGTTTCCATTTTAACCTAGTACTATTGTGATGGTCCATGATCTAAGAACATGGTGGAAGTTTTTGTCTTGCTTGTTTGTTTATCTTTAAAATATGACATATTTTTTAGAACAGTTGTAAATTTATAGGAAAACTGGAAAGAAAGTACAGAGTTCCCATATATGTTCTACGCCCAATCTCTTCTATTATTAATATCATACACTTAGCATGATGCATTTGTCACAATTAATGAACAAATATTGACACATTATTATTTAACTGAAGTCTATACTTTATTTGTATTTCCTTAGTTTTTGCCTAGTGTCCCTTTTCATTTTATATTCATAATGAAATTAAGGGAAATAACACCTTATCCTCTTAAAATACCCACCAACATCTTAGCTTTTCTCATAATTAATATTTATCTAACTGCAAACCACATGATCTTCATGGGCTTTGTGGAAATGTGTGAAAAACAGCAAATACCTTGCTAGACTTTAACACATTATATAACTCCTGTACATTTTTTTCTTTTTTTTGAAAAAGATTATAAATATTTATATATATATATATAAATGAGAGAGAGAGAGTGCTAGTGGGGAGAAGGGTAGAGGGAGAGAGAGAGAGAATATCAAGCAGACTCCATGCTAAACATGGAGCCGAAGGAGAAGCCTGATCTCAAGACCCTGTGATCATGATCTGATCGGATATCAAGAATCAGATGTTTAACCCAATGAGCCACTCAAGTGCTCCATCCTGCATGTTTGTTTTTAATCTTCACTGTCCACCCCCATTTGTGTTACTATTGCATTTGTCAAGAATTTGCAATTCTTGAGCTAAATGTGTTTGATTATATTTCAATTTTTACAGTGGGTTTTTCATTGGCTTGATGATTATTTGGAAGGACTCAACTTGCAGGGGAAATCTCTGAGCTGTGTCTAGGAAGCTAGAGTTCAGATTTTCTTCTGACTCCACTGATAGCTAGCCATGGGAACTTGGGAGAGTCACTACATCTCTCCCAGTGTAGGTTTTTCTCATTTATAGAGATAAGAAGGACCAAATGATCTCTATACATCTTTTCCCTGTACAGCTCTACAATGGTTAGAAGGTAGGCTCATTTCTGCAATCCAGTTGGATTTTCAAACTGGTAAGAGTCTGTGAATACAGCTACAACTTGAAATTTGGGTTACCCAATCCAGGGAAGGGAGTCTCCCCCAGTTTGGGTGGGGTGAAACATTCAATTTTCTCTAGAAAGAGAATATGTTTTTTCTTCAGGCTTAGAAAGCTGGGTGGTATGCCTTTCCCACCAGAAGGGAGAAAATAGAGTTAATGCTAATTTGTTAGTTGGAACAACCTCGCAGGAGAAATGGAGAGAAGTGAGGGAGAAGGGATGACTAACCTTTGGCTTGCCTTAGCCGAAAAGCTGGTGAAATTTAGAAATATATTCATGTCCTTATTCACCCAGGCTCTCTACCTGAACCAACAACTATTCATGAAACTTTCCACATTAAATTTTCAATTCTAGTAAAGTTCATAGCAGCTTCTAACACTGCACTGGGAGATGACAACATAACATTCCTTTGGGTCTGATGCATAAGGGCACAGTGTGAGGGCTGAACACCTTTAATGGGGAAGGAGCATATAACTGTGTTTCTACTACATGCTTGACACATAACCTGCATTAATGACCCTGGCTAGTTGCTTTATATGTGTTTCTTTTTTCTTTTTTTTCTTTTTCTTTTTTTTTTTTTTAATTCATGAGACACACACACACACACACAGAGAGGCAGAGGGAGAAACAGGTTCCATGCAGGGAGCCTGACGTGGGACTCCATCCCGGGTCTCCAGGATTCCACCCTGGGCCGAAGGCAGGCGCTAAACCACTGAGCCACCTGGGCTGCCCTTATATGTGTAATTTCTAATCCTTATAAGAATCTGACAAATCAAGTGGTTTACAGAGGAAGAAACTGAGGCTCAGTGCAGGGTCATTAACTTATTTCATTTGGCTCTATGGTGCTGATTTGAATTTTTGTCTCAAATCTGTCTGGCTCCCCCTCCCCAATTGTACTCACATCAATTAAACCCAGACTTGCTGCCAACCTCCCCTCTGAGAAGCCTTCTTTGACCCTCCAGAGACTAGAAATTGTTCCCCTTTCTATAATTGTTTTGTTGTGCGGATCACATAGTATTTGATTTCTGTGTTCACACAATTCTCTTTTCTACCAGTCTGTGAATGTCTGAAGGATAGGGACAGTGTTTAGTAGCCTCTCTGAATCCTCAGAATCCAGCAAATGGTCGGTGTCCAGAAAATATGTGTTCAGCCTAAGTCACACAATTGATTAGCTACAGAGTCAGAACTCAATCCAGACCTCTTGACTGGACCAGAACTATTTCACCACCATTACTTTTAGATTTTTAAATCACATCCATATTCTCTCTACAAAATCTTCTAGTTCCTTCATCTCAAACCCTGCATTATTTCCTTGGGAAGAGGGAGGGTTTTTTTGTTTTTTAATCACAATTGCAAAGGCTTGTATTTATTGAAAACATACTATGTGCTGGCTGCTGGGTCATTATGGGCTAAGCACTTTCATGTGAATTCTTTTTTCTTTTAAGATTTAACTTATTCATGAGAGGCACACAGAGAGAGGCAGAGACATAGGCCGAGGGAGAAGCAAGCTTCCTAAGGGGAGCCTGATGCTGGACTCGATCCCAGGACCCCAGGAGCCAAAGACAGACACTCAACCACTAAGCCCCCCAGATAATCCTTTCATGTGAATTCTCTCGTGTAATGCTGACAACTTCATTAGTGAGTGCTGCTATTAACCCCATTTTACCAACGAGGAAGCTGAGAAATAAAGATAGTAAGTAGACCAAGTTCCCAGAACTGGGAAGGAAGTCAAAGAAATGTAGGCATGTTCTGAAAGGCAGAGCTCCCTGCCTCAGGGTGGGAACAGAGAGAAAAGAAGGTCCACATGGTAGATATTTGTTTTTTTAGGGAAATAACTATGGTATCTTGATCCTTGAGGAACATTGGGGGCACTAGGTTCTAGGGCAATTTAATTGAAATCACTCACCCTTTATAAGCACTGCAAAGTTCTACCCCAGGCTTTTGAAATAAGTTGCTTAGCACTCACCGTGTTGAATCTGTGCACACTTTGATTTCTTACAAGGCCATGTGGAGGATAAGATTCAGAGCATTCTGGAGATTATGCTCAAACTGCAAAAACCTGAAAAAGCATTGATAAAGCCTGAGCTGCATTACTCCGAAGACGGTGGTGTGGTAGGATAATCGTACACAGTGAAGCTCTCAAGGCTTATATCATTTTATAAGCCCTTTTATTTCCTGGAGCTTCTGAATCCTTCCTGGAGATTAAAATGTAATGATACAATGAATTGAAATGGAATAGCATCAAAGATTATAGTTTGAGGTATTTTAGGATACATGTGACATTATGTGCAAACACAGAAGGGGATTTGAAGTCAGCAAACAACTCTGGATGCATACATATATTTATATTTGTATAAATTTTTAAATAAGAGAGTTGGAGACAGTAAACCCCAAGACAGAGGAAGTGGGGAGAAGGTCTGTCGTGTGAATGTGGGCCATATTTAAGGGAGTGACTGTGAGGGAAAAGAGGATGGGCAAGGAAGATGTGGGTATCAATCTCAGTGAGTGCAGAATTATCAAAACAGTTAATGGGGTGGCCAAAAGGTAGAAGTTCATAACTAGGAACTTTCAATGGCCCATTCAACTACAAATGCTGAGCATCCTTCTTAGCATGGGGGTAGACGTATCAACACAAGCAAAGCCCCTGCCAGCTCTCAGTTAATGTTGTCCTCAAATTTAGTAATTTTCTCATATCCACAATCTTACTGCTTTTATTCAATCTAAAACAGCAATAACAAATGTAGAGTTGCAAAATTATGAAAGGACATGCATAGAAAAAAATTAGAGGATTTATTTGGGATACAGGAGATCAAAACTCATGATGTCTAACAAAGCAGAGCAGTAACAAAACCAGGATGAGGCATCCCCAGGTAGGTTTAAAGCCCAACTAGAAACATTAAAACAGAAGCTTGGGAGCACTTGGGTGGTTCAGTGGTTGAGCATCTGCCATTGGCTCAGGATGTGATCCTGGGGTCCTGGGATTGAGTCCCACATCAGGCTCTTCCTAGGGAATCTGCTTCTCCCTCTGCCTATGTCTCTGCCTCTCTGTGTGTGTCTCTTATGCATAAATAAATAAAATCTTAAAAAATAAATGAATGAAACAGAAGTTTATTCCCTGTAAGGACTTCCAGCAGAAGACTGGGAAGCATGAGGCAGTAGTGAGACAGGACGGGGAGGGTTACCAAGAGCCCCAAGCCAGGAGATGTTCCTGCAGGGGAAGGAGGACCAGCTTGGCTCTTTCTCCTATAGCAAGTTCCGGGAACCCCACCAGTGGTGAGACCCAGCCTTCTTTAAAGGTCATGAATGCCAGATCTATAGGGGACAGACTCAGCATCCGGCCAATTTCTTTAACACAAGTTAGCATTCCCATTTTGCTTGTTTTTTTATTTTCTGTCTTCTCCTGTACCCCCATAAGCAAGTGATATGAGGCAAAGAGCTGATATCTCTGGTTCAGAGTTATACTCCCAGCTATTAGAACAATGGCTGGCTGGGAAGGAAAGAAGTGCAAGGGAAAGGTGGGAGGTTGGTTTATAATAAACACATGCTTGTATGGGCATAGGTGTCCACACAATACACATATCTGCTCACACAATACACACATATGCATACATTTCCATAGGATGCTGTATGTTTTGATAAAAGCATAAATTTGAAACATTTAACTGAGCAGTTTTTAAGAAAATTTTAAGGTTTTCATTATGGCCTAACTTATTGTATTTTTTAAAAAGATTTTATTTATTTATTCATGAGAGACACACAGAGAGAGGCATAGACATAGACAGAGGAAGAAAACAGGCTCCCCCCGAGGAGCCTGATGTGGGACTTGATCTTAGGACCCCGGGATCACCTCAACCAAACAGAGACGCTAAACCACTGAGCTATCCAGGTGTCCCTAACCTGTTGTATTTTGAACGGAGTTTGCAGCAACCACACATTTTCACATGACAGTCAGTGTTAGAAGGACATACAAACATATACAATGCCTATAATACAATAAAGACCCTTAAATGGAAGGAAGTTGAATGAGTTATGGTGTCTATTGGTCTGTTGCTGCAGCAGCTTTTCCTCTCACACACAGGAATAGCAACATTTCTTTGTGGGAAGCTGATCCTCTCCTGCCCTCACTCTGATTTGGGGGTGGCAATTCTCAGACACCAGTCTCTTGGGTGGGGACGGGTCCAAAGTTGGGCCCATGGCTACTTAGGCCTGGTCAGGGGTGCCTGTGAACCATGCTGGCCAGTGACCATCGGCCCCACGTCTCTTGTTCCTTGTGTCTGGACTGCAAACCCCAGGCTTCTGGTGCTCTATTCTCTATCCACAGCAGGAGAAATTGCCTGAGAAATAAGGCTGACCCAGAGGAAATGGAACTGAAGTCTGGTGGGCTATACCACTCAGTGCCAAGGAGACAGCCACCAGGAACAGGTGTCTAAAGCCACACTCTGGCACTTTCTCTCAGGTGTTTAAGTCATTTTGGATGAATTTCAGTCACAAGCTGAAGAGTGTTATGTACAATCATGTTCACACACGTTTTGGCAAAAATTAAGGGGAAGAAAAAATGTTTTCCATGCACAATAATTGCAATGGCTGTGCATTCTTGCTCTGAACTGAGTCTTCCTGTCCTACAGCTTCCAGAAGTACCTTGTCTGTTCATGTGTTCTGATTCTGATTTTATGAGATGTAGGCACTTGACTTGCATTTCTGCCCCCAACCTATTACAGTTGTTTTTGCTCTGGAACAGAAATATAATTGGGGGTGAATGTGGTGAGAAGCATTTTCAGGGGCTTTGTTCAGATCAGGTGACAGCTGACCATTCTAAATCTGGCCATACCTGGATCATGACCTTGTATGACCTTCACCCTATTGCTCCTAATTTTTTTTCCCACATATGTGGGTGATGGTATTAGCTAAATTTGATTAAAAGGAATATTGTGCCTTAGCTCAGGCTGCTATGACAAAATACTATAGACTGGATGGGTGGAACAATAGATACTGATTTCCCACGATTTTGGAGGCTGGAAGTCGGTGATGAAAGTATTAGCTTATTTGGATCCTGGCAAGAGCCTGCTTCCTGGATTGTAGATGGCCAACTTCTAGCTAGGTCGTCACTTGGCCTTCTTCACTGTGAGCACATGGAGAGATCTCTCTCTTTCTCTTCTTATTAGCCAATAATCTCCTCATGAGGGCCCCACCTACATGAGCTAATGTAACCCTATTTACCTCCCAAAAATCTCAGCTCCAAATGCCATCAAAATGGAGGTTAGGGCTTCAGCACATGAATTTGGGGGGATACAACCATTCAGTGCATAAAAAAGGCATATGATAAAAGACTTCTTTGCAATAGGACCACTAAAGATTTTGTACTTCCACTAGAAATGACAAGGCCTGGGACTAGTGTCAGGCATAATGTACAAAAATCTCTGACTGTTTTGATTAAATAAGCCAGTTGCTGGTAGGTAACCATTTACACAACCCCCATTTCTTGGGGGTAATCGTGAGTGGTCTCTATTACCAGGGCACTCCCATTGAGATGCAATGCAGTCTTATTTAACTCACCAAATACCAAGTCAATATTCTACTATGCTACTTTGAAAAATGTAAGTTTTTTTGTTTTTTTTAAAAGATTTTATTTATTTATTCATAGAGACACACACACAGAGAGAGAGAGAGAGAGAGAAAGGCAGAGACACAGGAAGAGGGAGAAGCAGGCTCCATGCAGAGAGCCTGATGTGGGACTCGATCCAGGGTCTCCAGGATCACGCCCTGGGCTGCAGGTGGCGCTAAACCGCTGCACCACCGGGGCTGCCAAAAAAATGTAAGTTTATGGCCTATTTATTGAGAAATATTTCTGAGTGCAGGTAAAAGGCTAGGTGGGAAAGATGGTGTGTAAGAGTATAGGCTTCTCCAACCTGTCCTTCCTGGGCTCACAGCACTTCTAGGAAGATGAATGATTCCAAGTATATCCCCACTGGGGTGATGTTACTTTCATTGTGTCTGTTCAGTGTTGTTATGCCTCCAGGTGGGGAGTGTGCCCTCTCTGAGTAAAAGCACCCGCCTTGGTGGTTACCACTGGGAATTGGTATTGATTGAATAGCATATCTGGAAGGGAGAAAAACATGGATCACACATTGTTTTGTCATGCCTGATTTACTTGAGAAGTGAGAAAAATGCTGACCTGGGAGCGCAATGATCCTTGGCACTAAATACATGTGTGTCAGATGCACTGTGATCTTACGTCGCATCGGAGAATCAGCACATCTGGTGATGGGAACATCACTCGGTGGGATGACCCAGCTGTGCAGAGGAGGTGAAATGTAATTGAGGTTGTTTATGAACATCACTTGCTGACTCTGCTCTTGGCAGCACTGAGGCTGACCTTTACTCCCAGAGCCTGTCCTGTCTTTGTATTTCTTCTCTTGTTTTTGGGCAACTCCCAAAATTGGAGGTAGTAGTTCTGAGATGAAAAGGCTGTCAGTGAGGGATGTTTGATGTGATTCTTCATCCCCGAAGAGATTCTGTTTTAGGAAACTGGTGACCTGTTTGGTGTTAGGGTTTGCAGCCTAACCTAATTTCTTCCCATAGAGGAAAAGAGGTAATGCAGGACCAGGGACGCAAGGAAGTACAGGTGTTGATGGTGGATTTGGTATATGGTAATTTTCACTCTACCAAATAAAAACTCTTTGTGAAATGTGTTTACTTTTAAAAATTATTTCTAGGGGCACCTGAGTGCCTCTGGCGGTTGAGAGCCTGATTCATGATTTGGGCTCGTGTCATGATCTCAGGGTAGGGTGATGAGATTGAGGCCAGCATCGGGCTCTGTGCTGGGTGTGGAGTCTGCTGGAAATTCTCTCTTTCTCCCTCTGCCCCTCCTGCTTATGCTGTCTCTCTCTCTCTCAAATAAATAACTATTAAAAAATAAAACTCTCTGCAGCAGATTCCCAGGAATGCCATCAGGGAGAAAAAAAAAAAAAAAAAAAAAACCTGACAGGTCTGTTGGGAGTCTCTGTCCATATGAAGTGAAGTATATTAGTTCCGAGAGGTAGCCTAGTGGATTAGAAAGAAAGAGGGGTCTCGAGTTGAACATGTCTGTTTGAACTCTGATTCCACCCTTTACTGTGTGACATTTGACAAGTTCTGTGACATTGCTCACATTCATCTTTTTAGCTGTAAAGTAATACTCATCTCAAACAGCTGTTGCAAGGGTGACGTCAAGATGGATGGAAAACACCAAGTGTGTAGTCGCTGCCCTAGAAACACTGGTCATCATTTCTGCTTTTCAAAGTGGAGGGATTGATCACCACTGAGTCACATGCTGTGATCTCATTATTTACCTTAATTCCAGACAACAAATTAAAATAAGTTGATAAAGAAGAAATGGAAGCTTCAGTGCCTACTTTGTGATTTAGAAATCAAGAGGAATGCAGGCTTCTCATCTCCCTTAACTGAAAGCCAACAAGGTCACAGCAGCAGGCACAGATTGGGTGGCTTAACGAGGTCAAGACCTGAGGCTCTGACCGAGATGTCAGTGGGGGTCTAATGCAGCATTATCAAAATAATACATTTTCCTCTGTTGTCAGTGATTTCAAAAATGCTATTCTATGACGCTGGGCTGGATGGGAAATAGCTCAGTATCTCTGATGTGAGAAAACCCTATTGGCTCACTATGACTCCACAAAGAGTTTAACTGCGTTTGTTTTTTTTTACCTGATTACCTTTTACCTTTTTACCATGATTTCTCTCTTATGAGTACAACTGAATACCTATATAAGATGCCTTCATCTTTGGTCTGACTCCTCCCTTCCCGCTGCTCGCTTCTTTGATAACATTACATTTGTTACACCCTGACAAATGTGGCCCAAGGCAGGTTCACTTTAAGAAGGTAAATAAGAACAATGGATCTAATGAGGAAAAAATGGGATACTTTTGGAATAAAGAACAATTTTCAAACATAGTAGAGAAGCTGTTATAACAAAGAAACATCCCAGCATATTTTCCTTTAATCGAAGCAGAGAAAATTGCACTATCAGGAAGGGCTCTTGTACGTATATGCTTTCTTCCTAAGTCCTAGATAGCTTTGATTTACCGCTTACATGCTGTATAAATATTGATGACATTTATAAAATTCTGTGCAGTAGGGAATTATATTTAATATATTTTCCATTACATTTGTTGTTATTTTGCTACCATGGTGAAGCCATCTTCTTGAAATTAAGTATCATAAAATATTCGAATCTATGTTGCAGTTGAGCAATTGAGATAGATATAATGGAATTAAAGAAGGATGGAGAGTAAACCCACATGGGCGCCCATTAAGAAAACACCAGTTTCTTCGATAGAAAAAAGGACTTGATGCACAGCTTTGAGTTTTTGTATGGCCGTTTCTCTTACCTCCTCAATCTTGGTTTTCACCAAGGATGGGAGCCACTAATTATTGCTTCCTGATAGAACAAAAGTCACAACCAGACATTAATTCAGCGATTGATGAAGTTCTGGATAAGTGACATGAGACCAGTAAGCCATGATTTCCCCTTTTGTTACTTAACGATGGTAAATTATTAGAATGTTTACAAAATTAGAGTAACAATCCCCTTTGGCATAATATGAACACCATCAAATTCACTGCTGGAGAAGAGAGGAGAAATGAACTACATGCTATGTCACACCTGCCATGTGCCACGCATGGTGCAGAACACCTTGACACCATTGTCTCCGTTCATCCTCACCACCATCTTGGGAACCAGGTATTCTTTCACCCTCTGTATAGAGGAAAAATCCAGAGATATCAAGGGACTCTCCCAAAGTCTCACATCTTTGATTTGATCCCAGGTTCATCTGATCCCAAACTTCACGGCCTTTGCCAAAATTATTACTGAGCCATCAGCAAAAGAGGATGTGGGATATAGATTTTGGTTATCACAGACTTGCCCATCTGGCAGGGCGTGGGGCAATTTGCTATTTGCAACCTCTCGTTTAGAGATAGTCCCACAATGACACAGCCTCTTGGAGTTATATGCACAGACTTTAATGTAAAACCAAATTGTCTCTTCTCATGAGGTAGCAGTTTCCTTTGGTGTCACCACAGGAATGCTGTCCTGGCGAGAGTGCTCCCAGTGGCCTTTTGGAAGGAACAGGGAATAGACACGCGGGAACTAGAGATGGACCCTCCACTTGGCAAACTGTACGTGCATCTGAAATCTTTGGTTAAAGAGCAAACTGATACTAATATGAAGCTCTGAAACACAAGGTCATTGTCTGGGGGAAATTATGCGCGTACTTACAGAGTTAAAAGTGGCTGAGGTTGAAATTCCACCCTCTTTCATAATTCCTGTATTTCTTTTTAAGACAGTTAAGAAGGGGAGGGCTTGGTTCCGTATCAGTGTTCAGGGCAGGGATTAGTTTGCAAAGTCAGTACAAATTCCCACTCACCTTTCTCCCCTTGCAAAGGTCCCTGAGTCTTGCTCAGCTTAAGATTTTTCAGCATGATGAAAATTCATCCCACTGGATGGACAGGTAATGCAACCCCTTTTCACAACAGACTTCTTTCTTTGGGACATTCTAGCCTGGCCATTCAGGTGCAGGAAGTATACAGGGGCGGGCGGGTAGGATTTCAAGTTTCAGCCACTGCTTGGCTGTAATCCCTCCAGGTAGATATTTAATTAAGCTGAGAAAGTCAGTGTACCATTCATTAGGCAGCATGTCCTAGCATAAACTATTTAGTATCTGGGCCGTAATGTAGCGAAAGTCTAAAATGAGTTTTAGGTTGGGGTGGAATGGCCTAAATGGAAAGTATACCCAGTGCTGAGTCAGCAAGTCCTTCTGATTGTTAGAAGCCTGGTTTTCAAAATTCCCTCAATAAAGAACAAGTGGCTCCCATTCCAGGCATCAAATACTGTATCTGGATCACAGTCCCTAACTGAACCTGCCATTGAAATGTCACACACCCAGCCCATTTGCTAGTCAGAGCAGGTATGTGCCCCGCAGACACGGCCACCTCCGAAGAAGCCTTGCAAAGGCTTGGCTTACAGGATCTGAGTTGACTTGTACTGTGCGTGCGTGTTGAATAACGATTGGAATCTGACTCATGCAAGAAAGAAAGGGTGCATTTGAAGAATTCTCTTTCGCAAGTTCTGGAAGATGATATATAACGACAGCTTTATTCAGCATCCATCATGTGCAGCATACATCAGAGATGCAAATATCCTGTGTGCCAAGGGGCCCGGCCTTCATTGTGTCTACAGGCTAGCGGAGAGAGAAGTCTGAGCCCTGTAGTGGCTCTTTCACAGGGGAAGGTAGCTGGGGAGGATGTATGAGTGCTCTAGACCTTAATAACCTGACTTCAGGCTAGACAAATCTAGGTAGATTTGTGAATAGGATGGGATTCAAATCCTGCTTTGTAAAATGAGTGGGATTTAGTTAGGAAAAGAGAAGGAGGGAAGGAAGCAATGAAAGCACCAGGAAAGCACAGACGTGATGGGGAGGGAAGGAGCAGAATTTGCTGGAATGGTGAGTGGTTCTTGAAGAGTGGTAAAAGATGGGACTTCCCAGGGCCAGTTTGTAAATGGCCTCCAATGGAAGACTATGGAGTGGAAGCCTTCTCCTGTTTATAATGGGTAGCCACTGGGTTTTCCTAGCAGGGGGTTAGAAGGTTGAGCCTGTAGTCATGTGCAGGATAGATTGGGGGCCTGGGATGGGGTGTTCAACCTACAGACATCACTGACAGCTTAGAGATTGCCAGATACTTGGAAGGCAAAGAGGAATCACAGCAATCTCTGTCTAGGATTGCTCACAGAATGGTAAGAGAGAGGCCTCTGAACACAGTTCCACCATCATTTGCAGGGGGTCTAGAAGGAACAGAAGGAGGAGCTATTTAAGGGACCATTATAGCCCAGGTGGACTAGAGTTCTGACTTGAACAAAGCTGGGGAAACAGGGATCTGAAGGAGGGCCACTCACAAGTGTGACTCAAAATCAGAGCTGACATTTTGGCAGATCAGGAGCCGGAGGTCAAGGCTGAAGAGTGGCCAGAAGATCACTTGGGTGGATCTGAACAGAAGTGGTGCTTGAGGTTGCTGGACAACATCAGTGTGCTCCCAGGGAAAAGGCAGGAGGAACAGGGAAGGAGACCGGGGTGTGTGAGGGAAGTGACAACCACAGGAGCCACCATGGAGAGGGAGCTTGGGCAACAGAGTGTGCTCACTGACCCCTGTTACTCTTCTGGGTTCTGGCAGGGAGAGAAGTGCTCCCTCTCACTAGCTTCTCTGCCCCATTAAAGAGAACACGGGATAAACCAAAGGAAGCCGATACCTCCACAGGATTTTCTTTTCCTGCTTTCCGCCTCTGCCTTCCAGGCTAAGCTCGAGCCAGTGGCCTTCCGGCCTAGCACAGCTTTCGCCATGGCCCTCAGCGATGCCAACGTGCAGAAGTAGATTAAGCATACGATGGCTTTTATTGAACAAGAAGCCAATGAAAAAAGCAGAGGAAATAGATGCAAAGGCAGAGGAAGAGTTCAACATTGAGAAAGGTCGCCTTGTGCAAACCCAAAGCCTGAAGATTATGGAATACTATGAGAAGAAAGAAAAGCAGATTGAGCAGCAGAAGAAAATTCAGATGTCTAATTTGATGAATCAAGCAAGGCTCTAAGTCCTCAGAGCAAAAGGTGACCTTATTGCAGACCTACTAAATGAAGCAAAACAGAAACTCAGCAAAGTGGTAAAAGATACAACCAAGTACCAAGTGCTGCTGGATGGACTGGTCTTCCAGGGTTTGCACCAATTGCTGGAGCCCCAGATGACTGTTTGTTGCAGGAAATAGGATCTCCCTCTGGTAAAGGCTGAAGTGCAAAAAGCGATTCCTATGTACAAAATTGCCACCAAAAAAGATGTTGATGTTCAAATTGATCAGGAATCCTATCTGCCTGAGGAAAGAGCTGGTGGAGTGGAGATCTATAATGGGGATCGTAAAATAAAGGTTTCCAATACTCTAGAAAGCCGGCTGGACCTCATAGCCCAGCAGATGATGCCAGAAGTACAGGGAGCCTTATTTGGTGGAAATGCCAGCAGGAAGTTTTTGGACTAAACCTTTGGGAGAGGTAGAGTTCATCCACTGCTCTCCTGCTGTGGCGTGGAAGTTTCTGATATTTGAAGAAACGAGATATCTGTGTGGCTTCCTCTTCCCTGTTCTCATAGTCTGTATTTGTCAGTGGATTCTCTGTGTAGCTAATGCCCTTATGCTAATTGTTAACAATAGAGAGAAAGTTTCACTTCATATAATCAGGAAAGCTCCTTCTTAGCTTATCTAAAAGTAGCACAACTTTCGTCGGCTTCTGTAGTGTGAAGGTGAGGGTATCAGATGGTGGTCGCAGGAGCTTCACCAAGTCTCCACTCTCCCTCCAGTCCTCTGCTTCCAGTTCTTGAGCCTAGAGGTGATGTGTACGGTGTTCTCTGACATGAAGTCTTTGCTCTTAGGCTTAAAGTGCATGGGGGCCGTGCATTCCTCCCAGCAGTAGTCGCTTCACCGCTAACCTGTTTGGGCCTAGAAGTGTTTCTCATCTGTAAATGTGATTTAAAACCTAAGCCATGAATATGTCTTATTTATTAAAACGAAAGGTTTACGTGGAAAAAAAAAAAAAAGAGAACATGGGTGGGGTACAGAGGTCACTGCCATCTGTCCAGAGCAACTTGGCCTTTGCCTTGTCTTCAGTCTAACACTTGCTTTTATATCCTGTTCCCTTTAGTACTCAGTACAACACCACTTCCTCTGAAAAGCTCTTTATTTGCATGCCCACCTGCTACCCCCTCCCACCCCTACATGCCATCCTGCTTCCCACCCACTGCCCAGTCCCCTCTTTATCACTCAGTAGCAGCCACATGACCTTGGTTTTCAATTCTGATCTCTCCTTACTGCCAAGATCTCTGTGAGCCTCAATTTCCTTATCCCCCCCAAATGGAGATAAGCATATTTACATGGATAAAGTGGGAAAAATCTTGTGCAAATGCCTAATATATTATCTGGATAGTAATAGGTGCTCCCAAAGTATTAGCCACCCTTCTTGCTTTTTTCCGTTAGACTCTCAATAGCTAGGGAGGGAGTATACAAAAGGCACTTGAGCCTCGGTGTCCATGGAAAGATGAGTGGATAAAGAAGATGTGGTCTATGTATACAATGGAATATTACTCAGCCATTAGAAACGACAAATACCCACCATTTGCTTCAACGTGGATGGAACTGGAGGGTATTATGCTGAGTGAAGTAAGTCAATCGGAGAAGGACAAACATTATATGGTCTCATTCATTTGGGGCATATAAAAAATAGTGAAAGGGAATAAAGGGAAAAGGAGAGAAAATGAGTGGGAAATATCAGTGAGGGTGACAGAACGTGAGAGACTCCTAACTCTGGGAATCGAACAAGGGGTGGTGGAAAGGGAGGTGGGTGGGGGGATGGGGTGACTGAGTGACGGGCACTGAGGGGAGCACTTGATGGGATGAGCACTGGGTGTTATGCTATATGTTGGCAAATCGAACCCCAATAAAAATATACAAAAAATAAATAAAACATTTTAACTTAACACACACAAAAAAACCCCCACAAAAAATCAAAAGGCACTTGAGCCTATTGAATTCATCCTCCTTCCCATCTCTATTAGAAATCAAACATTTTAAGGGCAAGGTCCTTTCTGGGTCTTGCATGTAGACTTTTGCACATGGTGCTAATTAAATATTTGTTGAATAAATGAGAAAAGTACTAAGGAAAGCACAGGCTCTCCCAAGTGAGAACTAATTGTGATTTCACACTGTGTATTAGAGAGGAATCGAAACTCAGGACCCTCCACCTCTCCCAGAACAGGATCTGGGCACAGACCTTGCCTACTATCTCCAAACGGGGTCCTGCTTTTATATTTTAATGAAATGTCACAATGACATGAGGAACACAAGAGGAAGTCATTAATCAGAGACACATATGCCACTCCTTTGGAGCCTGTCAAACAGGTGCCTGAAAAATTATCTGTATATTTTCCACAGTGACAAAAACAACACATTCTAATCTCGTATGGAGTATTAAATCCCACCAGCAAAACAAATACCTCCTGACAGGTGATTGCTAGGTATTTCCCTGATGGCCCCTGGCACAGAAATCTCCCCTCAAACCAGTCTCTCAGGCCGAGGAAAGAAAGGTTGAATTAGCCAACCAGCTCCCTCCCCACACCATGCTGTGCGGCGTCTAAGCAGGCCACACATAAAACACATAACATTCAATTGACCTTTTGCTTATCTATAAACACAGAATGAGCTGCGTGGACCCTGATCCACCAAGGAGTCATTTCAGGAGAATTTATTTTCTTTTTACTATCCATAAAAGTAAATTGCTCTTCACAAAGAAGACACAAAAACCCCACTCTCTTTCTCCTAATAAGATTATTATGAAAGGGATGTTTTTCAGAGCAATCATAACTAGGTGGCACGGTGTCATTTTTTTTTATTATTTTTTATTTTTATCAAGCTCTGTTACCATATTCGGATTGTCTGGGGCTCCAGAGACCAGGCAGGCAGTAGGCTGGCCTTTCCTGCTGTTTTATTTTTGCTGATGTTGTGATGGGGTCAATCAAATGTTTTCTGATGTAGGTGAACTTTCCTTATCATTGCCCACGCCCCTCGCAAATTTTCCTCTTTATAGGACAAAAGCTGAGGGCAAATGAGGAAGCAGCTTTAGAAAGGGAGCGCCTATGCTTGGGCAGAAATGGGCCAACACACACAAGCACGCATGAGCACACGCAAACTCACACTCACATTGGGTACTGTTCCATGTACTGCTGGCCCCCCAAAGAGGGGGCCACTGCCATCCTGATAAGAACAAATCTATGTCCTCAGGTTCAGTAATTCTCAATAACCTTTACTTTACTGTCTGTGATGCTCCGGGCAGCAGACCATGCCCCTTTGAAGCCCCTTTGAAGAATGAAGTTAACTGTGGTGTAGTTTGTGGCTACTTTGTGCTAGGATAGAATGCTGATTGCTTCACCAAAAACCGCATCTTTAACGTTCATGATCGGTTGCCATCTGTTTTTGAAAGATGAGTTGAAGAGGTTTATACAACAATAGGAACTGAGCTAGGGTCTCACTGCTGATGATGAATAGAGTGGGAGAGTTGTGTCCTTCAGGCTTAGTGGGGACCAAAGTTCCTAGTGAAGAACAAGGTGAACAGGAAAGACCAGCAGGACCAGGACAGTGCTCTAGGTCCCTAAGACAAGTGGAGAACAGAGACTTGCATGAAGTAGGGCAGCTTTGACATACAATAATTTCAGTGTGGTCAAGATTCCAAAAGAAACATAAATGTCTTTTTATGGATAGGCTGTTGGATATGGATAAGCTGTTGTGACCAGAGCCCTAGAACGCTAACAAAAGTCCAGGAACAAAATTAAATCTAAAAATGGGACTTTAAAAAAGAACTTGTGTTATTTTGGTTTATTTTTGACTATATATATATATTTATTAATACTTACATATGTGTAAACTGTATGTTAGAAAAATACTTCTAAGCAAAGAGAAGCATATATAGCGGTACCTGGGTGGCTCATTGGTTAAGTGTCTGCCTTTGGCTCAGGATGTTAACCCTGGGGTCCTGGGATCGAGTGCTGTAACAGGCTTCCTGCAGGGAGCCTGCTCCTCCCTCTGCCTATGTCTCTGACTCTCTCTCTCTTTGTCTCTCATGAATCAATAAATAAAATCTTTAAAAAAGAGAGAAGAATATATAAAACTCACTCAAGATCTTACCACGTGTAGGTTAATAATCAATATTTTAAGGTATATCCCTATTGAATTAAATAGTTGGTTTTTGACTACACATAATGTATTTCTAATCTATTTAAGGTTCTTTTTAAAAATTAGAGTCAATTTTGGTAAATTATAATTTACTAAAATATTATTGGCATAAAATTGCTTAGAATATCTCATATGGTATTTTAAAAATATCTCTTATGCCTGTACTCACATCCTTGTTTTCTTCTTATTTTTGTGTATTTGTGTGTGTGCGTGTGTGTGTGCACGTGCTGTATGGTTTGGGTTTTGTTATTCTTGATTAACTGTTTCTCCAAGGAGCCCTGGTTCCTTATTTAGAGACCATAGTTGAAGAACAAGGTTTCTCTTTGCTAGTGGATTGGTTATGGTTTCCTAGGCCTTTCCAGTGAACTGGGCTAGGAAATGTTTTTAAGATTTAAAATACATCCTGGGTTCATACTGATGCTGCCAATTCAAATTCAGAACCACAAACATTTTTCTTAACCTCATCAGTATGCAAGTGTGCACACATACTGAAAATTTCATTTATCAAGGAAACCTGACATAATTTATCATCTGTTTTTTTCTTAAAAAACACCCGCAATAGTCTCAAAATTACAGTATAAACACTACCACCAACAATGTTTTTAGAAAACACAAGATTTTTTTTATCAGTTTTTCAGAAATATTTTCTTAGGTATGAATAGTCAAATAGTGAAATTAATCCCTGGGTGATTATATCACCAAATTGATACAAAATTTTGCTTTCATTATGTGTGATTATACAAAATATTACATGGTTTCAAAGTCAAGTCTGCAAAACAAAGTGTATTCGAAGAAGTCTAATTTTTTTCTTCCTGTTCTTTCCTCCTATTTCTCTACCTCCCCAAAGGTAGTAACTTACTAATTTTTATCCTTTTATTATTGTATATTTAATACTAAAATATGTTTCTTGTTAATACAAAAATGTGTATATGTGTTTTAGATTTGCTGTAAAATATAATTTATCAATTATGTTTATATAAGAAAATATGTGTGTGCATGTATCTTTTTATCAACCTTTTTAGAAAAATAATTTCAAACTGTAGCATTTTTGCTCATCTTGTTTTCCACCAACAATATATTCTAGAGGTTTTTTCCCACAAGGGTATAGAGATAGAGCCCATTCCTTTTCACAATGGCATATAACTTTATCTGTGACTTGTCATGGCTTATTGTCCCCTATTTAGGGACATTTGAGAAGTTTTCAGTCTTTCATTATTACAAATATGCTGCACTGGATATCCATTTATATATTTCTTTCCTTATTCTTAGCAGTGTATTTTTGGGATCTATTTTCACAATGGGGATGGCTAGGTCAAAATGTTCATGTCTATACCATTTTACTAACAGCACTTTGCCAGACATACCAAATTCCCACAAATGGGGGTGGTATTGCTTTGCATTCCTGTCAGCAGCATCAGAGTCCCTGTCTCCTCACAAATATGTCACAAAAAATATGCTGCCACACTTCTAAACTAAAGATGATTCCACTGATCAGGTGGGAAATGTATCTCAGTGGTATCTCATAGTTTTAATTTGTATTTCTTTTTTTGTGTGTGTGTGATTGATGTTGAGCATCTTTCCATAGAATTCAGGACTTGATCATATATCCATTTTTGTGTGAAACTTCTCTTTGTAGCCCCTCTCCATTTTCTTTTGTAGCCAAAATTTGTCATTGGTACAACCTGGTCTGCATGGGTCATGTGTTGATATATAGACAAGGGATGGGCAGAAGAGGACTGAGTGAAGTATAAGAATGACTATGGGCATAAACAGTAAGACAGGGCAGCTTGAGCTATAACTGGAAAGAACTCCTCGCTGAACTCTAATGGTTTCTAACTCCTCATCTGAACACATAAGTCCATGAAGATCTGGTCTCTATTGCCCCCCTAACCTTACTTCTCTTTATAAAGTTTATTATCTTAAGCTCTAGAACCATTTATGGAATGGCTGTTAAAAATGTGTGGCACCACTGGGAGCTCTCCGGGGTGGTAGATACAGTCTATATCTTGAGTGATTGGTGGTTATTAGTGGTGTTTATATTTTCCAAAACTCATTGAATGGTCCGCTGAGAACGTATGCATGTTATTGCATGTGAATTTTATCTAATACCTAGTCATGTCCAGGTCCTTTCCTACTGTGCCAGAATTTCTGGGTGGATATACTGGGAACCTGCACTTCTAGCAAATTTCAGTCGGAGAAGGACAAACATTATATGTTCTCATTCATTTGGGGAATATAAATAATAGTGAAAGGGAAAATAAGGGAAGGGAGAAGAAATGTGTGGGAAATATCAGAAAGGGAGACAGAACGTAAAGACTGCTAACTCTGGGAAACGAACTAGGGGTGGTAGAAGGGGAGGAGGGCGGGGGGTGGGAGTGAATGGGTGACGGGCACTGGGTGTTATTCTGTATGTTAGTAAATTGAACACCAATAAAAAAAAAATGCAAAAAAAAAAAATTTCACAGGAGGTGATTTGCATAGCAATGTTTGAGAATGTTTCACGGCTTGTATTTCCTTGTAGTGTCAAGATGTTTGGGTTCTTATGCCTGCTTATTCTACTTTTTGTTGGACGGCCCCCCGAGCACAGGAAGAATGGCCATGCATCCTCAAGGCAGATTTCAGCTATCATGACATCTGCTCTCTTCTCTTCTTGAGTTTATGTGGGCCCTACCTTCCTTTGACTTCTGTGTGTACAAAATTATGATACTTCCATAGATATCTCCAGATTTCATTATGTATGTATGTATGTATGTATATACACACACAATAGACTGAATGTTTATGCCCCTCCCAAATTCACATGTAGAAATCATTACCCCCAATGTGATAGTATTTGGAGGTGGTCTTTGGGAGGAAATGACATCATAAGATTCAGCCCTCATCAAAGTGTTAATGCCTTTATCAAAGGGATCTCAGAGAGCTTGCTCCTTCTTCTGTCATCATATGAAGATGCAACAAGAAGATGGCCATCTGCAATCTGCAAACCAGAAGAGGACCTTGACCACAGTAGAACCCTGATTTTGGTCTTCCAGTCTCCAGAACTGTGAAAAATACTTTTCTCATTTATAAGCCACCTGATCTATGCTAATTTGTTATAACAGCCTCACCTGAGAACACATTGGTATATTTATCTGTGACTATGGTGAAGGAACAGTGGAAGAAGAGGCTAAGGGTAAAGGTTAAGTGTTTATTTTTGAAGGTCATACATATCAGACTAAAAACTTGGGGTTTTTAAAAAGATTTTATTTATTCATGAGAGAGAGAGAGAGAGAGAGTCAGAGACATAGGCAGAGGGAAAAGCAGGATCCCCACAGGGAGCCTGATGCTGGACTCGATCCCAGGGCTCTGGGATCATGACCTGATCCAAAGGCAGACGCTCAACCACTGAACCATCCAGGTACCCCCAAAAGTTGTTTTTTAATCCATTAGCTATCATTTGAAGAGTGCTTGTTTTATAGGAACCGTGCTAGAATATGGTAGCTTTCATCACACTGCCTTTCTATGTAGTGAGTAATATTTTATTTTAAAGATGAAAATTTGAGACTTAGAGAGGTCAAGCCCCTTGTTCAAAGCCACTGAGCTTCAGGTCAAACCTGGTTTCATTGACTTCAAAGCAAGCATTCTTAAATGCTATGTGAGTGCCTCTGAACTTGTTACAGGACATGGACGCCTTTCATCACGGACACTTTTCATCAGAGAAGTGAGGATGTTTTGGAATCTTTGAGGGGATACCCAGTAAGTAAAATCCCACTTTTATATGCAGGTTCTATGCAAATTAGAAAAATAAAACAGAGAAGGCATATTGGATATTTAAAAATTACCTTTCTAGTTATGGCTTCATTGGAGAATATAGCTTGTATAAGAAACAGGTGGCTGCTTATCAGCAGAATTGGCCGGACTTGACAGTCCTCGCAGAGCTGGAGCAGGGCAGGTGCCCCCTGCAGAGGTGGAGCAAGCTTCAGAGGGTCTCTGAAAAAAGTAGCTCACTTCCTAAGAAAGAAGATCTCGATAGAGCCCAACAAGCCTAGGTAGTCTTTCCAAAGGTACAAAATTATCCAAGTCATTCTACACGCCCAGAGAGATGCCCTCCCTGAGGAGGGCAGAGAAAGCCTGAGATGTTAGCAACTTCCATTCTTCCTGGAAATCAAGATAAACCGAAGAAAAATGGTCTCTCTTCTCCCCAGGGGACACAATCAGAGGTGTCGAGGCATCCTGAGCCAAAAAAAAGGAAAGACGTTGGAGACTTATATCCACCAGACTTGGCAACTTTGTGGGTGTTGGGGGCAAGAAGAAGCACTCCCGATTCGTGTTTGTGTGACCACAAATGTGAACTGCTATGTGCAGCTGATAGCTAGGAGAACTATGCTCTGGAAAGGAAATGATGAGTTTCATTTTCGTAATTAACCACAACCTTAGAAAGAAGTAATGTCTACTCCTTTATGACTTTGAGTGTTCATGATGGGATAAAGGAAACTTCAGCAAGTTTGCAAGTTTGCATTACTTCCAGAATACATCAAAGTAAGTATAGCCATTGGACCAATACCAATATTAAAATGTTTAAATTTTAAAATTAATATTCATAGTATCTCAATCTTTCCTTGGCATGTATCACTTAACCTTTCCTTTGATTCTACACATGGAATCTCATTGAAAGCGAAAGGGAGTCTTCCTTTACAACATTTTCTTTTTGTCCCTGGGTCTTCAGTTACCTGTGTTAACATTCTCTCTTTCTGTTTTGAGTAGCCTGAATCTCCTTTGCTTTGCAGATTAATAAATGAAAAACTGTTTTACTATGCACTCACAACATTTCTGATACCAAATGTATGGGTATTTTAACAAATAATTCTCTAATGTTCTGTGACACCTGCTAGGTGTGTTACAGTTCAGTTCAATTCAGATGCCATCTACTTGGAGTTATAGGCTCACAGATTATGGGCTCAGTCACACCAAACTGCTTTCCCTTGAGATGCCAATTGCAAATCCCATGTGATCATCTGTGATTCTGACCAACTGGCTATAAAGCAGGGTTCCCCCAAACCTCCTCCTGAACTTTTGATAATTTGCTATAATGGCTCACAAAACACAGGGAAACATTTTCTTCTGTTTACCACTTTATTATAAAGGATATTATAAAAGATACAGATGAATATCTTGAGACACTATAGAGAAGTGCAGAAGGGTCCTGAGCACAGAAGCTTCTGTCCCTGTGGAGTTGGGATACACCCCCCTCACAGTACATGGATGTGTTCACCAGTGCAGAAGTTCTATCAACCCTGTGGTTTGGGGATATTTATGGAGGCCTCATTCTGTAAGCGTGACTGATTAATAATTCAATGTCCAGCCCATTTACTTTCCCTGGGGGGTGAGAGGTGGGGCTGAACATTCCAAGCTTCTCATCATGGCTTGGTCTTTCTGCTGACCAGTACCCATCCTGAAGTCCACCAAGAGTTGCCTTATTTGAACACATACTCTCATCCCCTAGGAAATTACAAGGGGTTTAGGAGTTCTGTGTCAGGAACTGGGGTCAAAGACTAATGTTAGAACAAAGACATTCCACCACTCCTATCTCTCTGAAGTTACAAGGGATTTAGAAGCTCTGTGCCAGGAACCAGGGGCAGGAACCAAATATGTATCTCCTATTATGTCACATTTAACAGACCTAAAGTTCGCCAACCTAACTGCATTTAGATGGTATGTTAGATGGTATGTTTTCCTGGCTTGAGTTATTTATTGCAAACATATTTGAGATGAAACTATTATGCAAAACAAGTTAACCAATTATAAGTGCTAAATATCAAAAATTTTAGGCATTGATTCAATAGCTTATTTAAACATTAAGCATATGTTTGAACACCTTGACTTTGTTTTTATGCAATATTTATCCTTGTCCATTCACTGGAAGGAGTCAATAGAGCATATAGCATACATTGGCTTTGGGGTCACATAGGCCAAGGTTCAAGTCCTGCTCATGCTGGTAACCATCAGCATGATCTTAAACAAAGGTCTTTTTTAAAAAGACAAGATAGAGCTGTCCCATGCTGGTAAAATAATGCATGCAACAATATTTCTTATTATTGCTTCTAGCCCCTAATAATGTAAATGGTAATAGTATTCTATTAAAGAGGGTGCTTTTAAAAAAGATTTTATTTATTTATTCATGAGAGACATGGAGAGAAGGCAGAAACATCACAGAGGGAGAAGCAGGATCCTCTCAGGAGCCCAGTGTGTGACTGGATCCCGGAGTCCCTTTGGTCCTGAGCCAAAGGCAAACGCTCAACCACTGAGCCACCCAGGCATCCCAGGAGGGTGCTTTTTAAGATGATTTTTAATTTAGTTTCTTCAAAGTATAAAAGCAGTTGTGGTATAAACACACACCTGTGGGATACGTGAAGTCAAGTAGGCACATACGTGAGGAGTTCACTTGTTGTTGAACATTTGCCCTGATTCAACTTGCTTCAAGCATTGTGTATCATCACACCGAAGCGTATATATACAAATATATATCATATATATATATATATGAATGACTATTTTGGAGATTTGGACTTCCCCAAAGTTGTCCTTTTTTAATTCAATTACCAGATTTTCATCCTGTCACACTTGAAGGATTTAACTCAACATCACTTCTACCTGTGAGACTCCCTCCTTGACTGACTACATTTCAGTTTATGCTCCTCTCTTGTCTGTTTCCACTAATCCAACTACATTGTATTCCAATGTTCTGGTTTTGTAATCAGTTTCTCACTATCAGGACAGGATCTGAATCATTCATTGCTATTTCTCTAGATTCTGGCAGAGATCCTGACAGCAACTCCTAGAATACTTTCTGAATGAATAGATGACATGTGGTTTCAGTTTCTCTACTTGAAAATAATATTTTTGAAATAATTCCTGGGAGGACAGTAATAACACCCCCAAACAAAAATAATTTATGAAGCATTTTACTTAATAAAAGTACTAATATAATTTTGAATCAATCATCCAATTGATAACATAGTCATCATTTTGTAATACATTTTACAAGATGCATTCTCTTACCCATCATCTCTTTTAATATGAAAAGTAATGGTTTGATGTATTGCTGGTTATTTAAATTTGTCATTTTTAAATGGCCAAGACATATACTAAGCTTCACAAGAGTAACACTGCTGTTCTCTTGACCAACATGTATACAATAAACTCTGATATAAAGCAGCCATGAAGATAATATTAAGTATACCACATTCACCTGTTAAAGCCCAGTGAAAGGAGAGATTCAAGAAAAACTTCAAGGTTTATTCTGGATCATCAAAGTGACAGCATTTTATTTCATGCTGGAAATATAAAGATAAATAAAACATGGTCTGTTCTTGCTGATAGGACTTTCCAGAGGGTAACAGAAATATGCAAACAAGGGTGTGCTGTATCATAGGTGTGGAATTGGAAGCTCAGTCAACTCACCAAGAGAAGGCAGGGACATCTTAGGGTTATCTGGATAGATAACCAGATGTTTCCCACACAGAGATGCAGGCATGGCCAATACAGGGCCTATTCTGAGATTATACAGGCTAGTGGGGTGGAATGGCTGGGCAAGGAGCAGGAAATGTATCTGCCACAGGAGACAGGACCAGATCATGGCATATTCAGCTAAGGGACCAGAGAAGGATGAGCGCATTCAGATTCGATGGGAACATTGTGATTTCAATTTGGGATTTGTCAAGAGTGAGATGCCTTGGCACCAGGAGATGTGTACTTGGGGTTAAAAGTCTGCAGTTCCTGAGAGGAATGAGCTTCATAGCAGGGCTCTAGCAGGAAGAATGAGGACTTTCCAGACTCCTTCACCAGGGCAAGGAAGGGAGCATTTGAAGAACCACAAGTGTGGGCAGTGGAGGTGCCCAATCCACCAGGTGAGTCAAGTCTGAAAAATCCATCGGCACCATCTTGAAGGAACTTGGTTACCAGACTTGAAAGTTAACAGCCCAAACTAATAACCTTGAATAACTCTGGATTCATTATTAGTTGGTAAATTTTTTTTTTGTTATTCAATAAATTTTAAAAATCTTACTTGAAAGGCTGCTGGGTGGCTCAGTGGTTAAGCATCTGCCTTTGGCTCAGGTCATGATCCCAGGGTCCTGGGATCGAGTTCCACATTGGGCTCCCCACAGGGAAGCTGCTTCTCCCTCTACTTATGTCTCTGCCTCTATGTGTCTTTCATGAATAAATAAATGAAAATCTTTAAAAAGAAAAATATTACTTGATTTATCTTGTAGAATGTATAAAAGTGAACAAAGGCCTAATGCTTTCTAAGCCAAAGTCAAGTAAAGATAAAGGACAATGTGGGATGTGAGAGAGAGAGAGAGAGAGGAAGAAAGAAAGAGAGACAGAGGAAGAGAGAGAAGAGAGAAAGAGGTGTTCAGGGATTTCCTGACCCCAGTAGATAAAAAGCAGAGAAGGACACCATCTTCAAAAGCAAGAAGCCATATTTACTTATTTTTGCAAAGAGCAAGAACTCTGCCAAACCTAGGAGGAAAAAAAAAATTATTGCCTACCAAGAACCCTGACATATAGTAAAAATAAGAATGATAGATAATATAAGGAAAAAGATTATTTAAAAAAATAATTTAGGGATCCCTGGGTGGCGCAGCGGTTTGGCACCTGCCTTTGGCCCAGGGTGCGATCCTGGAGACCCGGGATCGAATCCCACGTCGGGCTCCCGGTGCATGGAGCCTGCTTCTCCCTCTGCCTGTGTCTCTGCCTCTCTCTCTCTCTCTGTGACTATCATAAATAAATAAAAATTAAAAAAAATTAAAAAATAATAAAAAATAATAAAAAAATAATTTAAAAAAACTCTGATCAATTAGGATCAATGTTCCTTAATTTTTTTCAAATAAGAATGCCTTCTGTGTCATCAGATTCACAGCATATTTTTTCCTCAGTTATTAGGTTTTATTTCTTTTTCTGTAATTAATCAGTGTGAGGCTTCTATAAGCCACATGTGATGCTTTAATCTAGCCTCTGAGTGTGTCTCTGGGGTTCTTCTCACATTTCATATTGAGGCTCAATTTGCATTTTGAGGAAACTACTCAGGCACTTTGGAAAAATCAGAGTGCCAGTGGGTAAATGAAGACACAATGTGCTCTGCAGCCAGCCATGCTTCTCAGCAAGCCCACTCACTGACACCGTTCTCCAGCACAGGTCACAGGCCTTCTCAGCGTGGCGTGTGAATGACCATGGTACCACGTGGATGACTTGCTGACCAGGGCTGGCATGCTGGCATGTTTTTTATTAAAGTCGTATTTTATAAAGCATGTGAACGTAGCACTACAGAAAGAAAACCAACCAGGGGCCCCAGCATTTTGAGGTGTTTTGCATAGTGCAATGAGGAAATTAATTGCCCCTTCTAAAGCTGCAAGACACCCCATGAAGTGAACCTCCAGGACGTGCAGGCTCTGCCTGCAGGCCCCCAGCCACGCACTCCACATCTGGTTCCTTTTAAAGTGGTTTGCGCCTGTTAGTGTGGGATGAGTGAACGGGGACCATGCTTTACTGAAATACTAGAGTGCCAAGGTGCCTCTCTTTTGACCAGTTATCAACAGGTCTTTAGTACAAGAGGGGCAACCAGGAAATTGAGTTAATATTTATTACTCAATCCCATAACTCGTATGACCTTTTGCACAAGTACGACTCCAACTGCAAAGCCAAGTCCCTGGAGAATCAAAATTCAGCATTGAATTGGTGTGACCATGACTATGATTTGTGTATTTATACTTGGGATATATATATATGGCCTAATATATGTCAGAGCTAAAACTCAACTGGCAATCGGTGTACACAGTAGGAAAGAATAACTTGCAAATTCACACATGTGGTTTTGATTAAAATTTCTATTTCAAAACATAATTGTTTCCTTAAATATTGGCCACAATGACTTAATGTGCTTATTAGCAGCCATAACTTTTTTGGTCCTTATGCTTTTTTCTATAAATATATTTGAAAATATGAAATCTTGACTATTAAGCAGCCAACATTTTGGAGAACTAACACTGCCAATCAATGTATGAGAATTTATTTACAATAAATTTGAATAATAGACATGTAAGTCAAACCAAACATGAATTTGTTTTTTTAATATAGAGAAATATTAGCATTAAAAAGTTTATGTTATAATTAATTTATTTAGACAGATTTCAAATAATTGGAAAAATAAATTTCTAATGCCTACAAAGCAATAATGAAGGAAATAGCATTTTATAAATTGTATAAGGTGGTACAATCTTTGTGTTGATGCAGGATGACTTGGCAATATATTTCAAATACTTTAACTCTTTTAAGTGAATACTCTTAGCAATTCTATTTCTAGAAAGTGAGTGTAAAAAATAATATAGTGGGAAGAAAGTTTCAGATATGTGAGAATTAATGACCACCTGATCTATTACACTAAAAATTTGAGTACAACATAAATGTACCCCAGTATGAATTTTCTAAAAAGAATATTTATATTCCATATATATCAGTATATATATATCATTATATTATTATATATATTAGCATATGTATGTATAGTTTTTAAAAAAATGATTCTAGGTTCTCTAAAACTATGTATGCAGTACCTTTTTAGTTGGAAAAATAGGCTTTCCAGGATGCCTAGGTGGCTCAGCGATTGAGAGTCTGCCTTTGGCTTGGGGCATGATCCCGGAGTTCCAGGACTGAGTCCCACATTGGGCTCCCTGCATGGAGACTGCTTCTCCTTCTGCCTGTGTCTCTGCTTCTCTCTCTCTCTGTGTCTCTCATGAATGAATAAATAAAATATAAAAAAAGAAAAATAGGCTTTCCATTATAAAAAATAGTCTATTGAAAAATTATTTTAGTTATTTTAGACAATGAATAATCCGTGGGATCCTATTTAACCACTCATTCAAGAAATACTTGAGCTTCTACTTGTATATTGTCAAAGGAAGACCCAGACAGAACTCAATATAAGGGAGTCATACTCCAGAAGGAATGGCTCACCAAATAAAAACTACAAGCAGAAATTAAAAGGAGGGACACCTGGGTGGCTCAGTGGTTGAGCATCTGCCTTCAGCCCAGGGCGTGATCCCAGAGTCCCACATTGGGCTCCCCCGCAGGAAGATTGCTTCTCCCTCTGCCTATGTCTTTGCCTCTCTCTCTCTCTGTGTCTCTCATGAATAAATAAATAAAATCTCAAAAAAAAAAAGAAATTAAAAGAAAAAAAAAACCCAAACATACCATGGTTTCCAAGTTATATTTATCTGTGCTAGGCCAAAAACAAACAAACAAACAAACAAACAAACAAACAAACAACACACAAGTAAAACAAACAAAAAAACCCCAGTTTTCTCACTCAATTATCTTAATTGAAAATGTCAAGACCTATCTTCAGACATCAGCAGAGCAGCCATCAGCAACAAAAGTGCTTTTGTAGCAGTGTTCAGATTTACAGGAAATAGTGAAAGTTTTATTATTTAGGATCCAAACCAAGTCTGGGTGACTCTGCTATGTTTGGTTTATCTCAGGTACAAAATACATTTTTTGTCTACCTGTGGTTTATGAATTTCTTAGTCATATTGAAAGTGGTAAAGCCTCACTTTTTTTTTCCGCCATACAGTTTCTTCTTACAGTCAATTTCCTGCCATCAAGATGTGGATTTGACCACAAAACTTACTTAGAAATTTTCTGATTTTGCATCATTTTATTTGACATCGTGGTTTTTAAACAATTTTTAAAATATAGGAATAACAAAATGGTAATTAGTACTTACATACTTTTTTGTGTCATTAACAAAACTAGGGATATATAATCTTACACTTAAAAGTTAATTTCTGTCTGAAAGTTTAAGAAGACACTAGATTTGTAATTTGCTTTTATGTGTTGGAAC
Source organism: Canis lupus baileyi (assembly GCF_048164855.1). Classification (NCBI taxonomy): domain Eukaryota; kingdom Metazoa; phylum Chordata; class Mammalia; order Carnivora; family Canidae; genus Canis; species Canis lupus. The sequence goes on along the minus strand of NC_132839.1, from coordinate 47,935,104 downwards.
TATTTTACTGTTTGTAATGGCTTTATTGAGATTAGGAATGAAGAACCATTTCATTGACCCCCTTTAGGCTGGAACTGCATATCTATAGGTGCAGGGATGTCCTAATTCTCTGGGATGTCCATATTTGCCAAGTTTCCTAGCCTGCCAGGTAATGGCACTATTCACGAAGAGATTTTTATAAGCTTGGGGCTAGTAATAGTCTATTTTTCCCGGGAATACTTCGTAGATATAATTGCCACATGAGAGCATGTTTCTATTCCTTAATAGTGAGCAAGCCTGACTTGCTTAAATGGGATCTGGGGCTGGTTTATATTTACAAATTACATGTATCCAATTATATTCTGATGGGAAAAAAGATAAGTAATTATAGGTTGGACTGTATCTCAATGGAACCTCCAAGAATCACTGTAAAAGGAAGCTTCAGAGTCAGAAATACTAAGAAAGCTTATTTTCAGTGTGTGCAAGAGAGTAAGACTTTGGAAAGACTGGGATCTTCCATTGCCAAATAAAAATACAAATATTTAGAGGTAAAAAATTTCATTCTCAAGGTTATTTTATTTATATTAGTTTGTTCATGGTCAAAAAAGAGCACCTGATTTATATGATAACTGAGTTTGGGTGAATGGGACATTGCCAAGGGTTTCTTATTTGGGGGGAACAGAACCAATAATGGTGACTCTGTTATTTTTAGTTTATTTCAGTGCTCTCAGAAAGCAAAGTGGTTTTGGTTTTTTGTTTTTGTTTTTTCTTGATTGTGGTATGTGAAAGATTTAGTGACATTAGAACCAGGGAAGGGCATCATTTTTTCCCCCTAAAACATAAAATGATTGCCCTGAATCCCTTAGAGCAAAAATATTATATGTATCTTAATACGGTGTGTAGATTTTAAACATACAATCATGTACACTGTTCTTTATTTGCTCAGCAGGGAACATTTTTCCATCTCAGTACTGACTGTAATCACCTAAAATACACTACTGAGAAGCAGAAAGGTGCCTTTCAAACCTCCTAGGATTTACTCAGAGCTAACTGGGCAGCCCAGGTAAATCGCTTAAACAATAAGTTCAGTTCCTGCTCCGTTTTGAGAAAACTCGCCTAAAGAATGGTGCTTCCATTTTATTTTTGTTTCCTGTATTGCTAGAAACCAATAAATAAAATCTTGCTGCAGTGGAGAGAGGCATGTGTGTGAATGGACAGTTGGGCTTCCCCACAATGTGGAGAAGCCCTGGGTCAGCCCTGCCTATGGCTCCTTACTCAGGGCACAGATCTTGGCTTGCCCTGTCTGTTACACAAGAGGTGAAGAACTCTCTCTGATTCATGCCTATGACTCTCCAGTATAGCCACATTGACAAAGTTAGATCATTTATTATATCTAAATATACATCTCTTTAAATTTTAGTCATTTTAGAATTTGGGAAGAAATGCAAACTTTCACCTGAATATTTTGCCTTGAACACATCACAATTGTTTTTCTTTTTTCTTTTGTTTTCTTTTCTTTTCTTTTCTTTTTTTTTTAAAGATTTCATTTATTTGAGAAAGAGGGAGAATGAGAGAGAGCAAGAGGGCACAAGCTGGGGAGGGGGAAAGGCAGAGAGGGAGGACGACAAGTGGACTCCCTGCTGAGTGCAGAGTCCCATAGGAGGCTCCATCCCAGGACCCAGATATCATGACTTGAACTGAAACCAAGAGTCAAAGCTTAGCACACTGATCCACCCAGGTGCCCGCCAAAATTATTTTTTGTAATGAAACAATGTCTACTTTGAAAAAAAAATTCCAGGTATTTTTTCATTTGCCCTTTGAATTTTGCTCCCCCAGGGAAAATTATTGAATAATTTTCTTGTAAACTGAGTGGCCCAAATAGAGACCTGGAGAGGAATTTTAAGGTGTCTCTGTCATTTTATCTTAATTCCTTATTTAAGTGGATAGGAAAGATTATGTGTACTGGGGATCAGCCTTTGGCCAGTCTCCTTTCTGACCACATGACACTCCAGAATATGGTATGTCATTAAGAACACATCTTATCAGGGCACCTGAGTGGCTCAGTGGTTGAGTGTCTATCTTTGGCTCAGGTCGTGATCCCAGCCAGGGTCCTGGGATCAAGTCCTGCATCAGGCTCCCCCCAGGGAGCCTGCCCCTCCCTCTATGTCTGTGCCTCTCTCTCTTTGTATCTCTCATGAATAAATAAATAAAATATATATATTTTTAAGAACACATCTTATCATGACTAGAGAAACTTCCATACTGGCAATTGCATGCCCCTCTTGAATTTGCTAGTCCCTCTCCTAGGTGTGTTCTGTGCTCCTTCTCAGGCATCTGAACCAAAGCTGACATAAAGCTTTCTCTCCCAAAAGTATCTGACTGCTCTGCCCAAGCCTGGCTCCCTTTTTTAAAACTAATTTGAGCTTCCACTCAACATTTAAAATTGTGTACTGTGCAAGGCACAGGAGAATACATACGAAAATCAAACTGATGTCTCTGACTTCATAAAGCTCATGGTATAGGAAACAAGAAAACTTGAAATTTTCTTTCTTTTTTTTTTTTTTTGTAAAGATTTTACTTATTTATTCACGAGAGACATAGATACAGAGAGAGGCAGAGACACAGGCAGAAGAAGAAGCAGGCTCCACGCAGGGAGCCCGATGTGGGACTTGATCCCAGGTCCCCAGGATCACACCCTGGGCCGAAGGCAGGCACTAAACTGCTGGGCTACCAGGGCTGCCCGAAAACTTGAAATTTGAATCAAGTGTTATAGACAGGAAGTGGGAGTCTCAATTTACACAAGAAAGCTTAGATATTTTTAAAGAAATCCATTTCTTTCATTCCTGCATCACAGCTGAGACGTTGATGCTGATTTTGGGAAGGCCACTTGAAGAAAAAGGATATAAAATGACAAGCACAAAATGAAACAAAGCCTTGGTGAGACCCTGCACTAGTGAGGCCCTGAGGGATACACCCCATTGGCTTCCTGATAAATCCTCATCTTCCTGAGCTTGAGCTTTGACTGGAGCCCTCGGCATACCTTTTATTTATTTATTTATTTATTTATTTATTTATTTATTTATTTATTTATTTATGATAGTCATACAGAGAGAGAGAGAGAGAGGCAGAGACACAGGCAGAGGGAGAAGCAGGCTCCATGCACCGGGAGCCCGACGTGGGATTCGATCCAGGGTGTCCAGGATCGCACCCTGGGCCAAAGGCAGGCGCCAAACCGCTGCGCCACCCAGGGAGCCCTCGGCATACCTGTTGAAGACAAGTTGGTCTATCATGTTCTGATTCTTTTTGACTGATAGACTGATTCTTCAGCAAATTAAAATATTATTAACACATCTACTGTCCAGTTCTGGGTTTGGTCACTTTTAATACATATTCAATTTCAAGATTCCCTCTGTTTTCCTGACTTTTCCCTCAGAATTACCAAAATTCCTGGATATCAGAAAACAGACTTCTGGTCCTCCTAGCCTCCAACTGAGGTGGGGTTTTTTTTTTGGGGGGGTTGTGTTTTTTTTTTTCAAGATTTTATTTATTTATTCATGAGAGACACACACACACAGAGAGAGAGAGAGAGAGAGAGAGGCAAAGACATAGGCAGAGGGAGAAGCAGGCTCCATGCAAGGAGCCTGATGTGGGACTTGATCCTGGGACTCCAGGATCATGCCCTGAGCTGAAGGCAGATGCTTAACGGTTAAGCCACCCAGGTGTCCCATTAGTGTGTGTGTGTGTTTAAGATTTTATTTATTTATTTGACAGAGAGAGAGAGAGAGAGCAAGCACAAGCAGCAGAGTAGCAAGTGGAGGGAAAAGGAGAAGCAGACTCCCCACTGAGCAGGGAGCCCGATGCGGGACTCAATCCCAGGACCATGAGATCATCACCTGAGCTGAAGGCAGAACCTTAAGCGACTGAGCCACCCAGGTGACCCTAATTGAGGTGTTTTATTTTCTCTTCACTTTTAGCCTTCAGTCTGTCCTCGCTTTGTCTGCTGGATGTGTAGCTGGGCATCAGGTAGCTGACTCTTATCAACAACAGCCATTCTTGTTACTGTCCCTGGTTGTAAGATCCTCACGCTCTGGTCTCCCTTGCCAACTCCAGCCCTTCTCCAGTCCATTAGTCTGCTTAGTGTTCTCTGTTTACTTTCCTTGGGGGACTTTTTCAGTAGCTCCAAGGGACTTTTTCTTTGCATTACAGAGAAACAAGCAGCCTGCTATATTGCCCCCTCAGGCCCACCAGCCCCAGAAATTCCATCAGCCATTGCCAGATTGCCACTAGGTACCCTGTTGGAGATGGAACCGCACCTTCTCTGGAAACCTCTGCCTTCACTGGTGACACATGTCTTAAGAAACAAGGCCCTTGTTGGCTATGCTTGAATTCTAAGAAGGAAGCCAGCACACTCAGTTTGGAACCATGGCCCTCCTTCTCTCCTGACTCTTGAGTCTTCCTTTGAGCCTCAAAGGAAGATTTTTCCCATTATGGCAGGAATCTAACATCTTGTTCTGCAAGTGTTATTTATTAATATAATAAAATTAATATAATGATTAATAATATATATACTATAATGACATTATAATGTATAATACTATATATCAACATATTAATTACTATATTAATATAATATATATACATATATACATACACAGAAATATGTATATACATATATAAACTCTTCATTCCAGCTTTCTGGCTTCATTCCTAATATTTAAAAAATCAATCTTAGAAGTGCTAAGAAAACCCATTTCTCCCTCAACAAAACTAAGTGTTTGCAAGTGGTAAGTGTCACTATCAGATTATTTTCTATGTCCGGGGACAATTTATTATTTTGACATCAAAGAAGTGGAAAAGACCCCTGGTTGGTAAACAAGAGAGGAGAAATGTGTCCTTTTGTAAACCATAAATAAATTCACTTGGACGAAGCTCACTGAGGTGGAGAGATCAGGGTTAGCGGGCAAAGGATCGGCTATAGACACAGTTGTGTGAAACTGCTGGGGTGTCAGTGAGGAGAGAAAACTTGACCCCTGAGACCAAGGGGACAAATCAGGTATACTGGCCATCAGGACTCCAGACACCTGGATTCTCTGCCAGGTATAACCATTTTTAGAACCTAGGAAGTAATAAAGGGTATTTCATAAACATCTAACTGCAATGATCACTAATCCTCATGTGCTAATTTCCTGTGACAAAACCCACGAAATTCTAAATGACCTTGAAAATGCCAGCTATTGGCTGTGACTGTGGCAGCAACCTAGGTGAAGATCCCTAAACCTTCTGCCCTTGGGGAAGAAATAACATTGGGTGGTTAGCCGTGGGGAAAGCAATTGGCAGACCAGATGAAGGAATCCTCTGAGTTACTGCTTTAAATCCACACCTGGGGTTCATAGCATTGTTCTCTTTCCCGTACCCTTCCAGCTATTTGCAGAGGAATTTTCAAGTAAGAAAACAATTAATTTAGACCCCAAAGCTAATTGGAATCAATAGTTAATGTTTCTCCCCAACTCTCGAAATTAATTACAAAATGATGTATGTTCACTTTGATGCCAGACTATAGATTTCTATCTAAAACTTCCCTCCAGGGGCACCTTTGCAAGGAGCAGTCAGCTGCATGTAGTTTGTCATGTCATCCCCTCCCCCATCCACCTTCTTTGTTTTCTCCCCTTGAAATTTTGTGTTAAGGATGCTGTTGCTATTGAGGCCATGGATTAGCTGTACTTGAGATAAAAAGAATGTACCTCTAGACACACTCAAGAGAGCACTAGGGGGTGATGATAAAGGTGAAGGCAATGAGAGCAGAGGTACTGCAGGTCCAAGCTGAATCCTTCACCTGCAATGTGGGCTGGGCACTGTCTTTTCAAACAGCACCAAACAAATGCATCGTAAAAGTTGGAGTAGTCCATCCAGTGGCCTTGGTTCTGATCACAGGAAGGAGTTTGGATTTTAAAAGGTAGTTGGCCTCTGCTTGTCCTCTGGTGCCTTAATACATGGCATTCAAGAACTTTCAGGTGGAGATCACAAACTAGCTTTAGATAGTATCATTAGCAAGACAATTGGTACCCAGGGAGTGCTCAACACACATGCCTTTGATAAATCTTTTACTTGGTTTTCCAATACAGATATCCTACAGTATGTTTGGCTGTACCTTTGGTTGTCTCTAAGCCTGTTCTTATTCTAGCCCACTTGTCCTGCGGGTCTCCAAAGAAGAGATAAGGAAAGATAAACTTGTCATGGTGGCCTTTCCTTGTGGGAGAATAGAAATTTGCAATTAAGATAAGATCTTATATATTATTATACTGGTCAGAAGTTGGGAGGAAGCTATTGATAGGTTTAAGGGGTTGAGGATGGTGGGGGTGCATAAGAGAAGATGCAGAGAATGGGCTTTGTTAGCTTCTGCAGATAATCTTCATGTCAATCATTCCTTATTGCCCTCCTTCAATACCATGGGGACATCTATGTCAGATTTGTATTCTTTCAGCAAGTGGAAAACATTGTACAGATACATATGCCAGACCCCAGAAGAAAAAATGGGTAAGACACCATGCCTACACTCGAGGAGTTCCTGGCCTAGGAAGAAGCAGAATCAAAATCCCTGAAGAGAGAATTTTCCTAAGGGAGAAAAACCCTATGAGGCTTGAATGTTAGACCAGAATGTTAGAACAGATAGATAGTCATTAGAAAGTGCTGGTGCTGGGCATGGCTGGCCCAGTGAGAACAGCCAGAGCATTCAGTAGTTGCAGAAGGATGGGACATGTAGCAGGGTGTATGGTGTCTCAGGGAAGCCAAGAATATGAGTGAGACCAGTGGCCTGATGGCTCAAGAGCAGTAATGTTCATGAGCATAAGCAAAGGGCAGTTTGGGCTTTGGCTTTCATGAGACCTGTGTAGGAATCCTAGTTCTGCTCCCAACCACTTTCTTGACCCCTGTCCATCACTTAGACTTTCTGAGCTTGTGTTTCTACTTAGTAAATGAGAATTATATCCATCTTAAATAATCGGGGAAAACATTGTTTTAAGATTCCTTTAGTTCACATTAAAGCAACCAAATTTGAACTAGATTATGTAAGGATTTCAGAGAGGAGGTGAGGGAGGGGGCCAGCTGTGAGGTATTGGAAGTTTCAGAAACCAAGAAAAGCAGGAGGCAGCTGGACTTAGGGACTCTCTTTACCAGCCTGTCTCTGTTTTGTCTCTCAGACAAAACACTTTCTCCACATGGGGGAGAGGCTGGTACAACGGCATCAGTTTCTTCCCTCCCAAATGCCAGCTTTGCCACCAGCAACAGTTTGAGATTTGCTCCTTCTGATCCCAGGTTCCAAATCCCAGAGAAATAATCTGATTTGAGTAAATGCCTCTCCTTGGCCCAATCAACAAGAACATCCCATTTAAATCACCAGGTTAGAGTAGAGGAAGAAACACTCCCCACAAGAGTCTTTTGGGCAGATGGAACAATAGTGTTGATGAATAGTAATGGCTGATGGCAAGATGGTGGTCTAGGGTCTTGGATCAAAAGCATCTTCTGGATTCTAGGCAAGCTGCAGATGCAATAAATTAAAAATATTTAGTGACCACTTTATGCTGCACAGTTTGCATATTATTTTACTTAACTGTTATATCAATTCTTTGACTAGGTAAGCAGTATCACATTTTATGCATGAAGCAACTGGGAAACTCAGAAGGAAGTGATTGTAGCAATCACACAGGAAGTAAGTTCATCTGGCTTCAAATCTTAGGTTCTTTCTGCCTTTCTGCATTTCCAGAGGCCAGGGGCCCTTCCTGTGTGATGCAGCATATTCCCCTCATTTGATTTTTTTGTGGTAGTGTTTGCTTGTGAGCTCAGCACAATATTAAAAGACACGTGAGTCTTGGGATTTATCTCTCCCTATTTTTCCGTAAAAAGGTCAGTCTTTCTCACTGTCTGCAAAATAGAAGAAAGCAGCCCATCTGTTCCTCCACTCCCTCCAAGTTTTGAAATTCTTACTTGGCATATTCATGAAATCAAAAAGAAGGTCATGTTCTAAAATGACAAAAGCCACGTTAAAACCATAGTCTCTGAATAGTACTCTCATGAAGAGAGAGAGTAGAACTGAGCCAGACCAACTGGGAGCTCCCCTGCCACACTGCAGTAGCTGTAGGTAATTAGAAGCACTATCAATGTGTCCAAGCCACAGGTTTCTAATTAACAGAATGGGAAGAAACTAAATATCACCATCCTAGAACTGATGTGAATTTTCATTCAGAGACTCTGGTGAGCTTGCTTTTTTTTTTTTTTTTTTCCATAAAGGATTTCTGATTGATTCTGTTTACATAGCTTTAAATAGCTTGGGTAGTGTTGCATGCCCATATGAAGCTTGGGGTAGTTCATTTAAAGTGAAATCCCTCTGAGGGGAGCTATAGTGGGTGGCTGTGTGGGTTTCCAGGGGAAGCCTGTATGCAAAATCTTTTCATGCATTGGCTGCTAGAAAGTCAAGAGGAAATACAAAGCAAATGACATAGAATTGGGAATGCAAACGTCATTGTTTGTTGTTAGGCAAGGGAAGTTGAAGATTAGAAATGGTTACCCAGAGAAAATAATGCCCAATCAATGCCTGGTAATATTGCCAGGGAGGATGAACTGAACAATTATACTATGCTGGTGTCCCTTTGAAATGGGCCCTGTGATATCCAGGCGGAGCAACGAACAATGAGGCCAGGCAGATGCTTTAATTTTACCAGGATTGACCTTGCTTTGGAAAGGCATGGGAATGTTATCCAAACACATAAAATACTCTTTAAAATTGCCAAGACACTAGAAGAATAACTACACACCCATCCCAACGAGACAGATGTTGCAGTGATGCAAATTATATTTTGAATACATCTTGTATTGTTGTCGCTTCTTTTGCCAACTTGGAAATAATACAGGATTTCAAGGTTAATTTACAGGAGGTGACGTCAGAGAGAAAGGTGGCACAGACTAGCATGAAGTCTACAGGATCTGAATTCAAACAGAATGTCTATGAATTTTGCTGAGCTCCTGGTTTAAGACATGGAGGGAAGCCAAGATTCAGTGTTTTTATAGTTGAAAATAAAGATAAAAGTGGCAATTTTCATTGCTGACTAGCAAGAGTAAAATAGCAATGGAGAACATTTAGTAAATATTTACTATTGCCAGGCACCGCTTTAAACACATTGCATGTATTTGACCATGGTAACAATGCTTACAACTCTTGTGTTACTCATGAGGCAAACAAAACACAGATAGGTTAGGCTAGCTGCTTGAGGTCACACAGCTAGAGAATGCTGGGCAGCAATCAAACCCACCCAGCTCTCAGCAAAGCTCCAGATCCTTCCCCAAGTACATTGGGTAGAAGAATGGACAGGATGCTGAACAGCACTGAGGGAGCATTTGACCTTCCCCAACAATCACATGTAAATGACATACTCAAGTGCTTAGCTGTCCCTGCACCTAGTAGGCCCCAAAACAAAACAAAACAAAACAACAAAACAAAAAACCACAAACAAACCATAGAGGTGGGGGAAGCCGGTGTCAGTCCTCCTTTCTCTCACAGTAAAAATCAACAATAATCCTGAAAACTTCAGAAGATCCTTCCCCACCTTGGAAGAGGCCTTCCACAAGGCGAACAAGAGGAAACCATAAAACCTCCCCGTTGAACAAGAAATGTTTGCTTTATAAAGGCAAATTCAATTTTGGCTTTGAAGTATGAAAAGTCAGTGGGAGCCAAATAGCGGAGGATTTCAGACAGCAACACGCGGGGGAGCCGGGCTGGTGGGGCCGGGTGGGAGGAGGGCGGGCTGTGTAGCCGCGGGGCGAGGCTGCGCCGGAGGGCCGGGGTGCTGGAGTCAGATCCGGCTGCATGGACTGCTGCGTCTCCAAGAAACAGACGTGGGAATCCGCTAGTGGCTGCACATCTGGAAAACGAAGCCCCGGGATGAATTATGCACGGATTATCTTGCACTTGCACAGGAATTTCTGTTTATTCACAGTTGAGGAGCATAAAGAAGAAAACCTGTTTCACACCTGGCATTTAATTTAGAAGGGATTGCTTCTCGAGCTAAAGGGAAAGTCATCTGAACGACGCTGTCCTGGCTCTGCTTTAGGGCTCCAGCAGCCAAGCAAGGCACATTAGGAGCACCTGGAGCATAATTTTGCAGAGCGCCCTGTAAGGGTCTGGGTCTGGGTCTGGGTCCGGGCGCGGGTTGGGGGCGGGTAGGGAGGATATGTGGGCACAAAGCCACTCCCATGTGTGGAGACACCAGACACAGCCCAAGGGGGAGGGACCCAAAGCACATCTGGTCTAATCACTAAGCTTCTCTCTTTTCCCAGATAGTTTCATAAATGTCACCAGGAACTCAGGCACCCCTCTGAGCTACACATCCCAGGGAACTCCCCCAGCGCGCCTTTAATTTCCTTTGGAATTCATCTCACTCTTCGGGTTTGCTAAGTGTGAAAAGTCCAAGGAGAAACCAATCCATTCTATTAGCCCCCAAAGCAATGGTCTATTGTGTATGGCCACGGAGGTATCTCACTGAGCACTGCTCTGGGGATTTTTAAATTAAGTTCTTCCTGCCAAAGAAGCTTCTTTTGCTCCAGTCGAGTCTCAGCTCTTTGTAGGCAAAATGGAGATGCCCCCTGGCATTTGTAGCACATGGATGTTCAAATTTAAAGACCCTGCTTAAAAAAAATAAATAAATAAAATAAAATAAAATAAAGACCCTGCTTAATCAAACCAGGCGGTCCTTGGCTACACCCATGGTCCCTGGGAGGGACAGGACACTTTTGCATCACTTGGAAAGGGAGTTTGTGGAGCAAGCAGTGTGGAAAATATGTTATTGATTAGGGAACTAGTTCTACCTTGCAAAAGATTTGTTGAAATACTGGTTTCAAGTCAGTGTTTTATCATATCTACAGGAAGTGTCCAGAACAAAGTTAAATAAAACAAAAAAAATTTTTTTTGTTTGTTAATGGGACAGGTAGAGGTTCTGGTTTGTAGCTGACCTTTTGCATATGACCCTCTCCCTAGAAGTCCAATGACAGGTAATACATTCAGGAAATATTCCAAAGTCTATGATATTATTACATACTCTCTCATTGGTACTTACTACCTTATACTTGTAGCATAGTCAGAGAATGTAACAGTAGTTAAGAATTTATTACTTATAGGGCCATCCAGGTGCCTCAGTTGGTTAAGCACCCACCTTTGGCTCAGGTCATGATCCTGGAGTCCCTGATGGAGCCCCGCATTAGGATCCCTGCTTAGCGAGGAGTCTGCTTCTCCCTCTGCCCCTTACCGCACTCGTGCTTTCTCACTTCCTCTCTCTCTCAAATAAATAAATAAAATCTTTAAAAAGAATAATCTATTACTTATAGATATAATAGACCTAAAGGGTAAGGAATGGTGTTTTTATTAATAGGAAACTTCTTTTTTTAAAAAAATTGCTCTTCCATGGACAAAGACTGGGGACGGCAGGAGAAATTAAGAGAAAATGGCATTTTTAAATCATGGTTTCTCCCGTATGGCTAGCTGATGGAACCCAGCCCAACAACTTCTTTTACTAAATGTTGTGAGTTTAGCAAAATTTAGAGTTGAGCCTCTGAGAATGCAAAGTATCCGGTGAGGTGTTCAGTGTGAGGAGATAAAATGCTCTATTTGATAGAGCTGGAGAGACTGAATTTCTTGGAGAAGCCAAAAGAAGGGAACCAGGGCAGTCCTGTGGGGAGGGACCTGGGAGAGACAGATGGATAAGCTGCCCAGCAGCTGGCTGACTGGATGACTTATAAAGAGCAAGGACGAATGTCTAGTTCTGTTATTTGCTTTCCTGCAACTGAACCCCAAATCTTCAATAAACATCTCTATGCTTACAAGTGTCTGAAGTGTGTTGTTTGGGGACAATAAGGAAAGAAGCTGAGTTTCTTGTGCTGGGTTATTGTGGAGCAGGTGTTAAGGCTATTGGGGGGCATACACCAGGGGAGGTCATTGGACTTCCCACAGGATGTGGAATAGGAAGTTTGTTTGTTTTTAGATTTTATTTATTTATTCATGAGAGACAGAGAGAGAGAGGCAGAGACACAGGCAGAGGGAGAAGCAGGCTCCATGCAGGGATCCTGATGTGGGACTCCATCCCGGGTCTCCAGGATCAGGCCCTGGGCTGAAGGCAGCGCTAAACCTCTAAGCCACCTGGGCTGCCCCTGGTATAGGAAGTTTGGGACAACTTTATTTTACAATCTTTGGAGAGTCTGATTTTCCCCCCTCAATTGTGAGCTGGATCAGAACATGAGAGGCGATTGTTAGCTACTCAGGAATTCTGCAAGGTGGCTGTCAGACCACAGGTAGCTTAAAATTGGGGTAGTTGGAGGACTGGTCCCTAGGATATCAGAAAACACTGCCAGCTAGGGATTTTCTTCCAGAAAGCCAGTTTTCCAGCCCTCCACTGGTTCATACTCTAGTAACAGCAACTTAATTGTATACCTCCAATCATACCAGCCTCTTTCCCTGGGGTCTCCTGTCTGTGCATGTGATGCTTGATGCTTGTTCTGCCTGGAACATTTTCGTTTGCATTGTGTTCTCGAAAAACACCTACTTCTAATTCAAGATGCAAGATTCCATTGGTAAGGAATCAGCAGTCCTTCAGAGAGATCTTAACCAAGGCACAGAGTCCATTCCAGTACTCTCTTTGTCCCCAGGCCTTCTAAAGTAGCAGCCGTTTGAGGTCAGGATTGGAATCTCCTCTTAATTCGTGCACCCTCAATAGGTAGCATAGCATCTGGCACATAGTAGACTTACAATATGTAGGTTGGATGAATAGATAGCTACTACATCCATCTCTGTGCCAGGAAGGAAAAAGAAAGATATGACTGAGGGACACATTCTGTGCAGGAGCTCAGGGTCTGGTGTTTGTGTTTCCAGAGGAAGAGCAGTAGCAAGGTAAACCCAGTAAACAACCAACCAACCACAGGACCAGTCATCTCACAACCAAACCTCATCTGCCAGGAATTCTCCTCTCGGTTCATCTAATTTATCCTGGGCACCAAGGTGGGAAATGAGACCTTGAACCCAAGGTATGAAGCAAAGGTCTGAGGGCTTTCACTCTGAAAGAAAACCAGGATCCGGCCTCTCAGATGCATTACTCTTCCTACAATTCTAACAACCTCTGTTTGGCAGATTTTAAAGCCACAGTAGTTTAAAAGTTCAAAGAGAAGGGACACCTATGTTCAGAAATGTGGATAGCAAAGAGAAATGATAGTTGTTGGTTTAACAGGAAGAGATACATAAAAATTATAAAAACAAAAAATCCGGTCTGAGAATTCTTCATCCAAAGCAACTGCACAAAAGTATAAAAGGTTCCTAAGTAAGTGATCCCAGGATGTTGAGGTCTGGGGACACCTGACAGAGAAGAAGGAATTTTGGTCAGAATATCTGCATCCATGTATTTATTCCGTTACTCATTTCTGTGTGACCTTGGGCAAGCTCCTTAATCTCTATGAGTCTTGGTTCCTTTGTCTAAAATAAGAGGTGATTGCAAATACCTCCTCCTAGGATCTTTGTGAACATTAAGTAAAATGAAAACTATAAAGCTAAAGTAAAATATATTTTTTTGATAACGGAGAAATTTTAAAAGAAACCTATATCCCGAGGCAGAAAAGAACATGCATATAGCTCTTCTGGCTCCCTCTCTATATCTTGCCCACAATAAAATATGGTTCAGAAAATTAAACCTGAAAGGGTATTGGGCACTCATTTGATTATAGTCCCCATTCTACACATGAGGAAATGAGAGACCAACAGTATAGATCTTCTCCAAAGAAGAAAGGATATTTATATAAACTTGTTATTTTCACATTTCCTTCCTCTGAGCTAGGTCAGAAAGAATGGATTTATTAAAAGGAACTCATTGCCAATGTCCAAACCAAAATGAAAGAAAATGATTGAAGAAGACTTTTTGTCTTGACAGAATCCTTAAAGACCATCTGGTTGTGATTTGGTGTAATGGGTCAGATCGGAGCTCCAGTCCACCACTACTTGACCTTGGAATCATAGGTCATGAGCCAATCAGCCATGGCCAGAGACCAGGCTTGGGTTTTTCATAGATCCCATCCAGTAGCAATCTCTCAGCATCCTTATGAAATAAAGATTATAATCCCAGTTCTTTCAAATGAGGAAGCTGAAAGTTAGTGGTTTTTTGGTTTGTTTTTATTTTGCAAGACTCTCCCAAAGGCAAATAAGCCAATTAGTAAAAAGAATGGTCCATGGGTTGCCTGAGTGGTGCAGTCGGTGGAGTGTCCAATTCTTGGTTTCAGCTTGGGTCACGATCTCAGGGTTATGAGATTGAGCCCCTGTGGGGCTCTGCACTCAGTAGGGAATCTGAGGACTCTCTCTCTCTCTCTCTCCCTCTGCCCTCCCCCCACTTGTGCATGCGTTCTCTCTCTCTCTCTGTCTCTCTTAAATAAATCTTAAAAAATTAATGGACCAGGACTGCTGAAATGGAACTAGGATCAAGCCTATGCCCAAGAGAATAAATTACTAAACACTTTTTTTGTGTGCTAGGTCCTGGTCTATGCTAGTCCAGTACTTATTCTGTACCATACATTTTATAAATATCCTTAAGAGTAGCAAGCTTTGTGAAGAACAGCCTTGAGATGAAATGATGATCATTGCTGGAATTTGCAGCTCTTAAGCTCATGAGCAGGTGACCTGAAAAAGTGATCTCTTGTCTTGTTGCAGAACAGAATTGCTCAACCTTAAATAACGGTTCTCCATGTTCTTAGGCAAATAGAAATCTCCAAGTATAAATACTCATAACATGAAAAATGACTTGTAATATTCCATACATTGTTAGGATGTAAAAAATATTCATCATCATAATACACAGATTGCTTTATGACAATCTTTACCAATCGCCTCTGGCTATCTTGCCAGAGATCTTTCCTATCATATTTTCTATATGCATTTGATCATGTAATAGTTCCTGCTGGTCTCTGCTTACTTATTTGAGTCTGCTTATTCTTGTCTCAGCATAGAATTTCCTCCATCTTCAACTTTTCCACCTATGCAAACCCTCCTTTCTTGCGAGCTTTCACTAAAATTCTTTTTTCTCCAAAAAGTTCTCCTCAAGTTTATGATAGAGAATGAAGAAGGGAAAGGCAGCATTGATTAATCATCAACCGTATACCAGGAACTGTGCTAGGAATATGGCATGTTTCATCTCGTTGAATTCTCTCCCCAATACTAAGTGGTACATATGAGAAGAAGGTAGGAGGGAAGAGGTAGGAATGTCTTAATAAGTTTAGAACTAAAATTTTTCAAATTACTAAGGTTCTAATTTAGAAAATATTCAAATGACAAAAATGAATGTTCGGAACTAAAAATATTCTAATTACAAAGATTCCAAGTTGAGAACATAAAGACATATTCTTATGGGTGATGATTTAAACACATTTGCTAATTCTCTTTGCATTGCCAAAGGACAAACATCTGGCCAGCTAAATGCTCAGACAGGATCAAGACTCAAGCTGAGCTGAATAGATCTTGGAGATGAATTTGTCTTCTTTTGGAATATAAAACTTTCCTAATATTATATTCATATTCCTAACTAAAGGCCATTCATTCTTAAAAAATCCAAAGAAATAATGTCATGTTGGCAGTAGGTCATCTTCTATGGCTAACAAGGAGATGCTTTGAAAGAATTAGGAAGCTATTAAAAATTATTGTGTGATGGAGAATGGGGAGGTGCTTTAGGAAATGTTGGAGGCAGAAGGTACGGTTCTGATTTCTCTCATAGAGTGGCTTTTGAAGGGTGAGCAGGGCAGAGTAGTTGGTTAACTTATTAAGCTTAGAAATTTGCATTTCTTAATAGGGCTGTCTGTGCTGGAGAAGATTATCTAAGAAAACCAAGACCATAGCATGAAAAAGGGGAAAATATTTCCAGGCTAATCACCTAGCCTCACCTTCTTTTGTTCACAGTAGTATTTCTCTACTCATTTTAGAGCAGAAGGGACTCACAGCAACTGTCTAAATGAAGGTATGGGCCATGGTCAGTCCCATCCATCCACACTAGATCTTTATACAACATAACACAGTGTGTGTGAAAGTTAAGTGTATCCACCTGTTTTTCAGAGTGGTCATGGGAAATATTTTGTACATGTGCTTTGGGAGGGAAAAAAAAGAAAGACATTTATCTTAGCTTTCTGCTTCCTATGATGACCTGAGGCTTTCATTTTAATAAGGAATTCCTCTCTTGGCAGAGAAGGAAAACAGATGGTATATCTTTAAGTACATAATGTATGCTTCCTCCACATTATTTTTGGAGAGCATAAAGTATGATTAAGGGAAGTGAACTCATGCTGTGAAGAGCAGGCATTGCAGTTGGGTGCTTAGGATAGCTTCCATATGCACCAAGGTGATGGGTTTTCCTGATCCCCACTGCCATCCTCATCCTCGCAGGATTTGTAAGAACAACTGTTACTCAAAGAGAAACCATATGCTTCCAGTCAGTGAGTGACTAGTTTATATAACCTACATGGGTTTTCGAAGAACCATGATTAAAGATAAGATGTCACTAATATAGTTCTAGATTATTCTGGCAAACTCATTACCAAAATTCTTCTATAAGCTGCTTAGGAAGTAGTCCTTGTGTTCTTTCTTGTGCTTACTCTGGACATAAGGTTATCATTGTCAAATGTGTTGGTTTAAAAATGCCTTTTGCAAACATATGTAGAAGAGCATTCTTATAGCATTATGTGCCAATGATGAACCTTTCCGGAAAGGTAATTGTGAATTTTCAGGAAAATGCCATACATGATTTCAATAAATATATATTCAACAGGATATCAGGTAGGGTTCCTCTGGCCCCTGGCCAGCAAAAGCCCAACTCAGGATTGTGTGAACAATAGGGACCTGGTTGGCTCACATGCCTGAAGATCTGGAAGCAAGGGTCCTAGGGTGAACTTCACCCTAGTCTGATTTCTCCGCACTTCTCTTGGCTTTGCCCTCCTCCATGTATCAACATCAGCCTTAAGCTGAGCACAAAGGCTGCAGCATTTCTAACTCATATTTGTGCATTTGGATATTGAGAACATTGGAGAAAGAGTAACTTCTGGAAAATCTCTCAGACCAGTGAGAAAAAACATCTCCAACAAATGTGTCCTCACCTCCTGCCTGATTGCTATTCTCTCCCTTTCAGACCATGTGGAATTTCATGAGGTTGCCTTTTGTTTTGGAGACTGAGAACCAAAGTTCATATTCACCCTTGTCACTGAATTAAGAAGAGATTTATAACATTTATGGCCACTTTTCACAGACGAAATAGTGGATCTGTCAACCGCAGCAAGTCTAGCCTGACTATTCAGGCAGGCGCATGAGGCCCCTGAAGAATTCTTTCCTGCCCTTTCTGTTTGGTGTTCCCAGATCTCATTTCTAGAAGGCCATGGCAGGGAAGAATTAGAGCATCTAGTTCCACTGATCATAAAACACCCAGCCCTCGTGGCTATACCCAGTTTCATTATATGTGTGTATTTTGGTGCACATGTCTGCTAAGTTCTTATGACAGGACTGTCCCCAACACTAAGGTATCATGCAGAATATGTTCCTTTAATTTAGAGGATATTGCAAGTCTAAGGAAAAGTTATGGACTTTAAACTGTCTTTTTGAAATCAAAGCATAATTACTAAGCATTTGGTTTGTTATATTTCTGTGTGTGTGTTTCAGGGGAGGCAAAAATGGCATGCAGTGACATGTACAGGGCTCAAGTACAATTGGACAATTTTTTTTTTCATCACAATTTTTGATGAATTAAGCATGTGTGTCAATGTTACCCCACACAAAATATTTTAAAATTCTATCAACCCCAAAAGTACCTCAATTCATTCCCATGCCATATAGGCAACCATTTTTCTAAATTCTATTAGCATAAATCTTGTCTCTTCCTGAATTTCAGAAAAATGGAATCATACACTATGCACCATTTTATGTTTGACTTCTTCCACTTGGCATGATGATTTCGAGATTCATTCATATTGTCACCTGCCTTGGTATGTCATTTTTATTCCTGAATAATATGCCATTGTATGATTATACTACAATGTATTTACACATTCTCCTTCCAAAGGGCATTTGGGTTGTTTTAGTTTTTGGCCAGGACACATGGGACCATTACCCCAGTTATGGAAATTGCCATGTGTCTCTCTTGCCTAAGAAAGGCTTGTCCTTTGGCTTCCTTACAATTTTCTTTGCTCCTCATCTTTGATGGTCCTGTGGGAAACAATGGTTATTTTTCTCATCCTATTTTCCGTTGGTCCCATGGAAATAAAAGCCCTTTGCTTTCTTTGTATTCTAACTGTAAATGGAACTTCTCTCTAAGCAATGGTGCTTTTCCTTGGAAGGTGTATGTATATGCACATTGTTACATACATGTGCATAGTTGTTTGTGTGTGTATTGTTTCCAGGAGTTAGCAAGAGGGACCTATGCATGTGTGTACATAGTCATGCATGTGGGTGTGCCTTTTTTTTTCAGAAATTGAGAAGAGGAAACTGAAAGAGTTCTTGAAGACTGCATAAAAGGGATGCATGTCCCTATTACAGTAGTGGAGAAAACGTAACCCTAGAACATGAACATTTTCCTGGAAGGTGCTGCTGGACTTGGAGTGCTAATGCATTTCTCATGGCCAACCCTCTGCACATTTTATTAAAACAAGCTGAATAATTCGCAATTGGGGAAATATATTTTAGTGAAATATAGAGCCCCAGATTTTCTGATTGGAAGGGTAAATCCCAGAAAAACGTCTCTCTGGATAGGGGCTGAATCTTTTCTAAAAAGGGGAATAAATCTTAAGTAAAAATTTGAAAACACAGTTCTCTGCAAGAGGGTGAATCAGTGTACATTTCAACATGGAGATGCAATGCTTGTATTTGAGGGGTGTGAATGTAAACAAGCTTCTAATGAAATGCTTAAGTCATACCCTCTTGATCTTTCCAGTTATTTCTAGTCTTACAATAAATTATGTAAGCTGCATACTGTTTTGATTTAGTGGCACTTGGGAGAGAGGACCCAAGGAACAAGGACTCAAGTGCTTTCCAGGGAAAGAGAAGAGATGGTTTATGGGAGGATGGATGCAAAAGTATAGAGGAGCCTACAGTGTGAAGCTTGACCAGCTGAGTGGAGTAGGAAGAAGAAATGAGACACCCCCCATCCCCAGATATGTGATAGGGAAAGCACACATGGGGAATGGAAATGCTGACTACATATCTGGGGGGAGTTCATTTTCAAAACTAGTTAGTGGATTTTTTTTTTCTGGATGAAAAAGGGAACTCACCAGAACCACCCGTGTTCTTACCTATAGTTATGGTCATACTTTTATTTAATTCCCAATAGCACTGAAATAAGTTTTGCTACATCTCCTTTAAGGTTAAAAAACCAGTTTTTAAAGTAGAGAAGGGAGAAGAAAAGTAATATTTATTGTAATATGCAAAGTAGTATTTATTGATGACAGACCCTTGGTTTAGAAAGAAAAGGAAGTTAAGGAGGGCAGAGAATGTGGCTGCCTGAAGATATGCTTTCTTCACTTTGTGCCCAGTATGGCACCTGCAACAGGATATTTGTGAATAAATACATGAATGATTTGCCTGAAGTCACACAGATAATGTCAGAGGGAGAATGCATCCTCTGCTCCTTCTGTGAAAGGTATGTATCCTTTTCATTTCTCGTAAGTGCTCTCACCTTCTTCAAACCTCACTGAATCCCAGTTGAGGTGGGTGTAGGATGGGGAGTGGTACTAGTAGTCCAGAAGCACCAACTTGATAATGGGTGTATCTCAACCACTTCAAGTTTACATGGTGCCGTCCAGATAACCCAGTCTCCTTTCAGAGCATTCATTACTCAGCCCTTCAAATGTTGTTCCCTTTCACCCATTTACCAAAGGTAACCTCCGGCCACATGGAAGGGTGGGTACATTTGATCTAATGGGAGTGATGGAAAGGATGTCCAAGCTCTGTGTGGATGGGCTCAGCACTGTTCTCCAGCCCTGCTAGTCTCTGAGGTGTTGTCCTTTACCAGCCTGGTCATTTATCCTTCTGTAATTGCTCCTGTGAACATCTCATATGGAACAGGGGCCAGGACTGCATTGAATTATATACTACATTCTGTTGGCCCTGCCCTGCATACTCTGGATTTAATACATCCTAATGCCTACAGAGACTCATACAGGATAGAGCTCTGATGAACCCTTGTAATCAGCAATGTGGCTTCTATTACACGAAATAACCATTCCTTTAAGCCAAAAAGTACATAAGCCAAGACTTTTAATAGTCACTTGGAGCTGTCCCACTCTCTATCATCCACAATTCACAGGGCTAATTAGACCCTCGGCAGTGTCCATGTGATTCGGAAGAGAAGTACTGTGACTTTACTCAGACTCTAACTAGTTTCCACCCTCCCCACCCCCCCGGAGTTCTGGCCAGAGCAGGCATGAGGAATGAGGACTCTTGGTCTGTCTCACCTCTGTCTCTTCCTCTTCACACATTTGGTGATCAGTGGGGGCAGAGTTTCTACTGATTTCTTCCAGTTTCTTCAGAAAGACTCTGAAATGCTGTGTTCCTTAAAGCAGGAGGCTTCATGGTCTCTCTTTCACAGGCATATGATCTGAGTACTCCAGAAGAGTTGTTCACATGAAACCAAGGGACAACCAAGAATTAGGGATGTCTCAGGATTAGATGTAGTGGTTGAATGTCTTCCAAGTATTATCCCTATTACGAAATAGTCATAGAGGGCAACAAGCACAATTGTGTTATTTTTCCACTTAAGACCCATTAGTAAAGAGTATCTTTAGAAAAAATACTTCTGAATACCCCTTTGAATCAGACTTAATCTCACCTCAGATATATTTGTAGTTACAGGGGGCTGGGGTTGTTTCTCCTTTATTTGCTTTAGTCCATCATTAGATAATAAAACACAAAAATGCTAATAAAAAGGTTAACTTTATGGAAGGTCCTAGAAATAGTCACTGGGCCTACATCCAGGGCCCACTTAATGCCTTTCTAGACGTTCTGAAAGCTGACATTTTTGTGTGAATCTGCACTCAGCTGCAAACCAATTCCTTTTTTTATTTCTTTCATATGTTAGCAAACAGCTCTAGGCCTGCTAACCATTCAGATGGATGGGTAATCCTTCCAAATGGTGACAGCATCCCCAGGGATATCTTGAGGCACAATGCAGGGCATGTTATTGATAGGAATGATTTTAGATTACTTATGCTAACTTCAGAAAGGTCTACCAGCTGCTAACAGCAGTGAACCATTAGTTTTAAGTGTTACTGGTTGATTTTAAGTCTAAGATGCTCTTTGTGTGACAAAACTGCAAACCAAGACTACCCTGTTTCATTAGTTCTGACCTGCCAGAAAGGAATCTATGCAGACAAAAACCAGAGGCATACAGATACTAAAAACAAAGTGTTTTAACATCTCATTTTCGTCCAATTTTAACTCTTGATTTAATGGCTCTAATTTCCAAAATATTGACAGACCTCAGTACTCATGACCCTTATATGGAGGCATTTGTATTTAACCATCAAGGTTAAAAAACAAAACAAAACAATAGTCCCTCCAAATTAGAGCCAACTCAATGTGATTACCTGACTAGAATCGTTTTTCACTGCTGTTGCTCTAAACCAGTGGTTTTCACCTTGGAGCTATATTGAAATCATCTGGGACGCTTTAAAAAATATGGATGCCTGGTTCTAATCCAAGAGATTCTGATTTAATTGTTCTAGGGTGTGGCTTATGCAGCAGGAGTTTTAAAAGTTTTCCAGGTGATTGTAATATTCAGTCGAGGCTGAGCCTCACCACTATAAGCAGTAACAGGTGCTTAAATAGTTGGGTGTAGGATGTGCAGGGAGAGATGCTTAACTGTCCATTAGCTGTATCTACTCATTTACCCATTGAAGGTCAAAAAGACATAACCTTGGTCCTAAATATTAGGATCATCAACCATTTGGGTTTGCCTGAGGCTGCCCTGATTTTAGACCTGAAAGTCTGTGCAAACCAGGACTAGGATCGCCCTAGTCATAAAGCCTGCTGGGCATCCCTGCAGAGGGGGCAGGAGGGAGACATCAGTCCAGAGCCAAGAAGAGTGTGAACTAATGGAAATAGAAAGGACCACCCTTTTCCAGGATGAACACAAAGCTAACCTGGTCTGGACCAGCCAATATCAATGTCAAAGAGGTCAAAGCCCAGGGGAAATCCTTGGCAGCAGGACTTGTTGGCACTGCCAACTCTTGCTGTTGACATACGTCTTGCCTTGGATCCAGCACAACAGCCTCAGCTCTTCTGAGAGACACTAGGGTGGAATCGACCTATCTGCCTCCCAAGTTCATTGCTTGCTGCAGTCTTTGGGCTTGTTTATCTGATCAGATTAATCTCCATGGAGTATCCCTGCTAGCCCAGCAAGACCATTCTTTTGTCTCCTCCTCACATTGTCAGAGAGAAGAGACTTCTTTTTTTTTTTTTTTAAAGATTTTATTTATTTATTAATGAAAGACATACAGAGAGAGGGAGAGGCAGAGACACAGGCAGAGGAAGAAGCAGGCTCCATGCATGGAGCCCGATGTGGGACTCGATCCCGGGTCTCCAGGATCAGGCCCTGGGCTGAAGGCGGCGCTAAACCGCTGAGCCACCCAGGGCTGCCCGAGAAGAGACTTCTTAAAAAGATTGACCTAGTATGATGTTTTCCAACTATTTTTTATTCATTATTGTTCTCCCAAGGAGACTTTTAAGACATTTTTTCCCTAATTGCCACCCCATAAAATTTTAATAGCACAAATGTGCTATATATCTGTTTATGTAATGTAGTCTTTTGGAGGGTCACAAGCTATTGTAGTCTCTACGAATTTTCTGCTTCTTCCTCCCCAAGAACCAATTTTTGCCACCTTAGGGATTATACTGCCCCCACTGAGAGTGCATGAACTAGTGTTGTTCTCCTCTAGAACTTTCTACTTCCCTTTATCGCGCCCCCACTGTACCTGGTACAGCCTTCTATCACAACATCTGTAATGTTTAATAACTCATACTTCAGATTATTGCCTGTAATAAGGGCAGAGACCAGTTCTAATTAAGTATACAGGGGTAGGTATTTTCCTTTCACCACTGGCAAATGCCTGTTACATGTTTGGTCTTCAATAAACATTTGGACGAAGGAAGGAATACGTGGCCCGGACTTCTCCAGTCCTCACTATCCTATAACTGTTCTCCCCACACACATCATCCTAAATCAGGTCTTCTGGATATGTGCTAGATGATCAGGGGAGTCCTCAGGGAATCTCTAACATTGGCTTAGAATCAAGTTTCCTGATTTCTTCAACTATTAGGTCCTTCTGCTCATTGTTCCTAGCTACTATGTTCTCTCTGGCACATTTTCTAAAGTGCAGGGTGTCATCTAAAACCCCATAGAGGGACACCTGGGTGGCTCAGTGGTTGAGCATCTGCCTTTGGTTCAGGGCGTTATCCTGGGGCCCATTTGTGGTTTCCTGCCTTGTTAATTTTCCTCATTCTCACTGGTGTGAGGTGGTATCTCATTGTAGTTTTGATTTGTATTTCTCTGATGGCAAGTATTTGGAGCATTTTCTCATGTGCTTGTTGGCCATGTCTATGTCTTTCTCTGTGAGATTTCTATCCATGGTATTTTGATAGGGATTGCATTAAACGTGTAAATTGCCCTGGGTAACACTGACATTTTCACAATATTAATTCTTCCAATCCATGAGCATGGAATATTTTTCCATTTCTTTGTGTCTTCCTCAATTTCTTTCAGAAGTGTTCTATAGTTTTTAGGGTATAGATCCTTTACCTCTTTGGTTAGGTTTATTCCTAGGTATCTTATGCTTTTGGGTGCAATTGTAAATGGGATTGAATCCTTAATTTCTCTTTCTTCAGTCTCATTGTTAGTGTATAGAAATGCCACTGACTTCTGGGCATTGATTTTGTATCCTGCCACACTGCAAATTGCTGTATGAGTTCTAGCAATCTCTTTTTCTAAGGGTACCAATGCCATTGCAAGGGTTTTGCCCTCATGACTTCATTACCTCCAAATACTATCATATTGGAAATTAGGATTTAAACATGTGAATTTGGGGTGGAGGGAATGAACATTCAGTCTATAGTACTATAAGCATTTTGCTATGGCTCAAAGGAGCAGATTAGAGTCCTTGAGTGGCATGCATAAGAGTGGAGGTGGAGAATCACTGAAGCAAGGAGGTGAGGCCCTTCATGGTATTCCACAGACTCCAAAACACTCAGATTGGAAGGATCTGGAGGGTGTGGGTGATGTTGGCCTTGTCTCCATGTGTGCCACAGTACTAGTAGCCTAGAGTGGGTACGCAGCCCAAGGGTCCAGTCTCACGTAGGGACACTAAGTATGGACACAGCTGATCTTTGGGTGTCCCCACTTTTCAGTGAATGGGGAAGTGAAAATCACATATACAACTGGCAGGGTTAAGGATGCCTGGTAGATCAGTGGTTGAGTATCTGCTTTCAGTTTATGTCGTGATCCTGGGGTCCTGGGATCGTCCCACATCAGGCTCACCCTAAGGAGCCTGCTTTTCTCTCTGCCTATGTCTCTGCCTCTCAATCTGTGTCTCTCATGAATAAATAAATAAAATGAAAAGAAATATATTTAAAAAATTAAACGACGGATCCCTGGGTGGCGCAGCGGTTTAGCACCTGCCTTTAGCCCAGGGCTCGATCCTGGAGACCCGGGATTGAATCCCACGTCGGGCTCCCGGTGCATGGGGCCTGCTTCTCCCTCTGCCTGTGTCTCTGCCTCTCTCTCTCTCTCTCTCTCTCTCTGTGTGACTATCATAAATAAATAAAAATTAAAAAAAAACAGAGTTATAAAAAATTAAACGATTGGCAGGGTTATGAGGGTCTCTCCCATCTTCAACTCTTCAGATTAACCCCATTAAGTAGCACATTGTGAGAGAAAGAGTTGGAGGCTATTACGGAGGAGACTGAAAAGACCTGAGGTCAATTAGCCAGATTGAACTGCCAGGGGAAATTCTCTTTTTCATTTCAAGCACATGGGAAAAACTAAAAACTAAAAAACAAAACCCAAAAATTGTAAAGCGTATAACTAAGTTTAAATCCTCTACAAAAGGCAATCCCCAAGAACAAAAATTGGAGAGGGAACTCGGAGTCAGTGATGTATAGAAGTGGAAGCCAGCGGTCTCATGGGGAAACTGGGGAATGGCACAGGGCCGAATAGCACGGGGGTGGGCTCCCTGCTGCCCAAGGGGAGGACTTCTGGCCTTGGCCGAGAAACATGCCTGCCTCCCAAGGCCCCGGGTGGAAAAAGACACAGCCTGGCCAGGACCATAAGTAAGTGTGAATTCTGAATTCAGGCTACTAATATGGTACAGTGACCCAAGCCAAAAATATTAAAACAAAGCTCTTGTTTTAATGAAACGAATAGGGCCCCTGCTGGGGCAAATTCAAAACCGCCTGCTCGGGTCTCTAACCCCATTCAGGTTGAATAGGCTAATACAGGATACAGGAGTTGAAGATCAATAACTATTAACTTAGGAGCACAGAACCTGCAATGGGATGAAGAAAATAGTGAAGTTTTTAGACAATGAAACATATCTGAAAGAAGAAAATTCAACATAAAATAGTGACATACAAAAACAAAAAAGACTGAGTAAATTGTTACATATAAGTTAGCATTGCTTGGTTATAAAAACTAATAATGACTTTTTGAGAAAGGAAAACAAGGTGGGGCTACAATGATAATGAACAAAGCATGGGAAATGGGTAAGATCAGAATCAAATCTGTTATTGCTGATGAGAAACATACTTAAAGCAAAATCACATAGACAATTGAAAACATAGTAGGAAAGTACATACTAAACAAACTAATCAAAAGAAAGCTGGTATAGTAATAGTATTCAATTAATAAATAACGATTATATTAAATATTAGAGTATATTAGATAAATTACATTAATTAATATCAGAATAATAAAATTGAAAGTAAAGAGCATTGTAAAGTATAAATAGGGATAAAGTGTTTGTCATCATATAGAAGTAATGGTCATTCCAGAGATATAGAAAATTTGAAATTGCTTGCATCTAAAAATATAGGGTGAAAATAGGTAGTGAAAAAAATCCACAATTATAGAATTACTTGGTGAATTGACAGATTCACAATTCCAAAAGTACATCTCAATTTACACCTCTCAGAAACTGAGAGAGGGCAGTAAAAATATTGAAAAACACTTCTAACAACTGTTTGTGTGCATGTGCACAGATCTAAATATCAATTTATAACATGCATACATACAATATGTATCTATATAATATGTTTTTTTGTTTTATAGATAATATATAACACATATAAATGCATTTATATATAACTATGCATATTTATACATAAATGGGCAAACACATAATTTATATACATAAAGATACTTTCTAACCAGCAAATAGGAACCACATTCTGTTCAAGTCCATATATAACTTCAAAAATAAGATTGACTATATATTAGGCCATAAAGGGAAGTTTGATAAACCAAAGTAACAATATCATCTACATGCTAGGCTCTGCTCACAATCTTGTTCATTAGAAGTAAACAGTAAAATCATAGTCAAAAGACTTTTATTTTTTTTTAAAGATTTATTTATTTATGATGGACATGGAGAGAGAGAGAGGCAGAGAGAGAAGCAGGCTCCACGCACTGGGAGCCCGACGTGGGATTCGATCCCGGGTCTCCAGGATCGCGCCCTGGGCCAAAGGCAGGCGCCAAACCGCTGCGCCACCCAGGGATCCCGTCAAAAGACTTTTAAAAGACATTTGAAATAAACACACATAAATCTCCCCCTAAAATTCTAAAAATATGTAAGAAAATATTGGAAAAAGGCCTGTATGGTTTTGAGATAAGAAAGCATTCTTAGACAAAACAAACCCAAGCTACAAATTAAAAGATAAGGAAGTTTAATAAATCAAAAGAAAGCTATCTCTACAGAGAGGAGAGAAACAGAGACAGACACAGTGAAAGAGAGAAGGAAGGAAAGAAGAGAGGCAGGAAGGAGGAAGGAAAAGTAGGCAAGCACTGTAATAAAACTTGAAAAGATAGCTGTAAACATATACAAATATATCTGCTATATGTACTGTACATATAGCAGATTGAAGATTAAGAGAACTTTTATGCATTAATAAAAGAGAACAAAGTGATACTATAATTAATTCATAGGAATATATATGTAAAATAAAGTGTAAGAAATGCTTCATTATAGTTAATTTTGGGAGGGGAAATAGAGACATGGGTCTGGGGAGCAATATAGTTTCACTCTCTACTTAATCTCCTAATTTTTTTTGATGTGAAACACTTTAAGTCAAATCAACAAAGTGGTAATCTGGGTAAAGAAGACATTTATATATTTTTCTCTGCATTTTTTTGTATTTTATTAAATAGCTCATAATTTTATTTAATTTTTAATTTTTTAAAAAAGATTTTATTTATTTATGCATGAGAGACACAGAGAGAAAGGCAGAGGGAGAAGCAGGCTCCCTGGAGGGAGCCAGATACAGGACTCAATCACAGGACCCTGGGATCATGACCTGAGCCAAAGGCAGAAGCTCAATCATTGAGCAACCGAGGTACCTCGAATAATTCAAAATTTTAAAATTGGCAAGAAAACAGAGAAAAAGTCCTCACCATGTGCGTGTATCCCCTTATTGCAGATTACATGCCAGTATTATTCCCAACCCTACCCTCAAACAAGATTCATCCATGATTCTTCAAACAAATGAAAATTCCCATTTCAATGGACTTGGCTGGTCAAAATAAGTTAATATGCTAATATGTGGTTTACACACACAATCCTCTAGCTAAAGGCAATAAATCACATTGTTGTTACTATGTGCAATGCACAAACATAAGAAAATCAGAAAGTAGAACTACTTGTTGAAGTAGAATGACAAATAGAAAAATAAGTGAGGACAAATTATTCAGATACAGGAAACACTACCCCAATTGTTACAAAAGGAAACAAGCACTAGTATGATAGCATGATGACAAAGGAAGCTTGTACTTAGGTAAAATTGTCAGGAAGGGGACGTTTGCTTTGGTATTTATGTACACAAGACACTCTGGGCAGGGAGTAACAGAAAGCACACCTCAAATCAGCTCAAACAATGATGTCAGGTGTTATTTCATAAAACAAGAAGGCAGATGGTTGATCCGGGCTTGTCTGATATCCTGAGGCTCTTTATGGGTCCCTGCTCTGGCAGCCTGGGAGTTATCATCCCCTTGGGCTGGTAGATTATAGCCTCTTAAATCAGAATTGGATTAGAGACCGATTTCAGAACCAGTTAAAACACAAGGGGGTGGAACCTGTGTGATTGCTATGATGTATAAATATGTGCATCAAACATTATTTTCTCTATGCCCTCCCTGGAGTTGTTCCTTCCACTCTTCCCTCATATTTAACATCTTCCTTTGCTGATGGCCTCATTTTGCTTCTCATTATTAAAAACTGAAGAGCAAATTCCCAACATTATTTGTTTATTTATTTTTGTATTTCAATTTTGGTCTTGTCAGTCTATAGGTCTTCGGAAAATGCACTAATAGATGTCGGGCTTTGGCCACCAATATAGAATTGAGGATAGTGGGCAGTGAGATTGGAAGTTATATGATTCTCCTCCCCTTACCTTCCTCCTCTTACACCCCCATAAGTAATATCATTGCAGAAAATTTGCTAAGGAAAAGTAGAATTGCCCATGATTCCAAGAAAACCCAGAGACAAGTGCTTTATATTTCAGTATGTTTTCTTACAATAGGATTCCAGTCTCTGAAAGCACTGTATAATACTTTGGAGAAATTTGTTGAACTTAGGTCAGTTTTTTATACATTCTTGTACAAATAGGGAAAGGCTTCGAGGTTTGTCGTAAGTGCTTGATTCAATTTTTCCTTTCCTCATTCAAGGAACATGTTGGTGCCTATCTGTTGAGTCAGCACTAAATTCTACATGAACAGCCATCCAGACTCTGAGGGATTAGGGTTCACTCCACAGTGTCTGGCTTCATTGCAACCCTGAGGACCCAAATTGGGAGAACAACCAGAGCTCACGGGCACCAACTTGCCTTGGTGACTAATGCAGAACTTTCTCTCCTGAAACCAAGAGACAACAAGAGGTGTGGCTGGAAGAGAGCACTTTTCCTGACAAGAGCAATGATGGAAACTCTTATGTCAGTGAGCTTCATTTTCTGGGCTAATAGTTCCCCATTTGGCTAAAGCTTAACCTTCTTTCGAAGCATAAGATCTGAGATCTGTGAGCTCTAAGTGTGACAGCTCTGTGGTGGCAGGTTGAGAAATTACCCCATGTGAGCTGAGTTTGGCTGGTCAAAGATTTTATACTTTGCAAACTACCCTTCCCTATTGTCTTTGCTGTTATTCCCCAAAGAAGGAACGCTGGAAGCTAACATTCTTATGCTTCACCTTGCAAACATCTCTATTTTGACAGAACAGCTATTGTTTTGAGCCTATGGACTGAAGTCAAAGGCAGTCAGCTCTACCTGCCAGAAAATTCTTGAAAGATTGTCCCCTTTGTCACTCATTTCTTTGTCTTCCATAGTATGATTAAAACTGCCTTTCTCATTTCTTTTCACTTTGAATTATTTTGCCAGAAGCTACCTTTTTGACACTGAATGGTCCTTAAATGATCTCTAGTGAGTGAGTGGATGAAATACTTTATCTTCATAAAATTGGGGATGCTCAGATAGATACAACTTGACTTCACTGCCTTATTTCAGTCAGATGCCATAGCACTCATGTCAGCTAGAGGATCCTAGTGGATAGATATAGGAGTTACATAAAATCACATAGCCCTGGATTGAGACCTTGTTCACTGGCTGTGTAGAGGGTGGACATGTTAGTCTCCTTTAGCCTTTATTTTCTTGTCTTTAAAATGGCAGTAAGAACACTTGCTAAATAGATTATGTGACATCAAAATAAGATAATGGGTATCAAGTACCCACAATTTCTAGAACCTGCCATGGATGACTTATTTAGTAAATATTAGCTTCCCCTATCATCTCTCTCCCCACCGCCCCCGTCATCTTTGTGTAACAATGATCATAGCCCTTGGATGATCCACAACGAGAGCATGGAATTTTGTAAGGCTAATATGATTCACAAACTAGTGGTTCAGGAGGCCAAAGAGAAGCCAAATCTCAAAATTTTTCTTCTCTGAAAACCTCAAAATCAGTGCCTTAGACAGGCACTTGCAACAAAAATATACCAGAAACAATCAAAGAAAGGAAACATTGGTGGCAGCTGGCTCTGTGGTTATTGAAAGAGAAGCCAGGTTTTCTAGAATACACAGTTCCATGAGGTGCCATACTAGGTAGTTCCCAACTTTATAACCCATAAAAGCACTAGAAGTGATCCTAAACATCAACAATGTCTGAACAAAATTTTATTGCTTCTCTACTTTGGAAATAACGTAGATGATGCAGCCAAAGATATCCATGCTAGTAAATGATTCTCAACTCTATGCAGCATCTAAGACCCCTGAGGTAGAGGCAATCTTTGGTATTGGCTATTTTGGTTTCTCCATGTTAAGAGGAAAACTGGTAGAAAGTCACAAATGCTCAGAGATAATTATATCTGACAATAAGTAAGACAATTGGAATATAAAAGGTAACATAAATAAGTAATCTAGGGAGACAGTATGAGGTAGGGGAAGAGCCTACCACCATTGGAACCACAGCCCACAAAAGTTGGCCAAGACCTATGTGCTAAACTGAAATAGGCAACTGCCAGCTAACATAAATGATTTTTAGAGGACCCCTAGGCTCTTAACATAATAGACAAAATGTCCAGGATACGATAGAAAATTATACCTCATTTACTCATCATGCAAGAACCAAGGAAATTGCAACTCAAAAGAGAAAAAGCAATAAAAAGACACTACACAGAGATAAATTAGATGCTGGAATTATTTGACAAGGTATTTTAAAACAGTCATCATGAAAATGCTTCAGTAATTAACTATAGATTCTCCTAGTACAAATCTTAAAAAAGAAAATCTTATCAAAGAAATAGGAGTTATAAAAAAGAACAAAATGGGAATTATGGAACCACAAAATATAATAACATAAAAATTTGCTGGATAGTTCAACAGTTGAGTGGAGATGACAGAAGATAAAATAATTAAGTTTGAGGATTTATCACTAAAGTTCACCAAATCTGAACAACAGAAAAAATAGACCAGGTAAAAAGCAAACACACTCTGAGATCTATCTTATGGTCCTGAGGCATTTTGGAGGATTTTGAGATTTGTTGACTTTCTTGTAGGTGTGGCTCAAAGTTAAAAAGTAGAAACAGAATGACAATCAAGAGAGCATCGATATTTCTTTGCTAAAATACTGAATTCTTTTTCCTAAATCACTGGTCAGGACCTTTAAAAAGGCAAGGTCACCTGGTGGCTTCCAAGATTGGCATTCAGAGAAGGTCTGGTTGTTTAAGCCCCGGATGCAGGAGCCACCCAGGATTTCTTGTTTTCCCCTTGTTTTGGGGTGTGAGTATGTGTGTGTCAGGGTGTGAGCATTTCAAACACATGTTCTGGACACTAAAACACACAGATGGCCTTGGCCTTAAACATTCAGCTCTCTGTCTGTTCCACACCCTGACATTGAGACAAACGTCTGTTGGAATAAGATCCTATTCCCTAGATACCTAGTTGAACAAGATTTTTTAAGCCTGTGAATTGTGCTTACTCTAAATATTGAAAAAATATGAGAAATAATCAAATCAACCAAGTATTGTTCTCAATAGCATGTTAAGCTTTAAAACCTAAAAAAAATATATACCTTGTGGAAGTCAGGGTCATGGGCCAGCCTGCAGCTATTATAGCTTGCAATGGTTCATGGACAGTGTTTGCTTGGAACTCTGTCAAGTGTACTTCATGGAGAGGGAGGGATGAAAAGACAAGCCATCAACAGCATGTCCATTTAGGTTAAATGGTGCTTTCAGCAATTTAAGTCATTAATTTTTACAAAGGTTTTCTCACTTTATCTTCACCACAATTCTGCATATAAATGAATAGAGCATAGAAGTATTTGGCAGTTTGTCTAAGGCTGGCTTGCTACTTCACTGATTCATTTATTTATTCACTTATTAACATATTCATCATTTACTACACTCCTATTTTGTGCCGTTTACCATAGTATGTGCCTGGGATATACTTGTTAGAAACTAGCATGGCTCTCTCATGAAATTCATGCGGTAGTGAGGAAGACAGGTGTAAATCAAGTATATGAGTAATCATACCAATAATTGAATAATAATAGGGGTGCCTGGGTGGCTCAGTGGCTATGTGTCTGCCTTTGGCTCAGGTTGTGATCTTGGGGTCCTGGGATCGAGTTCCACATCAGGCTTTCCACAGGGAGCCTGCTTCTCCCTCTGCCTATGTTCGGCCTCTCTCTCTCTGTCTCTCATGAATAAATAAATAAATTATTAAAAAATAATTGAATAACAACAGACTGAGATAAATCGCATGAAGAAATGTCATATGTTCTTGGACAATATATCACAGAGAAACATGACTTAAACTCATCAGGTCATTGAGAAGATGATGATGAACCTGAGAAGTGATGCGCAATGGAGCCAGGTTGGGAGGGCTATGTGGGGGAAGGGCATTCCAGATAGAAGAGCTAGTACCTGTAAAGACTCATAGCTGGAGGGATTATGGTCCTTCTAAAAAATTAAAACAAAGCCAGTGTGGCTGAGGTCAGAGAGCAGCTTAGAGGGTGAAGGAAGAGAAGAATGGAGAAATGGGTAGATCATACAGGGCAAACTTCAGAATCTTGTGATTCTCAGAACAATGGGAAATTGCTATAAAACTCTCTCATCTGGGGAGCTTCCAACTCGATTTTGGCTCAAGTCATGATCTCAGGGCTGTGAGATGGAGCCTTGTATTGGGCTCCATGCTGGGTGTGGAGGCTCTTAAAGATTCTCTTTCCCTCTGCCCCTGCCCCATCCTCAAAAAAAAAAAAGAAAAAAAAAAATCTCCCAGATGCCAGGTAGAGAGTGGCTTGGAAGCACTATGTGTTATTGTCAGTT
This sequence comes from Canis lupus baileyi, assembly GCF_048164855.1. Classification (NCBI taxonomy): domain Eukaryota; kingdom Metazoa; phylum Chordata; class Mammalia; order Carnivora; family Canidae; genus Canis; species Canis lupus. The sequence goes on along the minus strand of NC_132839.1, from coordinate 47,902,024 downwards.
GTTCTAGCAGAAGTAGCTGAGAGCTTTAACTAGGTTATTGGCAGTGTAGATGGAGATGTCTGTACAGATTTCAAGATTGTTTAGGGGACAAAATCAATAGTATTTGATGAGGAGTTGGAAGTCAGGAAATGAAGGAAATGAAACTAAGAATGGTTCCTAGTTTTCTGTCATATGAGATTGAATAGATTTACATGTCATTCACAGAAATAACACCAGATGAGGGCTGGGTTGGGGTACAAAGACATTCAAAGCTTCGTTCTGATTCGGACATAAGATCCATGTGGCAGGTCTCCAAATGGAGATTTTGACTAGCTAGTCATATACAGGTGTTTAGTTCAGAGAATAGTCTCTGGATGAAAGACATCTGTGGGTCATGAGCATTTAGATGGTGCCCAAAACTAGGGATGTGGATCCGAATGTCTTGCAGAGTGGTCATGAGGAAAGATGGTGCCTCAAGTCACAGCTTGGAGGAACTGTATCAGATAGGTTACATGTAGGAGGATGCACCTGCCGGAGTTCCTGAGAAGGAGAAGCCAGAGGATGAAAGGAAATATAGAGAATATTGTGCCCTGGGGGTAAGGAAAAGTGTTTCTCGAAGGAGAGTGAACAGTGTTGAAACCTGTGGTTAGGTTGGTAAGGATGAAAGAAGTCCTATTAGGTATGGTGATGTGGTCCTCAGCTTCTCAGCTGGATCATCCAAACTGCTTTTAAACACTGAGACTTCTTTTCTTCCTTCCTTCCTTCCTTCCTTCCTTCCTTCCTTCCTTCCTTCCTTCCTTCCTTCCTTCCTTCCTTCCTTTCTTTCTTTCTTTTTCTTTCTTTCTTTCTTTCTTTCTTTCTTTCTCTCTTCTTTTTTTTTTCTGATTTTATTTATTTATTCATGAAAGACACAGAAAGAGAGGCAGAGACATAGGCAGAGGGAGAAGCAGGCTCCTTGCAGGGAGCTTGATATGGGACTCAATCCCAGGATCCCAGGATCACAACCTGAGCCAAAGGTAGACACTCAACCACTGAGCCACCCAGGTGTTCCCTAAGACTCCTTTTAAAAGAAGACTTACACATTCCACATTTTCCTCCAAAGGTCATTCTAGTTCTCTCTCTCCCTGTACAACCAAACTTCTTGAAAAAGTTTTCTGTGCTCTATTTCCCCCTTCCGTCTGACTCTTCCACTTTCTAAAACACAGCATCTTCACCACCTTACCCATATGCCTCTCCTACTTTGCTATATACTCTCTGCATTTTACATTATGGTGAAGTTTTGTGTAAAAAATTCTAATTTAGATATGTGAATTCATAAATATTTTTATTTGTTATCTGTACTGGATAGTCTGACTTAGATAGGCCTTTCAAATTTTGGGTGTATAAAAAATTCACTTTATCAATTTTATTTTATTTATTAATTTTTAATGAATATCTATTTTAATTATTTTATATTTTATACTTATATTTGAGTCCTCAGTAATTAAATCTGATGGAAAGAAGGAGGTAAGGGTTTAACTGTATAAAATTCTGGCCACCAAGTTTGATGTAGAGGGCAGGAAGTGGTTTTCCCGACACCAATAAGCAACTCTCCAACTCTAGCTGAGTGTTCTACAATTTAAATCAATTCTGACATTACCTACCTCAGTCCAGTAAGATACCACCCCCTTCTTTATCCACCAGTATATAGATTGAAGTTTCCAACTACCAGCTATAGATTGGAGTTTCCAACAACCTCTTCCTTAAGTTCTGATTGCTAGAACAGCTCACAGAACTCAGAGAAACATTTCCCTTATTAGATTAGTGATTTCTTATGAAAAGATATAACTCAGGAACAGCCAGAGGGAAGAGATGCATGGGAAAAGGTAGGGGGAAAGGACAAGGAGCTTCCATGTCCTCTCTAAAGGGCATCCCTTAGCCCAAATATCTAAGTGTTCACCAACTCAGAAGATGTTCTCACCCTATCCTTTTGGGCTTATATGGGAGCTTCATTACCAAGACAGGACTGATTAAATCATTGGTCATTGGTGATTGATTCAACCTCCAGCCTCTCTAGATCAGGAGATGAATCTGCAAGTTCCAACCCTGGCAACCAAGTCCCTTTCTTAGGTGACCTAAGGGGCATTCCAAAAGTCACATCATTAACATAACAAAAACATCTTAATCTGTGTCCCCACTCTGGGAATTCCAAGGGTTTTAGAAGCTCTTCTAAAAGGTTGGAATTCCCAGAGTGGGGACACAGATTAAGATAGGCACTGGAGGAAGACCAAATATGAATTTCTTATTAAAAATCTCAATAGCACACTTCCTTGGCTCTAAATAGCTAGATGATTGTCTCAGGAACATATCCTGAATGTGCTTCTCACTTATTTGAAATAGGCTCTCTATTGTTCCTCTTTCTTTGGTGTTCTTGAAGTGAACTGTTCAAAACTCTCCTGTTCACGCTCACCAGGTGACAGATTAATGAGAACTTGAAAGACAAAACTATCGAATATTGAAAAAATCAACAATCAGGAACAGTATCCAGAATACACAAAGCATTACACTCTTATTGTTTAATTGTCCTGATAAAAATAATAAAAGAGAGAAATGGCCTAAAAATTAATAGTTTCCAGTAGGATTGACATGAATAAAACACATACACACATATCCTTGGAGTATGTGTGTGTGTGTGTGTGTGTGTGTATACACATATTTGCAGTAGCCTATCTTTTATCATCTAATTTTGACTTGTCTGCAACCTGGACATGTCATATGGGAGATCCAATACCCTAAGAAGGTTTATTAAATTCTTACTTTGAGCTCACCTGAAATAATTTCCAAATCACTGGCTTTAGTGTTTCTAGACCAAAATCCTCCACAGTATTAGTAATTCTTGGCCTCTTCTTTATTATATTGTGAGTCACTTAAGGCCAGTGACTTGCCCATCTTCTTGTAGTGTGGCCTCTATAGCAGAGAGCTCAGTGCCAGGCTAAAGTATTGCCTTCATCTCAGAGACCTCCAGGAATGCTAAAGCAAAGCTGGGGTGGGATCAGAACTGTGGTTTTGATCCGTCACCCGACAGCATGGAGAATGATATGTGGAAAGGAACTGGAGAGAGGAAAAGGTTTGGAGGCATTTTGTAATAGCACAGGGAGTATGGCTTAAATTTAAATAGAATCCAAATACTTCTTAGCAGCTCTACATCTGATCCCAGATACCTTGCTGCATTATTATATCAGCCCCCAAATTTGTATTCCTGCTTTTGTCCTTGTTTCTTTCTTCATTTTTTTAAGACTTCATATTTTTAAAAATATTTTTTTAAAGATTTTATTTATTTATTCATAGAGACAGAGAGAGAGAATGAGAGGCAGAGACACAGGCAGAGACACAGGCAGAGGGAGAAGCAGGCTCCATGCAGAGAGCCTGACGTGGGACTTGATCCAGGGTCTCTAGGATCACGCCCTGGGCTGCAGGCGGCACTAAACCGTTGCACCACCGGGGCTGCCCAAGACTTCATATTTTTAGAACAGTTTTAGGTGCACAGTAAAGTTGAGGGAAAGATACAGAGATTTACTGCATGTGCCCTATGTCCACACAGGCATAGTTCCTCGCCTATTATTAGTATCCCCCTACCAGAGTGATCCATTCGTTACTATTGATGAATCTACAGTGACACATCATCATCACCCAAAGTCCATGGTTTATAGTTCACTATTGTACATGCACTTTGGCCCTGGACAAATGTATAATGATATGTACCCATCATTTTGGTACCATACAGAGTATTTTCATGGCCTTAAAAATCCGCTGAGCCTGCCTTTCATCTTTCCCCTGACCCCAACCCCCAGCATCCACTGTTCCCCTACTTTCGCCTCTTCTAGAATGTCATAGAGTTGGAATCATACAGTCTGTAGCCTTTTCAGATTGGATTCTTTCACTCAATAATACACATTTGGGTGTCCTCCATCTCTTTTCATGGCTTGATAGCTCATGCACATATAATTTTGGAACTTAATTAAAAAAATAACAATTATCTTTCTTTCAAGCGTTTCCTCTACCTAAGTCCCTGGAATTCTGTCATGAATTCGGAGTAAGAGTTACCAACACTAGGAATATTTTTTAGATGTCATACTGCGAGAGAAGAGTCAGTTCACAGTGTACTTGGCATGTACCGAGTTTATCTGATTTCCTCCCAGCCCAGGATGCTCTGAGCCTCCAAGAGCCCAGGGAACTCAGATAGTGAAGTTTGAGCAGGAAACCAAAGCAAATTTATCCTCATTCATCATTTTGATCATTTTTCCTATAGCTGAATCTGTGTGAAAAGCTCTGGATAAAAATTAAAATTAAAAAAATTAATGATTTTCAAAATGTATTTTCCAGTAGAATTGTGTCTTATAACTTCTGGTTTGTTTTTCCAACTTCCTTTGGAAAAAAAAAATTGAAGAAAATATTAAATACCAGGAGTAATATACAAAACAGAATATAATTACATATAATTACATATATGTATATATATTTGTATTGTTGTAAAACTTGTTTTTCAGGTCCATTCAGTAAATGCGTAGTCTGAAGAGAGAGGCACACATGTATGGGAAGTGGCACCTGCCTTCTTGTAAGAAGCAGACACACAGTTAACTTTGAGACAAGGAAGGTGTAGTGTTGTTTTGTTTTTTTAAAATACAAAAACATGAAATAAAGCCAGAAGACAAAGAATACAGAATATATGTGATCTACATGAGTGTGTGCATGGGGTTAAGAATTTAAAGGGTTGGAAGGTCTTTTTCATGACCTGTCAAGAAAAATTATGAAAACGCTTTGAAAGGGATCAAACAGGTATTCCTAGGCATTCTGCTCAGCTGAACTTCTCTGTTTTCTGATTCTATAGGGGCCTGCATAGTTTAGCCATTCTATATGTCTGGAGGTTGTAGAAAGCTGCTAATATGAATGAATTCCGTGCAGTGGAATACAATTGGCTACCGTCCTGTGACTGTTGACAAGTTCTGTATCTATTTATAAATTTATTTCAGTGTTTCTGATGGCACTTATATATGTGTGTATTGTGTGAACGCTCCCTTGAATAACTGTAACATCTTACTGGTACCCTCATTATTTCCTGATGAAGAAAATCTTTGATACATATTTATATTTCATATTTGCTCAAAGTCACATTTTAGCTTCTTAAAATATTTGTTTAACACCCAAAAGCATGTTATTGAGCATAATTCCTTATCTTCTAGCATTCTGGCTGGGGGTCAAGGTGGGTGAAATGTGAATAGAGGGAAACATTCTACTAGTATCCCCTTTTGTTGTCAAATTGTCCGCCTCACTCCAGGTTTAAAAAAGTCATAAATTACTACAGAAACCTTGCTTCTCAAAGTGTGGTCTGCTGAAGAACAGCATCTACATCTACTGGGACTTTGTTTGAAATGCAGAATCTCAGGCCTTACCCCACACTTACTTTGCTTAATAATACCCTTGGGTGATTTCTATTCCCATTGAAGTTTTTAAAAGCACTGATTCAGAACAAGGAGACCACAGTGCTCTCAGCTTCGGTGCCTCTCCTTCCCAATACCCACTTGAGAAAGTGGTTTAGAGTCCATGCAGACAGCAGCAATAAGAAAAGGTATAAACCAGGAAAGCTTAATTTTTCTTTGGTTAAATAAAATAATTGGCATAACTCTAAGCCTACATGTTTTTGTAAGAGTTGGTCTTGAATGGGCAAAGAGACAAATGTAATGGGATAAACAGAGAGATGGATGATAGCTGAGAAATAGATGATAGATAGATAGATAGATAGATAGATAGATAGATAGATAGATGATAGATGATCTCCCGGTAGTCCCAAACCTTTTGTTGCTGCAGGCTGTCCTCTTTCCACATTGGTTCAATCACGCTCAAGACCTTTGGCTTTGCCACTCTCCTTTGGACTTTTCTGCTCTTGAATTTGAGATATCAGCTTGATTTCAAGTCCTCTCAGGAGGACTTTGCTGCTGCCACCTGTGTGATTTTTCTGTTGTTGGTAGAATTGACTAGGCTATCCTTGGCAGGTTTGGCCTCCACATCCATATGTGGGCTCTGATCTCAGCCTTCCAAGTGGAGGAGACCACCATGACCTGATAGGTCTCCATGACCAAGTGGAGGAGACCACATGACCTGGTCACCTGACAAATGTACTTGTGGAAATCAGCCATAGCTCCCATACGAAAGCACACAATATAGATTTCCTTTACCTAAACTAGCATCTTTCCAAGTAAAACTCTGACTTTTCATGGACAAAAATTGTATGATGTTTGTGAGTATCTTTGGGCTCTACCCGCTATATGCCAGTCCCCTCCTCCTCAATGTGACAACCAAAATCATCGCCAGACATTGTCCAATGTTCCCTAGAGAGGTAGGCAAAAATCACCCTTGGTGAAAATCACTGTCTTGGAGATTTATAATTGTGTGCCAGGTTGCTATTACTGTATTTACAATCTTAACCTTGGAAACAATTAAGAAAATCCCACATCTGACCTGGGGGCTCACATAAAAAAGGCACTTGCCTGTTTCCATGATACTTTTATTCTGGATTCCTGGGTGCATAACAAAATAAAAACTCATTGATTTTGTTTTACTTTACAGCTATGCTTTAGGGAAAAATGTAAAGTGACCTGGGTGTGCATGAATGAGATAGAAAGATGTATTTTCAAAACACAATTAGAATAGGGAGAAATTGCATGCAATTAGGTTAAAAATGCCCTGCTTAACATGCACTCAGCGTAACATAGCCAGCAGGTTGCAAATTATGGAATATAGATTTTCATTATCAGGTCTCCATAATATATTTCTTGCATTTAAAGACCCGAATTTGAAGGTTAGTGGGAAGCATGTAAATTGTTCGGTGCTGTAACTAAGGCTTAACATTTTTTACTTCGAGTTTTTATTGCCATTTCCTTAATTTAAACACATTGAGTACATTTGCATTTTTTTCAATTGCTCTTTTTTCTGGTATGTTGCTATCATGGTCTCTGCCATGGGCTATCAACAGAGTATGGAAAATAGTTTCGTGGTCCTCGCAAGGCTGGAGAGAGCAGAGACAGGAGGTCTGGCAATCTCTAGCTTGGGCACACCCACTGTGATGACTGGGAAAACCATGGAATCTGTTTTCCCATTAGCTGGAAGGAAGGTGGGGGCAATCACTGCTCATTTTCTAGTTCCTATCTGACCCACAGACTTTGTTAAAGTCATTTATCACATGACCATTTTTCAGCTCTTTAAAAAAAATCAGTTTAGTATTTCTATTACTTTGTACAACACATTCCATCTGGCTCTTCTTTTTTTGCCAGTAATCTTTCTGTCTTAGTTCATACTCTAGTTTACCACTTAGTAGCTGGAAAATTTAATTTTTAACCAGGATGATCACCAAAATACACAAAATTGGTGAGACACAACCAGATGGCAGCATAACCCAGGAGCAGATACTGAAAATACTTGCTGGGCCAGGTGCTTTGATTCACTGGATCATGGGGAACCAGGGAGGGGAAAGGGCCGAGTGGAAGTCAAGAGTCAAAGAGGAGGTGACCCAGAGTGGACCTGGAGCAGCCAGAGTGCAGGAGAGTGTCAGGTGTCATTCACCAAGGGTATGGAAGTATTTGCATGTCTTAACTTGGCAGTATCCTACCAGTATCTGAACAGCCACAGACTGTGTGTACCAGGCCTGCTTAAGCTGTACTTGCCCTAATACAAAATGAAAATCAGAACAGTGTTTGATATGTTTATTGTGGCACGTAACAAAGATTTGCAAGCAAAGCACATAGCACAGGGTCTGACATGGCATAAATGCTCACTAAATGTTAGCTAATGCTATCATCATGCTATTGCCTGTTCTCCATCTCTTTATGCATTCCTGTTACCTTTTCTACCCACATGTCTTATCTGTCCTTCTGGCCCTCTTTCTCCATTCCTTCATTGTTGAGAATTTTTTGTGTCCCTAATTTTGTTTCTGTCCTTTTACATTTCCCTATTACATTTCCCTATCACCGTTAGTATTTTGTCATGCACTTCACCCCCAATTTACGTGAAAAATGAATGTAAATGAAATGGGGATACAAGGCACGAGGCAGCTTTTAAAGTAATGAAGTTCTGCAAGCAAAATGGGTAGAGCGGGATACTGCATTGGTACAGTGAGATTCAGTCCTTCTGAGTTCTGTGTCCAGAGTTCATGGATGTGTCTGAGGGAATTCCATGCGTGTGGGGGGAAGATGACCCAGAGGAGGATGTTTATGGTGTCTTATCGGGCCAAAAATTGAGCTACAGACAAGTAGCATATACATCTCCAGATTCTAGTCAGATCTCAGCAGAGAGAAAGGCTAAGCATGAAAGCTGAGGGAAGTTATTTATGCAAGGGACTCTGTGGAACTCAAAGACAAGGAGAGAAAAATGTAAGATTGGGTGACAATGGGCAACCCCAAGCTGGAGACAGGATCCTTCAAGCAGATCCCGGGATGAGACTTTGCAGCATGGTCATGGAAGAAGGAAGTGTAATGCCTCTGAAGTACCTACAGATTGCCTTTTTGGCACCAAAGTTATCTTGTTTGTATCTGTATGCAGGTTACCTGAAGTTGTAGAGGCAGATTCAAAAGGGAAAATGTATGCTGATTCCTATGTCTAATCTCCTCCCTACACTCTCCAGAATTCACAATTCAATATGTTTAAGGAGAGGCCAACAAATCTGCATTTTAAACAAGCACCATTCCCACTGCTAGATCCTTGAAATTCATGCAGTGGCTCCATGGACCATACACTTAAAGCCATGTGAAATGTACCCAACTGAAAAATCACTATTCTTTTTTTCCCTTCCTTTATAAAAACGTATTATTTTTCCCCGCTTTATGGAGAAATAATTGACACATATCAAGAAATAACTATCCTGAGGGAGCTTGGAAGTGAAAATATTGAGAGAGAAAAGATATGAGGAAGAGGAGAAACTTAAAGTTGATTGAATTCTAAATACAAGGCCAGTGAGTAGTTGTTGGCAGATTTCAATTTCCAAAGTTCTTTGTTAACCTATAAAATGTGAACTTTTTCCTTGACTTTGACTGAGTTTGAGGTGGATGATGACATAAAGATTGGTGATATCTTTGAGTATAAGTAAAAAAATTAAAATTAGAACTACCATATTATCTAGCAATTCCAGCTCTAGATATGTATCTAAAGGAAAAAATGAAAATATCTGTGTACCTACATATTCACTGAAGTAAGACAACAGCCAATTTATAATTTACAAAGGTCAAGACCTAGAAATAACCTAAACATCCACTGGTGGGTGAATGGATGAAGATAATGTGTCACACACACACACACACACACACACACACACACACACAGGAATATTACATAGTCATAGAAAAGGAAATCCTGACATTTTTAATAACATTAATGGACCTAGAGGACATTGTACTAAGTGAAATCAGCCAGATAGAGAGAGACAAATACTATATGATCTCACTTATATGTGGAATCTATGACAAACACAAAGAAGTCCAACTCATAGATAACAGAGAGTAGATTGGTGGATGCCAGAGGCAGAAAATAGAGAATGGGTAATATGGGTGAAGGGGGTCAAATGGCACAAAGTTTCAGTTATAAAATAAATATAGTCTTGGAGATATGATGTATAGCATGGTGATCATAGTTAACAACATGTATTGTATATTTGAGAGTAGCTTAGAGAGTAGATCTTAAAAGTTTTCATCATAATCACACGCAAAAATTGTTACTATGTGTGGTGATGGATATTAAGTACAGTTAGTGTGGTGATCATTTCACAAATAAAAAACCATCATGTTGTTAACCTGAGGCTAATATAATGTTATATGTCAATTACACACACACACACAAGTATAGGCAGACTGCTAAGATTTTGATATTACTCTCCTTGCTACAGAAAGAGAAAATGTCACTCATTGTATCTGTTTCTTCAGACACTAGACAGTACATGACTATAGGAAGATGAGGCAAGTTCATGGTCCTGACCCATTTCTGTGGAATAGTGCCAGAAGTCCTGAATCCCAGACTCAGTTCTGTCACTTGCTAAGTAGCATCTTGAACAAATCAGTTTTCTGCATGTAAGCATCTTGCCCACAAAATATGGGAAAAAGTCTTAGATAATATTTCATGTTGTTTCAAGATCTAGCATCTTGTACCCCTAAGTCATTCTTTTGTTGCCTGTAAGGGCTGTTGAAAAGTAAACAGTGATCAGAACGCTTAGTGACGATCATCAGCTATAAAAAGCAAACCAGTACTATACTTCTATAGGCCTTACCCATTTCAGGCATGGTAGAGGGGAAGGAGATAAAAAACGGGGGTTGTCCTGGAGGAGGGAGGGAGGCTATCCCAGCTGCTCTTATAATGAGGAAATAATCACTCAATGCCCGAGCAATTTGTAATGCAGCTGCTGGGGGTGTAGGGACACAGCTGTTCTAAAAAAGAAAAAGAATTGGGTTCTTTCTTTTCTATCTCCCATTGCAGATGGATTAGCAATGTAGTTTTAAAATAAATGATTAACTCCTGGTGAGGAATATTCTTTAGAGTCCCTTGATGAGTAAGGGTCTAAAGGGTTGATGAGGTTTCAAAGATCTCATTTTAGGAATGAGTCGTGAAAGTAGAATCTGACAGAAGTAAAAGCTCATAGGTAATATATACCAACTCCCCTACTTGATACTGCTGTAATTGCCAGTCATTATTTTTACTCCCTGAGGTAAAATGAAATCAAAGCAATAACAGGTCAGAGTAGCTCTCTCTTTTTTTTCTGGGCCACTGGGTTTCAAAGAAAAAAAAAAGTTTCCATTCTTTGATGGCATCTGCTGGGCAAGTAGGGTGTCTGGTATATTTTCTCATGTGATCCTTAGAGTCATTTGACAAGGTCTCATGGTCTCCACTGTGCAGATGACAAAACTGAATCCAACTTTCTTCCTTGACTGAGCTCACCCAGCGTCAATCTCTGCAGTCATGGGGAGAAGTGAGAATAGCAGTTAGGGAAACAGATTATGAGCCAGCCTGTTTGAACCTGGAATTGCCACTAGGTGATCTGGGATAAGTGACTTAGCTCTTTGGAGTCTCAGCCTGCACTCAGCATAGTGCCTAGCAGACTTTGACTATGGCAAAGATGTTATTAATTCCATCTGAGTTCAAAGCCCTTGCTCTTTTACTATATTTTTCTGTGCTGAAAGTCAGACAGGTTTGTGGGAGAATTTTAAATCAAGCAGATAAATACATCCAGCTATCAGAAATCCAACTTATACTGAAAAACAGTATGTGTGTTAGCTTCCCTAATGTTACATTTCTGGTGATAAGAGGGAAACATGAATCAAAAGGAACGTAATTCTGATTCCTTTCAGAGGATGTTCATGCAACAGCCTCTATTCACTGCCTCTCTACTCTGAGTATTAACTTGTGTGTTGTCAATGGTCCAAGCAGGACCTGTGCAGTATCTTGCATCCTGAAGAGTTGCCAGTCTGTCTTTCAATAGATTCCCGCTGAAAGGAAGTAAATCATAACCTAATCTCATCATCTCCAGATTGAGCAAGATCTGCTATATTACAAATCTGCTTAGTCAAGGAGCAGCTCTCAAGGCCCGCCTTCCTCCAGCTGTCTAAATATTGCTCAGCTCCAAAAGCTCTCTCTCCCACTTCCTCTGCGAATCCTACCCTGAGGCCGTGAGGCCACGTTGACCTCTTTCTCCTTTCCAGACTTCCAAGGTCTTCTGCATCTGTGCCACACATTTGGGAACTTGTTTTTATTATCTTGTATGGTCTTTTGGTTCATTTTTAACCCACATTTGTTCCTTGGGATTGAGGACTAGAGCAGAAATCATTTTTAGCTCTGACAGAGTTCAGCATTATAAAGGAAGAGCAACAGAAGAACGAGTATATACTCAATCATTCAAAGTGTCGATTTTATGAGATTAGATGCAGCGATAAGGGAATTAGTAAACTAGAAAATAAATTAGAAGAAATCACCTAGAATATTATCCAAGAAGGACACAAAAATTCAAACTATGGAAGAGTGTGAAGGCATGTAGCAGATCTACCATTATCAAAAATAATAATGATAAAAAAATTAAGGTCCTTGAAGGGAAGAAAAGAAACAATGAAGAGATAATGACAGAGTTTTCCTTTACAAAGCAAAAGCATTGATACACAGATTTAAGAAACTCAGTGGCACCCAAATAGAGTAACTAAAATGATTTGATTTGGTTACTGTACTTTGGTATTAGAAAGTCAGTTCATTCATTCTCTATAAATGTTATATCATGTTTTATTATTTTTTATTTCCTGTGACATTTTCAAGATTATCTTTGTTTCTCCAAACTTGCAAGAATAAGATTTTAAGGGTTGACAACTCAACAACTAAATATTTTGATCATAAGCTTCTTTTATCAGTTGGTTCTTCTTCATGGTTCCTTTTGTTCCTTTGCTATCTGGTTATCTTTGATGCTGCGCTGGTCATCTTAAGTAAAACTTATGTATAGGGATAATTTAAATAAATGCTTTACTTCAGGGAGGAATTGCATTTGCTTCTTCCAGTTTCCTAAGAGAAGTACTAGCTCAGCTACATCTTAAACCAAATCCAAGGTTTGAGATTCACTGGGAGATCCATGTGATTTGAACACTGGCTGCAATCTCCCCACCCACAACCCTTGTTGCAGTCCCTCCTTCATTGCAGTTCTGCTATTTATTTTCATTCTATCTTGCCATTATGTCCCTATGTTATTGGGTTCTATTAGTTTCTCCATCCTGTGCCAGTGCTGGCTTAACAATGTCTGTCTTCTTTCCCGCAAGAAGTCACCAAAAGTAAAGTTGATCTCTTATCTGTGCTTTTGACAGTTTTATGGGACAGCAGAGGTAAAAATCATGATTTTTTTTGCATATACATTTGCATATACTTTTCTTGGTTTCCAATTTTGTTGTCTTCTTTTTCCTGTCCTTTCGCCTTCCCTCCTCCACTTCCCCCTTCCCACTCCCCTTTCTCCTCTCCTTCCCCCTTCCACTCTTCCCTTTTTTCCTCCCCTCTCCCCTTCCTCCCCTCCTCTGATCTTCCCTTCTCTTCTCTTCTCTTCCCTTCCCTTCCCCCTCTTCTCTCTTCTTTCTTTCTTTCTTTCTTTCTTTCTTTCTTTCTTTCTTTCTTTCTTTCTTTCTTTCTTTCTTTCTTTCTTTCTTCTTCTTTCTTTCTTTCTTTCTTTCTTTCTTTCTTTCTTTTCTTTCTTTCTTTCTTTTTCTTTCTCTCTCTCTCTTTCTCTCTCTCTCTCTTTCTCTCTTTTTTCTCCTTCTCTGTGTCCTGGTAATTCTTTACTGTTCTGCAAGCTGTTTGATTTTATAATCACAATTTCTTCAGTTGTGTTCTTGTTTAAAAAAGATTTTATTTATTTATTCATGAAAGACACACACACACACACACACACACACAGAGGCAGAGACATAGGCAGAGGGAGAAGTGGGTTCCAGAAGCCAGATGCAGGACTCTATCCCAGGACTCCAGGATCATGCCCTGAGCCAAAGGCAGATTCTCAACCTCTGAGCCACCCACATGTCCCACCTTCTTCAGTGTTTGTTGAATATGTGCTGTTGTTTACAATGAGTTTTGATCAAGTAATCTGTTATCATTTCTCCCAAATTCTAATTTATGTCACAGTACATAACAATTTGTAATTAAAAAATAGAGTGATTTTCAAATATTTTATTTTCCTGCTTCTATTTTTATGTATGCCCCTAAAGTTCACTGTACCTCCAGCACCTAACATTGTGCCTGAAATGTAGTAGCTTCTAAATAAATGTCCTTGAATAGGTTCAATTTCTTCATCTTTAGGTTAGGAAAAATGCTATGTACCTTGTTGGTTTATTATAAGAATTATAGTTTATGGGCATCGATATAAGAAAGCGATTGTTGTAGATTAATATGGTTAAGTATCAGCAGATGTTCAGAAGTTACTGGCTTGAATGTGACTGATTATATAGCCTGCTGAATCTCCTATTTCAAATTTCTTTGTTGCTTTCACTTTACTGAGAAGCTACACTTGCTTTGACCCTTTACTCACACATTTGAAATCTTGAGCAACCAATATTGATTTATCTCTGCAATGATGGAGATGGCCTTTCAAGGAAACATCATAAATATCTGCTGTCAGTTTGAATTTCTTTTGTTTTCAATGGTTCTGTTTTTAAAATTCTGCAGTATTTATGGTAAGGAGCCAGTTTCCAGATGTGAATATTATGTCAAGTATTTGTTTTTCTAATATTTAATACTTGGAGTGACCAGAATCTATTTTAAGAACAGACTTCTCCCTGTGTCTTATTTTTCCCTGTTAGTCTTGCAGGGTGGATGGGAGATGCAAGAATAGAGATATTGTCTCCCTATCTTCACCCAGCATGGTAAGGACCACCATAGTGGTATATGCAAAGAAGTGTAGGGGTGGGATGTGCGATTTATTTATCTCAGCTTTCCCCTGGGCCTCACTATCCTTTGACAATCCTGCCAATTCTTTGCTTTCTCTGATCATTTGTAAGTGTTGGGATGATGACACTGCTTTTGGGTCCAGGATTGTTCACAATTTTATTTTGCTCATCCCAGGAAGTTCATAAATGATGATGAAGAAGATGATGGCTACATGAAATATTACATTCTAAAATAGAAGCAACCATTTGTGATGGGAGAATTAATGTCAGCCCCTCTGACACTAGAGTTATTAATTTTCTCTTAGATAAAATGGTTTAGACTCCATATTTTTCCTTCCTGATCTAACATTTTTCACTCTATAACAGGATGTAAAATGGGCCCTACCTTTCTCAGTTTCAGCTGATGCTACAAAGATCAAATAAAATGACAGCTTCCAGTTACCCCATAGGAAAATACTAAACTACTAATGCTACTTGATGTTAATGGAGCACTGAGAGCATTTCAGGGGGAGAATATTTGTTGTATAGCACTGCCTTGCATATTGTAGGAGTTTGACATTCTAGCACCATTCCCCTAGCAAACTTGCCATAGAACTCCCTGAGTAAACTGTCAACCCCAAAATGAACTTTACATATTTCCAAGTGCACACAAGAGAATAATGTTAATTTCCCATTGAAAACCACTTTCCAGCTGATCTTCAATCTCTAGAGTGGAAACAGTTTGAAATTAAAAGGCAGAGAGAATTTCTCTGCCTTGTGTGCGCCATCCACACTCCCAAAGGATAAGAATACATTGTGCTCCCTTCACCTGCATCAGTTGAGAGTCTGGTAGAGCCTTCAGAAGACCTGCTATCTATTCCACAAATAGGAAAACCATGACAACTGGTATGACATGTGTCTTGAGTCACCTGAGGCAGCATATGGGAAAAGTATATATAGAGAGAGCTCAATTGAAAAACATGTTTGTCCAGTCAGGAAGACATTCTACATAAGCATTTCTATTAAATCATTTAAAGAAATTTCAGGGAAGAAAAAGTGGCCTGAACCTTCAAGATATATTTGGGGTGATTTCTTATTCTAAATAAATAATCACTCTTTTAAAAAATATTGCGTTAGAACATAAATCACAATAAATTTACCATATTAGCCATTTTTAAGTGTACAATTCTGTAGTGTTAAGTACATTTACAGGGTTTTGAAACCATGAACACCACAAATCTTCACATTTTCATCTTCCAGAACTAAAACTCTGTACCCATTAAACACTAACTCCCTATTTCCCTATCGACCTAGCCCCTGAAAACCACCATTCTACTTCCTATCTATGAATTTAACTACTCAGTAAAATCATATGAAGCAATACATTTACCTTGTGGATATTCTCCTTGAAACTAGGAGAATGCTCTATATTTCAATAGGAGAGTTAGAAAATAAGGATACCAACAGGGAAAGGGTCCTTCCACGTGGAAAGTTTGTTTCCTGGGGAAAGAAACCAAGTAAGATTCTGCCAACAGTACTCCAAAATCTTAAAAATAGAAAGTAATAAGAAATTAGGTCAAAGAAGGAGGACCAGAACTGTTCCCAGAGCAGATGGGGCAGTGTTGATCCCTTTAGATGATGTGTTATAACCTAAGTAAGCCCCAAGTTCTTCAAGAGTTAATTGTTAGACAGTCACTTTGATTTTTTTACAGCCACAAATGTCACACAGTGGATGCTACAGAAGCTCTGGAATTGGATTGCTTTTTTGTTGTTTTTGAGCATAGAGTTCTCTATATATTCTGGATATGAATCCGTTAACAGATACATGATTTGAAAATATTTTCTCCCATTTCATGGATTGCATTTCCAGTCTATTGATAGTGTCTATGAATGCACAGTTTTCTAACATTTTGATGAAGACTAATTGATCTTTTCTCTTTTGTTGCCTGTGCTTTTGCTATTATATTCAAGAAATCATTGCCACATACAATATTATGAAACTTTCCTTCTATGTTTTCTTTGAATTTTATATTTTTAGTTCTTACACTTAGGTCTTTGACATATTTTGAGTTAATTTTTGTATGTTTCATAAGGTAAGGACATAAATTCATTCTTCTGTATGTGGATATCGAGTTTTCCCAACACCATTTTCTAAAGGTTGCGCTTTCCAAATTGAGTGGTCTAGGTACCTTTGTCAAAAGTCATTAAACCGCATGTGCAAGGATTTATTTCTAGAATCTTTATTCTATTTCATTGTCCCATATGTTTTTATTACAGTGCCACATTGTTTAAATTGCCATAGCTTTGTAGTAAACCTTAAAACCAGGAAATATGAGACCTTGAGCTTTGTTCTTCCTTTTCAAGATCATTTTGGCTACTCAGGATGTCTTGAAATTCCATATGAATTTTTCGATGAATTTTTCTCTTTCAGCAAAAAATGCTGCTGTGGTTTTGATGGAGATTTAACTGACTGTGTACATAGATCACTTTGGGTAGTCTTACATCTTAAAGATATTAAGCTTTATAAGCCATGAACCAAAATGTCTTTTCATTTGTTTGTATGTATGTTGATTTTCTGCAAAGTTTTGTAGTTTTCAGGGCAAAATTCTTTCATCTGTTATGTTAACTTTATTCCTAGTATTTTGTTATTTCTAATGCTATATAAATGGAATTATTTTCTCAATTTTCATATTGTTCATTGTTGATGCATAGAAATGCAACTGATTTTTACATGTCAATTTTGTATCTGCAATTTCACTGAATTTGTTTGTTGGTTCTGATATATTTTTGTGGAATTTTTAGCAGTTTTCTACACATAAGATCATGTCATATGCAAAGATAATTTTATTTCTTCCTTTCTAACTTGGATGCCTTTATTTCTTTTTCTTGCTTAAATGCTCTGGCTGTGACTTTTAGTACTATGTTGAATACAAATAGCAAAACTGGGCAGACTTGTCTTACTCCTCATCTTAGAGAAAAAGCTTTCAGTCTTTCATGATTTACTATGATAGCTCTGGGTTTTTCATGTATTATGTTTATTATATGAAAGCAGTCTCCTTGTATTCTTAATTTGTTGAGTCTTCTTATCGAAGAATGTTGAATTCTGTCAAACACTTTTTCTTTTTCAAGTGAGATGATCACATGGCTTTGTTTCTTCATTCTGCTAACAGTGATTGTTTTTCATAGTTGAATAATCTTTGTATCACAGGAATAAATTCCACATGGGGATTGTATATAATCCTTTTTTTTTAAATTTTTATTTATTTATGATAGTCACACACACAGAGAGAGAGAGAGAGGCAGAGACACAGGCAGAGGGAGAAGCAGGCTCCATGCACCGGGAGCCCGACGTGGGATTCGATCCCGGGTCTCCAGGATCGCGCCCTGGGCCAAAGGCAGGCGCCAAACCGCTGCGCCACCCAGGGATCCCTATAATCCTTTTAACATGTTACTGATTCTGATTTTCTGGTACTTTGTTGAGGATTTTTGCATCAATATTCATCAGAGATTTTTGTCTGTATTTTCCTTTGTTTGTGGGGTCTTTGGTATTAGGGTAATGCTGACCTCATTGAATGAGTTAGGAAGTGTTCCCTTCTAAGTCTTAAAAGTCTAAGAAGGATTGGTGTTATCCCCTCTATAAATGAGTGGTAGAATTAATCAATGAAGCCATTTGGTCTTGGTCTTTTCTTTGATAGGAAGATTTTGATTATGGATTCAATCTCCTTACTAGTTTTAGATCTGTTCAGGTTTTCTATTTCTTTATGATCTACAGGAAAATTCCTATAAATTTCTCCTACCATTTAGGTTATCCAGTTTGTTGGTTTATAGTTGTTCCTGTACTCTTAGAGTTTTTAAAATTTATGTAATATAATAGTAATATTCCACTTTCATTCTAATTTTAGTTATTCAAATCATCCTTTTTTTCCCAGTCAATCTAATACATTTTGTCAATTTTATTTTGTTTGTTAATCTTTTCAAAGAACCAACTCTAGTTTCATTGATTTTCTCTATTGTTTTTCTTTTATCTATTTTATTTTTCTCTGCTCTAATCTTTATTATCTTCTTTTTGCTAGCTTTGTATTTATTTAGTTTGATCTTCTTACTCTCATTTCTTAAGGTGTAAAGTTAGGTTGTTGATTTGAAATATCCTTTTTAAATATGTTTATAGCTTTAAGTTTCTTGACACTGTTTTCTCTGCATCTGATACATTTTAGTATGGTATCTTTTCATTTTCATTTATCTCAAGAAATTATATAACTCCTTGTGATTTCTTCAAACTATTCATTGCTTTAGACTTTACTGTTTAATTTCCTATATCTGTGACTATTCCACTTTTCCTTCTGATATTGATTACTAGTTTTATTTTATTGTGGTTGGAAAAGATGCGCTGCATGATTTCAATCTTGTAAAATTTATTAAAACTTTGTATGTGTGTGTGTCTTAGTATATGACCTACCCTTGAGAATATTCTTGAGAAAATGTGCACTTGAGAAAAATGTGTAACCTGTGTGTTGGGTGGAGTGTTCTGTATATGTCTGCTAGGTCTAATTGGTCTGTAGTGTTGTCCAAGTCCTCCAAAGTGGGACATTGAAGTTTCCTGCTATTATTATAGAGCTTTTTATTTCTTCCTTTAATTCTGTAAATGTTTGCTCCATATATTATGTAACTCATTTATGTTCATAATTATGATATTTTCTTGGTGAATTGGCCCATTTACCATTATGTAATGTCAATCTCTCTCTTTTCTAGAAATTTTTCTTAGTCTGTTTTGTTTGTTATTATTTATTACATCTATGTATGCTCTTTTTTGGTTACTATTTGCATCTTCATCATTTCACAATCAACTTATGTGTGCCATTTGACCTAAAATGAGTCTCTGCTTATAGCTGGATCCTGTTTTTTAAAAAAAATCCATTCTGCCAATATATATCTTCTCATTGAGGACTTAAACCTTTTTCTTTTTAAAGATTTTAATTATTTATTTATGAGAGACAGAGAGAGGTGGAGACACAGGCAGAGGGCAGAGGGAGAAGCAGACTCCCTACAGGAACCCCAATGTGGGACTCGATCCCAGGACCCTGGGATCATGACCTGAGCCAAAGGCAGATGCTCAACCACTGAGCCACCCAGGTGTCCCTTCTCTGGAAATATCTTAATTTTGCTCTCACTTTTGAAGAACCGTTTTGCCAGATGTAAAATGGCAATTTTGGATTCTTGGTTGACAATTCCATTTTATTTTCTTTCAGCGTATAATTCTATCATGTCATTGCCTTCTGACCTGCAAGTTTTCTGCTGAGAAATTCCCTGACAATCTTAGTTAAGATATTTGTACATAATGCATTTTTTTTCTTGTTGGTTTCAAGATTCTCTCTTTGTCCTTCAACAGGCTCATTGTAATGTGTTCCATGGAAAATCTTTGTGTTTATCCTCCTTGAAATTTGTTTGAGCTTTTTATATTCACATATTTCCTCAAATTTGTGAGTTTTGGGCCATTATTTCTTCAAATAAACTCTCTGTCCCTCTCTCTTCCCTTTCTGAGTTTCCCATCATGCATTTATTGGTCCATTTGGTAGTATCCCATAAATCCCTTAGTCTCTCTTAACTTTTACATTATTTTTTTTTACTCTTCAGATTCAAAAATTTAAAATTTGTATCTTCATGTTTGCTGGCTATTTCTTCTGCCTGTTAGAAACTATGTTTCTCTAGCTCTTTGAGCATATTTAAGATATTTGTCTTATAGTCTTTGTCTTGTAAGTCCAAAGTATTTGGTATTTCATATGTTCAGTTTCTGGAAATTTGTTTTGCTTGTTTTGAGTGGGCCACGTTGCCCTGTTTCTTTGTATTCCTTGTGATTCTTAAAAATTGGGCATTGGAAAAACAATACTTCTCCCAATATTTGCCATCATGAAGACTTGAGGTCTTTGTAGAAATTTTCTGGCAATGCATCTTTCCTGAGGCTGTTTGTCTGCTTTTTTAAAATAATCAATTTTCTTATATGCACATGGACTTTTAAGTTTCCTAAGAATCTTACCCTTGCTTCTTTTCAGGGCCTTGGGTGTACTATTTTATTTTCTTCCATAATAGCCTTGAGTCCACAGTATTCATTAGTCTACAGTTTTTAGATGCCACACTTCCTGCCACTGCCCTATGCAGCTTCCAGCCTGAGATCCAAACTATCTTCTGAGCTCTGACTTAGGTGAGATAGAAACCAGTCCGTCAGGCATCCCACAGACAGACCAGAATTCTGCAGACAAATTCCACTTTATCTTCTCAACCCAATGAAAAAAAGTGAGATTTGGCTACTTCCTTCCAACCATGCTATGCCAAGTAAGAGGTAGGCAAGGATAAGTAAAAATACCACAATATTTCTTACTATTTTGAATACAGTTTTTTTTCTTATTTGGGTTTCTCATTGGTTATTGTAGATTTCTGATGGTTTCCAGAGCTATATAAAGCTATTTTAGTCCGTTTTTAGCCAGTTATTTTATGCTTCCTTGGGGGAAATAGGGACCTGGAGCATACCAGTCTACAATCATGCTGATGTCACAGTAATTACTCACTTTTGTACTTAATTTCACATTTGAAATTTTGTAGCCTTTTTTGTAAATAGGCTCTACTCCAAGATGTATGTACTTTAGGCCCCCCAAACCTAGATTTACTCCTGGTTGGAGGAAGGAAAAGTTTTAACTGTGAAACCGGTAGGATTTTTTATTATTTTACTGGGCATGTTAGTTGTAAGAGAAGTCATTTTATGTCTAAAAAAGACCAACTTTTTTTCCTTTTCCCTCCAATCGGTTAAACTGATCCATCTATCCAGAGTCACAGAATGAATCCATTTTGGTCATGTAAAGAATGGACTAGACTTTAGGGATTGAAAATAAAGAATGTATGTGTATGTACTATCACTCTCTCTTGCTTTATCAGACTACTTTACTGCTTAGTATGTGATCCTATAACTAACCCTGTAAAAAGGAGAATATTTATTTTTTTAATTTGAGAGTCTATCACTTAAGAACATGTTTATGAACACTAGTTTTATAGTTAGACCTACATTTTGATCTTAGGTCTGTTTTTATTGACTTGGGAAAGCTGTTTATCCTCTGGATGACTTGGTTTTCTTTATCTCTAAAATGCAGATTATAGAACATATTTTAGGCTTGTAGCAAGAACAAAATGAGCTGATTCAAGTGAGGACCTAAGCATAATTTCTGACATATAAAGAATCCTAACACTCAAAGAGGGATTATTGTTATCATCCTTACTATTACCTGTTAAAATATTTAAAGAAGTAAGTAGTTTGTTTCACCTACTTTATGATTGGGTAGCTGGAGGCCAAGAGTTTAAATATTTTGTTCATAGTCATTTAGAAATTGGTAACTATACTATAGCTTATAAAATGTGGACATTATCAACATTTTCTTTTCACCTTTCCATCAGTTCATTATAAACTGCAAATTATAAATGTTTCCAGACCCTGAGCTGAGTATGCAAGATTTTCTGGATGCGCCAGGCAGGTGGGGTTGGATTTGGAACTTTTCTAAGAATTTAGTCCTTTTATTGCTCATATTGCTGGAAAATCAATGACTTGTGCCAAACAAGTTGTTTTCTTCTCTTGACAAAAAGCAGATCAGCAAATTTTCATATTGCACTATTTTCAATGGCTGGAACATCAACATTTTATAACAAGAAAAAAATTAAAGTTCTTCAATATTTGGAAAAGAAGTGCTTGTAAAAATGTGCACATCCATTCACCATCTGGAAAAGCAAGGTTTTACAGTTCAGCCTAATGATGTTTAGAGTCATTAGGCATCTTGGAAAATGACCTCTTATTGAAAACATTTTCTCCACAGGACACCACAGTGTTCATCTTTCTACAACTTTACACTTGTTGAGGACTTATCTTGGAAAAGTATAAGAAATGTATACACGAATAGCCAAGACCATAGTCTTTTTACTGGGAAATGTTTTAAGGCAAAATGACTTACAAGTTCAGGAGTAAAACCCAACAAACCTTGGCTCTTTATTTCTCTCCTAAGTCCCACATTCAAAAGTACTTATGGATTGCTTCTCATGTGCCAAACCAGTACTGGACTGGAAATAGATAGTTCAGGTATGGATCTGTGTATTCTCATTCTTCTCAACTGAAGACCTTGTTCATGTGAAGTCCTTCTGGTTCCTTTCCTGCTTCCTCAGAGCTTGGCCAACTGTGATATCCCTGTTCCCCATAGTGCTTTGAGTCTGTGTGCATCCAGCAAAGAGGTCCTTAGACATATGACGAAATAGTGATTGATTTTATCCATCTGTGAGCAGAAGGAGGTTTGCTAGGTGTGGGCAGACTTGTGTTGAGGGAGAACAACCATGCTCACTTAAAATAAGCCTAACTTGATGTTTTTCTAAGCCAACTAATTATGTAGGAAATTCTAGTTCATTTCTTTTTAATTTACACATTGGAGTTTTGATCTCAATATGCAGATGCACTGAAACTAATCTCTTTTATATGCTCTCCAATTATGTGAGCTACTTCCTGGCTATGGGAGGCTGCTCTGTTGGCCCTGGCCAACTAACTGGCCACCTGATTAAGGGGACATAGAAATTTATGTAGGTCTCTAGTGATTATCATAAAGTTGAAGGCAGGTCTTTCTTTTTGGTAAGCATGTAAGTGAACTGGAGATATAAATTTCATTTTTATCCATAACGAGTATATTTTCTATTGTCTTAAGTTTTTTGCATTCTAAACACTGAAAGTTTCCTATGAGCTTTTGGGGCATAAGTCTTGGATAAAGACGGTTTCCTTCCCCAGGATACATATGTCTAGGTCATAAGAATGCAGAGCTGTCATCTGGCAAATGCTCAATAATGGCTTTCTTTTTTTAAAATTTTTTTTTATTTATTTATGATAGTTACAGAGAGAGAGAGAGAGAGAGAGGCAGAGACACAGGCAGAGGGAGAAGCAGGCTCCATGCACCGGGAGCCCGATGTGGGATTCGATCCCGGGTCTCCAGGATCGCGCCCTGGGCCAAAGGCAGGCGCCAAACCGCTGCGCCACCCAGGGATCCCAATAATGGCTTTCTATTGAACATTCACCCCTCAGCGAGAAAGAAAGTCAAAGGACTCTAATTCAGTCCTATGAAGAGTAAAGCTCACATATTAAGCAGAGAACTAGTCCATATAAAACTCAATCTTTGGTATTATTGGTGTTGGCAAGGAAGGATGGCTTCTTTAAAATATAGTAGGATAGAAGAAATAGGAAATTAGTCTAGCGCCAGAGGTTCTCCAAGTATGGTCTCTGGACCACCAGCATCAACATCCCCTGGAAAACTTTGCGTTAGAATTGAAGTTCTCAGGTTCTGCCCAGACTTACTGAATCAGAAACTCTGGGGTACAATGCAGCAATCCTCTTAAACTGCCAGGTGATTCTGATATTTGCTCAACTTTGAGACCCATTGTCTAGCTAGGTCATGCTCTCCTAGCTTCATCATGTTACCTCTCAACACAGTGCAATAGTGGAAGAGATTAGATACTATCAGGTTTTGGTCAATTTCAGCTAAAATTTTAGGTAGGCAAAAAAGTCATTCAACTATAGGTATCTATTGTACAGGGCTTTAATATTATCCACTTGTGTACTGTTCGTTCTTAGCTCAGTTTCTGAACACAGTGAATGACTATAAATCATTGAATGAGCATGCTCAGTGAAGTAGATATATAGTCATACACATGTGAAAACACACACACAAAAAAATACTGAAGTAGCTGATGTATATATTATATATTACATATATATACACATAATATATAATATATGTATTATATATTATAATATATAATAATGCATAATAATATAATTATACATTAATATAATATACATTATGATACATTATGATAATATGATGATTATATATTAAAGTAATATTAATTAACATTATATGTTAACACATATATTATAATATAATAAACATATATAATGTATTATATACATTAGCTACTTCAGTAAAAGGCTAAAAATAGGGCTATGGCTGTATAGCTCTGGGGGTTTCAGGGTCTAGGTGATTGCAGACCACTGGTGAGGGTGAGTCCTGAAAGCGAATGGATAGGAAAGCAAATTTCTCCTTGAATACTCACAAAGTCAGTTTTTAATGCCAAATATTATTTCTTCAAATATTACCCCACTGGAACCTGAATTGCCACAATAACATTCTGGATATATTCTTCCCTTCAGCATTGGCCTATTTCAATGTATTACATAAGTAACATTCAGAATAATATTCCTCCAGGGTCACTTTGCTTGCATAATTCCTTTTAGAAATTCTCCAGGTGGTGGATTTGTAGCACTCTCTGTGTTGTGCATCCATGGCATCGTGCAAATACCTTCATGCTAATGTAAATGTCTCTCTATATGACCATATCTTTCTCTGTCTCTAAAGAGATTGTCATGGAAAAAAGTAATGCTTTTGTTCCCTTGTGTAATTCTTTTTTATATTCCTGGGATTTAGTTCCTAAAACTGGCTTATAAAAACGTGCCATGTGTGTTTGCTTAATAGAGGGAATAAAATTAGTCTCTGACCATAGTTTATGCTCCTCCCATAAATTTATCCCAACCTTCCAGCCTTGCCCATTTCCTCTTCTATCCTTCTCATCTTTGATCCAACCAATCCCCTTGGAGCCCACTCCTTGCTCAACTGGTTGCTCAAGCTACCACTGGGCCTTACCTTTGACATCTTGGAGTAATTCTGTATTTGGAGGTTCAGAATTGAATGCATCAAAGCTGGCAGTGTGACACTTCAGGGACTTTGTACTTCTTTTGGTTCAATCTCTGATCTAGAAATATGAAAAGTTGTTTTCTTCAGCAGCTATACTCTTCCCTACAAAGTTGCTCATCATAAAGCTTTAAAAGAAGTTTATTGATTCTTTCTAATGATAACTACAACATAGTGTAATATCAGACAATGACGATTCAGTGACTTCTGTCACTTTTGATTCTCAGAGGAGCTATCACTCAGTTGAAACTATGAGCCTCTCCCACAAAGTCTATGTAGCCTTTGATGCAGTCTGGGTGCCCATCCTCCCCACATTCTGCTTGTAAGCATTCTATACAGGCAGTCGCAATGTCTGCCATTATCGCATTGTTCCACAGGCTTTCAGCTGTACTCAACTTCTTCGTATTTATAAAAGTTAACCAGATGTCCTATGCTGATGAAATCACCCATGATACATCTGTCAAAGGATGTCATCTTTCAGAGTGGTTCCACATGGGTTAATTTTATTACCTCTGGTTGAAATTGTCAAAGCCCAAATCAAACAGAGAGTAGAGATGGATTATGGTGGTATTCTGTCCCCATCAGACTGACACACCCCTCTCCCTTTGTGGTTTGTTTCAGTCTTGACTTGATTGGTGAGGTTTCCTCCTGTAGATTTCATCCTCTGGAGTCAGAGAGGAAAACACAGCTGTGCCTCACTTCATTCCTAGTCCCCCAATTTCCATTTAGGCAGATGTGAAGTGTCTTCAGAAACTGCTGTTTCTTAAGCTGATGCTCATAATGTTCCAAAGCAGAAAATGCAAGCGAGGCACACTGAAACTGCTGCCACCTACCAGCCAGAAGTTGCATATGTAAATTTTGCTTCTTTTTTTTTGCATTTCTTTGTACTATTTTCACATTTATGTACTGAATTAATGTAGTGTAAGTTCCTTTTAAACCATGAGATAATGTTGCACAGGACTTGCAGACATGGAATTTGGAGTAAGGTCAACATGCATTTGAGAGCCAGCTCTTATTACATTAAGGATCTTATAGAAGTTTCTTCTCTAAGCCTCTGTTTTCTCAGGTGAATATTGAGGATAACAATTCCTATCTTAAAGAGCTGATGTGAGAATTCACTAGATATATCCATTCTACAATTATCTTTTAACATCTATAAGAATTAAACCAAGAGCAGAGGATGTAGCTGTGAGCAAGTCAAGAGCGTCCCTCTACTCCTTCTGGATCTCTAAGTTTATTGCTTTCATAAGCAATTACAATTGTGTAAATGTCGTGGAAGAAAAATCGAGCATGTTTTAAGAATACATAACATGACATCTACATAGTCTAGGTCATGGAAGGAAATTGTCACAGTATACTAGGTCAGGAAAAATGTTCAATTGCTAAGATAGGACATCCTTGATTCATCTATTCCTGGATATTTTGGCTGAGTGCTGAAAAATGCAGAGCAAATAGCTAGACATAAAAGGTTCTGGGGAGGATGGAGAAGGGAGAGCATGAAGCAGTAATAAAGATTTAAGAAACCCAAACAAGCCCTGCTGGAAGACTCTAAGGAAATGCATGCAGGTCAGCCTTGGCCTGTGTGGAAGGAGCTCGATAAGGACTGCATTACTAAGTGCTGGATATGTGGTATGTTCTCAATAAACAGTAACTATATCATTCAAAAAACATGTATTAATTGGCTTCTAAGTACTAGGCAGTGTTCTTATTAGTAACAACTTTGGAACTGTCGTTTTCTTGCTTTTTTTTTTTTTTTCTGTAGGACATCTAGCAGAGCCTCCCTTCTGTGAGTATAATCCACAAATGTAGATTTGTGGCCTAAAATCAGATTGTCCTCAGGCAAACAGCAACTCTTTTATTTTTATTATTTCACATTTTATAAAGGCCAACATCTCCACTGCCCGCATGGGACACTTAAGTCTAATTGTCAATATAAGCAGTTAAAACGACTCACTCCTCAGAAGTCCAGGAGAATGCCCGTCACCCCAGGCAAGAGCTTTGGGAAGCTTGGCAGCTTTTAAATGCCTCATTTTGAATAAGCAGGGTACTTTTCTGGAAAGATTTAAGGCCATGTTATGTAACTTGCAATTAGTGGCTTCCCACAAATTATATATCAGTGCAGAAAGTAGAATCTCCTTCAAGTGCTTTGTTGACTGGCTCACGAGATTGCACTTCATTGTTGTTCAGTGGTGATGTATTTCTCACCTGCCCCTCGCTTTTTCCCCCACTTAGGTGCACATCCCAGTTGTGTGTCCCAGAACACCCTACCTGGGCCTTTATAAGGACCTTAACCAGGGAAACACAAAAGCAATGTCACATGTTGCCTGGAAGAGAGATATTGTATTTTCTTGGTAGGAATTTTTTTTCCAGTTCGTTTTCAGTCTGGGGGTGACACCTAACCTATGCTGGTTTATCACCTTTATGGCAGAAAATAAAAGATGCACAGGAACAATAAAAATATACTCACAGAAGTTAAATATGACACAGTTGCCACGAGTGGGCCAAATCAATTTTTTTCACCGACGGTAGAGGCAAAGTTAGCAAGGAGATGGGAGAGTCTGATTCTTCAGACAGAAAACTCTTTTAGGGATCCCTGGGTGGCACAGTGGTTTGGAGCCTGCCTTTGGCCCAGGGTGCGATCCTGGAGACCTGGGATCAAATCCCACATCGGGCTCCCGGTGCATGGAGCCTGCTTCTCCCTCTGCCTGTGTCTCTGCCTCTCTCTCTCTCTCTCTCTCTCTCTGTGACTATCATAAATAAATAAAAATTAAAAAAAATTTTAAATAAAAAAAAAAGAAAACTCTTAACGGCACCAATGCCTAATCAGACAGTGAATAATTCTGAACCACAGAACAATTTTGTCAAAGGCTCTTTGCCTCTGCTAAACAGGTTTTGGGGAGAGGTTGCCTTCTGGCAGAGGCAGAGTATATTTGATCATTTCGGGGACATGGCTGATTGACATTAGCATTTGGGTAGAAGCTGACAAGGTTGCGATGTGATGGTAACACCCAAAGGGAGGCCCTCCAACTCGTGACTGTCAGCTGGGAGCCGATTCAGGCACAATGCAGGGCCTGCTATATGTATAACAGCACTGCACTGTTAAAAAAAAAAAAAGATAGATAATATGATATTTAGGAGTCTTAGACTCTGCCTGGCTGGGCCTGGCCTGGCCCCTTTCCAGCTCTCAGACGCTGACCAGATTCCCTGAGGGCTCTAGGCTTCTATTTCCTGATCTATCAAGTGAAGGAATTAGGCAGATAATCCGTAAAAATTGGTTCTGATGGAAAAACTGCACCTTTCTGGATTCCCATCTCAGGTCATTCTGTAATTCTATATCTCGGGACAGCACTATTGAACACCTGGACCTTGATTCTGGAGAAACAACAATAATGCATGTTTTCTAATGTACTCTGACGCTTAATGTAGACACCATATGTGAAAAATCTCCAGGAAAGGGCCAGCCACATAGGAAATCTGAGTACCCATGCAGGAGCCATGCTAACAATGACTTGGAAAAGAAAATGATTTTTCTTGAAAATAATTCCTGGGTACCAGGTAGACCCTCACCCAAGCAAATGATTTCTCAGAGCTAGCATTTGAACAGATTAGCAGAGGTGAGCGGGATCTGGATAAAGAAGAGAAGAAGCTAAGGTTTAAAACAGCCTTTGCAGCCCCCTGGTTGCCCTTAAAAGCAGCAGATGATGACCACAGCTTTGGAGTACAATCTGAAATCTGGCATTGTGATGCCCCCAGCTATGGTTTTCTTTTTTAAAATTCCCCTGGCTATTCGGGATCTTTTCTGATTCCACACAAATCTTAAAATAATTTATTCCAACTCTCTGAAGAAAGTCCATGGTATTTTGATAGGGATTGCATTAAACATGTAAATTGCCCTGGGCAACATTGACATTTTCACAATATTAATTCTGCCAATCCATGAGCATGGAATATTTTTCCATCTCTTTGTGTCTTCCTCAATTTCTTTCAGAAATGTTCTATAGTTTTTAGGGTATAGATCCTTTACCTCTTTGGTTAGGTTTATTCCTAGGTATCTTATGCTTTTGGGTGCAATTGTAAATGGTTTGACTTCTTAATTTCTCTTTCTTCAGTCTCATTGTTAGTGTATAGAAATGCCACTGACTTCTGGGCATTGATTTTGTATCCTGTCACACTGCCAAATTGTTGTATGAGTTCTAGCAATCTTGGGGTGGAGGCTTTTGGGTTTCCTATGTAGAGTATCATGTCATCGGCGAAGAGGGAGAGTTTGACTTCTTCTTTGCCAATTTGAATGCCTTTTTTTTTTTTTTAGTTTATGATAGTCACACAGAGAGAGAGAGAGAGAGAGAGAGAGAGAGAGAGAGGCAGAGACATAGGCAGAGGGAAAAGCAGTCTCCATGCACCGGGAGCCTGACGTGGGATTCGATCCTGGGTCTCCAGGATCGCGCCCTGGGCCAAAGGCAGGCGCTAAACCGCTGTGCCACCCAGGGATCCCTTGAATGCCTTTAATGTCTTTTTGTTGTCTGATTGCTGAGGCTAGGACTTCCAGTACTATGTTGAATAGCAGTGGTGAGAGTGGACATCCCTGTCTTGTTCCTGATCTTAGGGGAAAGGCTCCCAGTGCTTCCCCATTGAGAATTATATTTGCTGTGGGCTTTTTGTAGATGGCTTTTAAGATGTTGAGGAATGTTCCCTCTATCCCTCCACTCTGAAGAGTTTTGATCAGGAATGGATGCTGTTTTTTGTCAAATGCTTTCTCTGCATCTATTGAGAGGATCATATGGTTCTTGGTTTTTCTCTTGCTGATATGATGAATCACACTGATTGTTTTACAAGTGTTGAACCAGCCTTGTGTCCCGGGAATAAATCCTACTTGGTCATGGTGAATAATTTTCTTAATGTATTGCTGTATCCTATTGGCTAGTATCTTGTTGAGAATTTTTGCATCCATGTTCATCAGGGATATTGGTCTATAATTCTCCTTTTTGGTGGGGTCTTTGTCTGGTTTTGGAATTAATGTGATGCTGGCCTCATAGAATGAATTTGGAAGTACTCCATCTCTAAAGCTGTGGTCATCAAGACAGTGTGGTACTGGCACAAAACAGACACATAGGTCAATGGAACAGAATAGAGAATCCAGAAGTGGACCTTCAACTTTATGGTCAACTAATATTCGATAAAGGAGGAAAGACTATCCACTGGAAGAAAGACAGTCTCTTCAATAAATGGTGCTGGGAAAATTGGACATCCACATGCAGAAGAATGAAACTAGGCCACTCTCTTGCACCATACAGAAAGATAAACTCAAAATGGATGAAAGATCTAAATGTGAGACAAGATTCCATCAAAATCCTAGAGGAGAACACAGGCAACACCCTTTTTGAACTCGCCACAGTATCTTCTTGCAAGATACATCCACGAATGCAAAAGAAACAAAAGCAAAAATGAACTATTGGGACTTCATCAAGATAAGAAGCTTTTGCACAGCAAAGGATACAGTCAACAAAACTAAAAGACAACCTACAGAATGGGAGAAGATATTTGCAAGCGATGTATCAGATAAAGGGCTAGTTTCCAAGATCTATAAAGAACTTATTAAACTCAACAGCAAAGAAACAAACAATCCAATCATGAAATGGGCAAAAGACATGAACAGAAATCTCACAGAGGAAGACATAGACATGGCCGACATGCACATGAGAAAATGCTCTGCATCACTTGCCATCAGGGAAATACAAATCAAAACCACAATGAGATACCACCTCACACCAGTGAGAATGGGGAAAATTAACAAGACAGGAAACCACAAATGTTGGAGAGGATGTGGAGAAAAGGGAACCCTCTTGCACTGTTGGTGGGAATGTGAACTGGTGCAGCCACTCTGGAAAACTGTGTGGAGGCTCCTCAAATAGTTAAAAATAGATCTTCCCTACGACCCAGCAATTGCACTGCTGGGGATTTACCCCAAAGATACAGATGCAATGAAACACCGGGACACCTGCACCCCGATGTTTATAGCAACAATGTCCACAATAGCCAAACTGTGGAAGGAGCCTCAGTGTCCATCGAAGGATGAATGGATAAAGAAGATGTGGTTTATGTCTACAATGGAATATTACTCAGCCATTAGAAATGACAAATACTCACCATTTGCTTTGACGTGGGTGGAACTGGAGGGTATTATGCTGAATGAAATAGTCAGCTGGAGAAGGACAAACATTATATGTTCTCATTCATTTGGGGAATATAAATAATAGTGAAAGGGAATAGAAGGGAAGGGAGAAGAAATGGGTAGGAAATATCAGAAAGGGAGACAGAACATGAAGACTCCTAACTCTGGGAAATGAACTAAGGGTGGTGGAAGGGGAGGAGGGCGGGGAGGTGGGGGTGAATGGGTGATGGGCACTGAGGGGGGCACTTGACGGGATGAGCACTGGCTGTTATTCTGTATGTTGGCAAATTGAACACCAATAAAAAATAAATTTATTATTAAAAAAAAAAAGAAGCAGCGGATGACCATGATGAGGAAGGTTGTTAGACAACTACGATAGGATGAGAGAAGTTGAGCTCCAGACCCATGGGTGCAGGATCAGTGGACACCATCTCACTACTGTGTTGGGTTTGTACTTCTGATCTCCTCCCAGAAGCATCCAGTAAGGAGTCTAGAAGACCAGGGGACTGAAGTCAGACGTTGTGGCTGAGGTAACTAGTTTTCCCTCAAAAAATGCACACTCTTTCCATGGTGGAGCAAGTGCAAGAACAAAGCTGCCCACCGAGGGCCTCCACTCACACCTCCCACTTCTGTATACACATCCAGCCATGTGACCTGCCCTCCTCAAATGTGCATATATAGAAATGGGATGTGGCACTTCCGGGCTGGGTTCTTAGGCAACAAAGATCACACTCTGCCTTCTTCTCTTTCTGTACATCAGCTGCCAGATGCAGATGTACCAGGGCCTTAGGAAAAAGATGAAAACCTGCCTAAGGGGGGCCCGAGGCCACCGTGTTCCCCACATCCAGGAAAGTTGTCTTTGAGACAGGAATACCCATGTTGCATTCTGACATGAGTGAAAAATAGATTTCTATTATAGTAAGTGACAGGATGTTATGGTTTATTAGTTGTGCTAACAGGAAGAATGTCCTGATATGGCAACAGGGGGAGACCTTGAAAACACTCTTAGAAAAAAAAAAACCTTATATATAAAGGACTTACACATGGCATTATGAGATTCACATGATGTTCTAGGCTAGGAGACTAACAAAAATCTCAGAAAGCTTGTGGAGGAGTGGGGTGAGGTTTCACTGGAAGAAGCATGAAAAAACTTTACGGGGTGATCTTTAGGTTTTTGATTTTTTAAAAGATTTTATTTATTGATCCATGAAACACAGGGAGAGCGGCAGAGAAATAGGCAGAGGGAGAAGCAGGCTCTCTGCAGGGAGACTCATGTGGGACTTGATGCCAGGGCCCCAGGATCACACCCTGAATGGAAGGTAGACACTCAATCACTGAGCCATGTAAATGTCCCAGGTTTTTGATATTGACATGGGTTTAGGTTCCACAAGAGTCTGATTTTTCAAAAGTCAGCAAATATGCAGTTAAGATTTGTGCACTTCTGGTATATAAATTTCACACCCCCAAACACTTATAAACAAATATTGAACTCTAGTTAATGATAGGTATGCTGTAAAACTTAGAGGAAAGATTTAGTCATGTCTACTCGGGAATGCGTCAAAGGTGAGATGAATCACATACAGTTCACAGACAAACCACTGAAACTGAGAGAGGTTCACAGCAAGTAGTCTAACCTTTACTCTAAGAATGACATCGGGTGGGATTTGAATCCAGTTCTCTCTCATTCCAAGTCTTTGCTCCTTCCACCCTACACTGGAATTAATAGGAAGAAAATCTAAATGACTCCATATGACTCACTGTGAGAAGAAAGATTCCAGGGAAGGGAAGAAGACTGTGAAAAGTTAGAATTCCACAGGAAGACCAGGTAAAAATATAGAGTTTCAACAATAGACTGCTAATTGGCACTAACGCTCATATCTAATGTGGGGTTTTCTGAGGGCTGTGACATTCATGGATGACTAATTAACCTGTGTGGCAAATCCATCCCATTTGCTGCCATGACACAGCCAATCAAGACTGGCTTACTGTTTGCTCATTTGGAAAATGATTAGGATTCCCATTTAGACTTAATTACAGTGCAAAGGTTGACAATTATCTTCTCTATAGAAGCATCAGATGCTTCAATATCTCAGTGAACATGTGCCTATAATTATGTACATAATTTGTCTGGCAGAAAATGTAACCCAGTCATTACCTGGATCTTATGCCTATAATTAGAGATCATAAAAATACCAAATGGGAGAAGTAGGTTGGTGGGATATTAGGCCCGTTATAATATAAGAATCTATAGGGAGCTGTTAGCGGGGACTCAGTAGCAACCAACATCTTTTGGATTGCTGCCCTCTGTTAAAGATAATTAAGAAGTGTGAGAGAAAGGTGAAAATCATGACAGAGTGAGAAAGCACAGCACAATTGCTTTTCCAGGTCTTGACTGCAATCATTAAAAGTCTCATAGGTACCCAGATTCAACACAACTAAAACCAAACTCATTAACCAACCCTTGCCCTACCATACTTACTACTCCTCTTGTGTTTGCTGTCTTAACTATGGCTAGGCACTCTAGAGACATATGTAACCATTGCAACCTATTTCAATCCTTCCAGTCAAAGAGATGAAATTCTAATCATTGAATGTTTCTTGGTGGCATCACGTCTCCATGGTGTGATCCTTCCATACTTCTGCTTTCATCACTGTTGTAGAGTTAGTTGCAAGAGAAGGGAGAAATGGTTTTGCCTCTCTCTAGATCCTCTTCTCTGATGCTCCCCTTCTACGTTTTCTTCACCATGACCATCTCTAGTCACAAAGAAAATTATGTCACTCTACCTTCAAAAGAGTTAAGAATGTCCATCTTTTTCCTAAACAGCATTTATCAGGGCACATCAAGAATTTTATACTTTGGATTCTGTGCCAGCTTATCCTTTCCTGACCTACTCTTCAATTTAGGTAGCTTCAGTAGATGACTTATACTGAATATAGAATGCAGTATGCTCATTATTTCAGTTATGTTTGCAGGCTAGCTGACTACTCCAAAACTGTGTATGCTATTTCCTCCTCCTGAAATGCCAATCGCTCCTTCTATTTAACTCCTACATGTCTTTTAAGGTTAACTTTCATGCCAATTGCTCAACTTGCTCCACATTCTCTAAAAAAAAAAAAAAAAAAAAAAAAAAAACAGTCTCTCCACAATACCTCTATAGTATTTGATTCAACCCTCTTTTATCCTAAATTGAAATATCATTGTCTATGTCTTGCGTATTTATCCCTGTGGTTAATAGGTAAGTGTGAAGTCATGTCTTATTTACTTTAAAATACCTTTATATAGCACACAGCCTGGTACATGGTAGGTGCTGAATACATGTTCTACCGATTATGAAATTGATTCACTGAAGGAATAGATAAATGGTTCTGTGATACATGTATTCCTAGGCTTGGTGCACTCCCAAGAACAAGTTTAATACCTGTGGTTGCCAGCTTCCAAGAGATACACCAATGATCTCTATCCCCTACTATTCACATTGTGTAGTTCCTTTCTACATTCTACTGGAACTGGTCTATGTGTCCATTAGTCATGGTATTATCCTTCTGAGAATGGGCTAAAAGACTGTATAGCTTCCATCACTCTGTCTCTTGATATCTCTGCCTTTCTGTCTTTCTGTCTCTCTCTCCACTCACCCTAGTATAAACCAGCTGTCATGGTGTGAGCAGTCCTATGGAGGGGTTCACAGGGGAAGAAAGTGAGGCCTCCCCCCCACAGTCACCTGAGTGAGCTTGTAACTCACCTCAAACTCAGCCAAGCCTGCAGGTGACTGAGGCCCCAGGAGTCAGCTTGACAAAATCCTCATGAGACTTAGAGATGGAGAACCAGAACCACCCAGCTCAGCTCCTCCCAGATTCCCAGACCTTATATGACACAATAAGTGTGTATTACTATAAGCTGTTATGTTTTGGAGTAAATTTATATGTAGCAATAAGTAATTAACTTACTTCCTAATAAATTTCTGTGGATGTTATTAAAAGTAGTAAGAAGGAAGTGGTTTTTTTCCTCTTCTTCAATTTTTAGTCAAAGGATTTTGTTGTTACTAGGATAGACACCTGGGTGGTAGTGTCTATGTGAAGCCAAACACCTGGGCTTTGTCTCCATCACAAAGAACCTCTCAGATACAATGAAGAGGTAGTAATGATCTCACTTCTTGGAGTGAATATTTGTGCTAATTAGCAGCATGTTAAAGTATAGCATGTCAAGCAATAAGCTATTTGTACTTAATCTTCCAACACGTTTTTTAATAGAAAGAATGTGATGCCAAGGAAATGAATGTTAAACTACTATATCTAGTTAGACCTTGCAAAGTAGCACTATTTTCCTAGCTTTGTAGTTCGATGTCTAATTGCTAAACTAATAAAATTTCTGATTGCTATGGTTAAAAATAAGAACATTCATTTTGTTTCAACAATATTGGAACATGAAAAAATATATAATACTACCTAGAAGGGACCTTATTTATGCACTTTTAAGAAATTCAGGAAGGGATTTTAAAAATGCAGTATTGCTCAGGATTCCACAGTCTTTATACTCAAATATACTTCCATGAAAGTGTTTATATTTATAATAATTAAGAAAATGTCATAAATTACAGACATAATAAACATTGTCTATACTAATTTAATAATTTTATGGTTTATACTAACTTGTTCATCCATATTCAGCTACTCACCAAACATTTATGGAATGTCAACTATTAACTGATCAACAGTTTTAATATTGTTAATATTATGGGGTACAAGAACCAAAAATTATGGACTTTCAGCATGAACAAACCTCTCAAGTTAGAACTTTTCCTTCTCCCTCTGGAAATCATCTGAAAGACACACACACACACACACACACACACACACACACACACACCAAAGAAACCAAACAAGATCCTTGCATGCTGTGTTCAGTAAAACTAAGAGACAAATATAATTCCTAGACCTCAAAATATTTCTAAGGATTGTGAAAAGCAGCTGGCACTGAACAGAAGCCATACCAGAAGAACAGAATAATAAAGTAATGGGAGAAATCTCAGTGGCAATAGGTCTCAGCATTGATTGATCTCAGAAAGTAGCAACAATACATACTTCCTAAAGGAAGCACAGAACCCTGAAGTGAAAAACTTGGATCTCTTATTCACAATATTCTGAGTAAGAGCTGGGCAGACTGGGCTGATGAAAAATCTTTGGTGGACCCCATCTGGTTGAAAGAAGCTCAAGGTAGCAAGGTGACTCAGAAAAGTAGATTGGTCATATCTGCTGGCAGTTCATGACACAAAGAAGAGAGATTTTGAGTTATGAAAACCAGCTACACCAGAACAGTGTCTCGATTCCTTCTTATAAGAAGCTTTTATAATTATCTTGCCCACAAAATACAATTTATTCAATGATAAATAATCAAAGGAGCTAACACAACATTGACACAAAGATTTAAAAGGAAATAAAAATCAGGAAATGACAAACATAATAATAGACTAAAAATGCATACATGTATGTATGTGCACACACAAATTTGTCATGGAATAGATAAAAATTGTAGCCAAATAAATTTGACACAAATTTTTAAATCCTAAAGAATACAACCTTTCCATGGAGAACCATGAAGCCAAAATCAAAGAATTCAGAGAAAATACGGTAAGTGTAGCAGGAAGATATTAAATGTAGGCTAGAACATTTCAGAGATGAAATAAATGAAAAATAAAACCATTACAAAAATCAAAACAAAGTCGAAAGACATGCAAAATAGACTATATGCAGAGGAAGTCACAGTAAAGATATAGAAGGTAGAAATGAGATATCCAATATTAAAAAGGAAATAAATATTTAGAAAGAGAACAATAGATTATACACTACAGACATAGGATATCTAGCATGTATATCATTTAAGTCCTGGAAGATGAATGTCAAACTATGAATGAAACAAATATTAAATGTATAATTCAAAAATACTTCCTGACACATAAAGGCTATCAACCTACATATTGAAGGGGCTCACAATATACTAGAGAAGATTTAAGAGTTAATACTAATAGAATAGTTGATACTGTGATATACTCCAAGGACACCATTCCATATTTATTTCTTCCTCAATAAAAGGAATGATTTCTTAGAAATCATGTTTCTTGGAAAACAAGACAAAAAGATTGAGCAACTCATTTATGAGAGGAAACAAAAATCAAGCTGAGTTCAGATTTATCCCAAACGATATTCATTGATAGAAAACAGCAGGGCAACACCTACAAGATTCTTAAGGAAAGAAAGTATAAGGCAAGTATTTTATACCCAACAAAGCTTTCTTTATGTGTCCAGTTCACAAGCAATTTTCAACATGGGGAATCTCAGAAAATATTTACCCATGAATCCTTCTTGTCACGAGTAATAGAAAGAAACTTTATGAACCAAGAAAAGACTGAGGAGGCGAAAGGAAAAAAATCGGAGGTGGCCAATATGTTCAGTGCATTTGAGTGGAAAGGAAGATTAAAACAGGTGCATATGAGAGTACAAGAACAGAATGTACATGTCTATGTCCTGCCAACATAGACATGATCCAACGGGCACAAACTGGGAAGGAAAGGAAAGTGAGAGGTACAATAGGTTCACTGAATACTTCATCAATAATTGCTGGATAGAAATTATTTTATCTAAAGCTGCCAAAAAATGTAAGAGAAAATAAGCATATTATTGCTCATAGCAACTACTAATAGTTACTTCCAAGGAAACAGGAGAATACTAGTAAGATAATTGAATTTATCTGTTTTTTCATAATAGTTAAGGTAGACAAAATTAAGCAAAAGTATAGACTATTTAAATAACCTAACTTTTTTTAGAGAAAGAGAGACAGAGAGTACATGTCCATGTGCAGGGATTGAGGCAGAGGGAGAGTGTTAAGCAGGCTAGAAAAGACAACAAAATGAACTTAAGGAAAGCAGAAGGGATCAATAAAGATAAATTAAATTAAATTGTTAGAAATCAGTCTTAAAAATAAAATAATCCACAAGCTAATTTAAATCAATTATCTACTAATCAATAAAGATGAAAAGAAATTTTTAAAAAGGGCACAAAAATAAATTAAAAAAATAAAAAGGGCACAAAAATGTTGGGGCAAGTAACATAAGGAGCAGGAGAAATTAAGGGAATCATAAAAATAATGTTACTCAACTTCATGCAAATGGATTTGAAAATCATCATGATATGGACATTTTTTTGTGAAATTAGTAAAGCATAAGAAGTTCAGTCTCCAAAAGAGACATGGAAAAAAGTTGTTGAAGAACTACTCAAGGGGGAAAAAATCACCAGGGAAATTAAACTAACCTTTAAAAAGTAGATAATTACAATGTTATTTAAACTATTCCATAGTCATAGGCAAAGAAGAAAACTTTCCAAATACTTCCTATGAGATGAACATTTAACTTTTACCATAGCCTGAAAAAGTTGAATCATACACTAAGCAAACTATAGACCTAATCCTTCTTATGCATATCCTAAATCATATCCTAACATATCACTTCAAAAAATAAAATATGTAAAACTAGAATACTTAGTTATTAACAAAGAGTACATTTTAAAATAATAATGATCAAGTAGTGCTTATTGCAGCCATATGGAAAGAATGTAACATGAAATCAAGAGTCCATTTCTGGTCTACAGTTCATTGTTAAAACTTTGACTTGTGGTTATTAGTTAAGTTGTATTCAGTAATAACACTGAGTCAAGCATTTTTTAAAGATTTTATTTATTTATTCATGAAAGACACACACACACAGAGGCAGAGACGTAGGCAGAGGGAGAAGCAGGCTTCTTGCAGGGAGCCCGATATGGGGCTCGATCCCAGGACCCCTGGATCACACCCTGAGCCAAAGTCAGACGCTCAACCACTGAACCACCTAGATGTTCCTCAAGCATTGTTTTAAGCACTTTACATCTATTAATTCATTTTATCCTTGCAGATGTTCATTTCTGCATTATGTAAATGTGGAAAGGAAGGCATACTTTTTTTAAAAAAGATTTTATGTATTTATTCATGAGATATACAGAGAGAGAGACACAGAGACATAGGCAGAGGGAGAAGCAGACTCCATGCAGGGAGCCCAATGTGAGACTTGATCCTGGGACTCCAGGATCATGCCCTAGGCCAAAGGCAGACACTCAACGGCTGAGCCACCCAGATGTCCCAGAAGGCATACTTTTAAGTAACTTCCCCAACTTCACACAGTAATTTCTGGAGATAAAATTGGATCCCAAGTAATCTGGCTCCAGAGACCATAATTTTACTCACTTTATTTATTCTCACTTTTTATTCCAGGACCCAAATTAAGATATTTTTCCAATTTCCTAATGCTCATATTACATTCAACATATTCAGCCAGAAATGAGTTTGGTTATTATATTACTGCAAAAGAGAGGCTAGTTTTGTTTCTGAGGCATCTCAGAAGCCATGTATGTTCTCAAGGGTGATAATTCATGCAAGGCCCTTAGCGCATGCATGGCCATAGCAAGTCTTCACCAGTTTCGGTTGCCATTAGGACTGTCAGGGAAGGATGTAGGTGTAGATGTTTACCTTTCTGTGCATTTCATATGGTATCATGAGTGACCATACAACTTCTGACAAGCAGAAAGAAAGATGCCTTTTATATTTGTTCCAAGGTCTTTATTTTCCTGTATTGAGTCTGATCCTCGTCTTCACACCTCAAAAACACCTCCAGGTGTTGAGAAAAACTAATAGTAAGGAAAATATGTTATATATTTAGAATGAAATATTATTTAGCCTTAGAAAAGAAGGAAACCCTGCCTTTTGTGACAACATGGATAAACAGGGAGGACATGATAAGTGAAACAGGTCAGACACAGAAAGACAAATACTGCATGATTCTATTTTATATAAAGTTTCAAAAATTGTTAAATGCACAGAGGCAGAATGTAGACTGGTGGTTGCCATGGGCAGGAGAAATAGAATATTGGTCAGGTGGTACAAAGTTTCAGTTATGCAAGGTGAATGAGTTCTGGAGAGCTAGTGAACACCAATATGACTACAGTTAATACTGTAACTGTATGAAATTCCTAACAGGGTAGATCTTAAGAGCTCTTATCACAAAAACTGGAATTAAGGTTATGGATATGTTAATTAGCCTGGTAGTGCTAATCGCAACACTCACCTATATCAAAACCTCAAGTTGTACACCTTAAATATACACAATTCTTATTTGTCAATTATATATCCCTAAGGATGGAAAAAAATAGAATTATTCTGCTCAGTTGGTGACAACTCCATAATAAATGTACTTTATAAGTTCAAAGATGTATGCGTTTTCCTTGCAGGATAAGCCTGTGCAATTTGAAAGGGCCAGAGGCTTGGAATCATCGTGAATAGTGTCAACAAAAACAAATCCCACCAACGAACAGAGTGGGAGTGAGCAGTAGGGCAGAGTGAACCCTGCACATCCAATGCTTCCTTGAGGCAGGGCATTTTTTCTGTACCGTTCACCCTCCAGGGACTCATCCAGCCTCATTCCAAACCTCATTTTTCTACCGGTGAATGTTAGCATGAGGAGCGATGG
This sequence comes from Canis lupus baileyi, assembly GCF_048164855.1. Classification (NCBI taxonomy): domain Eukaryota; kingdom Metazoa; phylum Chordata; class Mammalia; order Carnivora; family Canidae; genus Canis; species Canis lupus. The sequence goes on along the minus strand of NC_132839.1, from coordinate 47,861,184 downwards.
AACAAGATTTCCAAATGAGAAGTGGTTAATCCTTTGTTTTCATGTGGCTACACAGGCTCTTGACGTTAATACCAGGAGGTGTCAACTGCACCCTATCATTTGTATGCATGTCAGCTTTGTAATATTACTTAGCGCTAATAGATTAGGATTTCAGGGCATTCTGCATTGGCAGATTTCCTGGGAGGAGGGGGAAGGACAGGTGAGCATCTTCACAGGCAAGAAAAGAAGCTAATTCATGTTTCTGCCTCCTGCCTCTAGTGAAGAGTAAGCTCCTTCAAGTGTCTCTGATTACAGGCCACCGTGTGATTTCTTAGTAAATAGCAATTAGTGGTGACAATGAATGCTAATGCCATATGAAAATAAACTGAGAAGGCCAGCCCAGGATTTAGGAGGATCGAAACTCCCTCTTGGTAGGAGAATACTCAGCAGTTTAAACAATCACATGGTTCCAAAGTATTATTTATCCAGGAAAATAGAAAGCAGAGTACCAAATGTGCATTCTTAATGTAATAAAATATGAATTCAGGAGGATGTATATCTATCTATCATCTATCTATCATCTATCTATCTCACTCTGTGAACAAGGACCAATTCCATTGCTTTTTTTTCCTCCAATACTTTTGTAAACCACAATAAAATAAATTCCTAAAAATAAATTGAAATCACAAGCAGGCATTCAGGGGCACCTGAGTGGCTCAGTCAGTTGCATGTCTGCCTTTAGCTCAGGTCATGATCTCAGAGTCCTGGGATTGAGCCCCAGGTCAGGCTCCATACTCAGTGGGGAGTTTGCTTGAGGATTCTCTCTCTCCCTCTGCCCCTCCCCCTTCTGTGTGCTCTCTTTCTCTGTAAATCAATCATCAATCAATCAATACAATCTTTAAAAAAAAAGCAGACATTCAAAGTATATGCTCATTTAAATAAATTAGATTCAACAAATACACACACACTATATGTATATACACACAGTTATGTACACACACACTAGTTCAAACTTTGGTTAACTAATAATAAAAGTTAAAGATCAAAGGAGTCCCTTTACTTTTCCACCATTAATTGCCTTTTTATACAGCTCTCAGTTGACGAGGAACAACAGTATCAGAGATGTCCTTTGTGCCTATTCAGCATTTTTGGCTGGCCTACTCATTCCTTATTTCAGCTTTCCATGGCCCCAACATACTTTACACAGACACAAGCTGACTTCCCCTTGACTGGTTCTTACTTTGTTCTTCTAGTCACATCAGCTGGAGCTGTCCCCATGACAGCAAGGCTTGGGTGTCCTGGGACCCCCCTCAGTTTGGTGCACCTAGAACACAGAAGTGCAAGGCTGTAGCACTCCAATGGGTGATGTTCTGCTCAGCGGGAGGAGTAGCTAGTATATGAATTTCCCCTCTTTCTTCCCCCAGACACACTGTTTGAGGTTCTCTCAGAGGACAATCTCATAGAATAGGGCACTGAGGGACACCTGGGTGTCTCAGAGGTTAAGCATCTGTCTTCAACTCAGGGTGTGATCCCAGGGTCCTGGGATCGAGTCCCACATTGGGTTCCCTGCAGGGAGCATGCTTCTCCCTCTGCCTGTGTCTCTGCCTCTCTGTGTGTCTCTCATGAATAAATAAATATAATCTTAAAAAAAAAAAAAGCACTGAGTGGCTACCCATCGTGTCTCTCTTCCTCAACGTGACTTCCCCCATGATGTCTCAATTCTGTCTGTCCCTTTATTTTACAGATGCAGAAGTAAGAACCATTAATTTGGGGCCATGGCAAGGGTTCTAGTCCTCTTTCCATGATATCAGTGAACCTCCCATGAGCTGAAGAGTCACAGGGGGTCTTTAAAGCTATTATTCCAGTGTTTCTAGATTCAACTATATTGAAATGCCCACCATGAGGAAACATTTGCATGCTAAGGTGGATCTGACATTACACTCCGTGGTTGTATTGTGTCCTCGGGCTGTCATTAAAAAAATACAAGTGAGGGAACTAAATAACAGAAGTTCTCTCACTTTGGAGGTCAGAAATTTAAAATTAAAGTGTCAGTAGGACCATGCTTCCTGTATGACTTGAGGAAGAGTCCTTCCTTTTCTATTTCTAAATTCTGGTGATGAGCACACTTGTGGATGTCCCTTGGCTTACAGGTACATCACACAATCTCTGCCTCTGTCAACATGTGGCAATATATTATTTTCTGTGTCCTTACGTGTTGATGTCTGGGGTTTTGCTGACCCTGGAGCAGTCCCCTGGGGTCCGGCTGACCCTGGAGGGACTGCCTCTCCCAAAACCAGCCACTTCCTAGAAAGAATAACTCTAGTTGAAGATCTCCTTTTTCAAAGCAAACCAGCCAATCTAGAGCCTATGTCCCTACCACTTCCTTTATGGCCTGTAATTCTGAGAGCCACTAATCCACCTGCCCTAATCACCCCAGCTCCAGATACCTGACAACTCAGGACAGCCCGTGTGCTCCAGAGCCCACTGAAAAATTTTCAAACTAGGTAATCCTAAACTGGCTTACTATGCTTCACTTGTTCCTTCCCAAAGAAACCATAATAAAGACTCTTACCCTCATTTTTCTCCCTCTTTCTCCTAACCAATCTATGTGCTTCCTTGTGTGGCTATATGTGGTATGACATGCCTCCTACCTCTATGGAACTATGAGTGCAATCTTCTTCATTTATAATGGGCTGTGTGCCCTCCCACAGCCTGGGTACCCTTAAAACACATGATGTTTTTCCTGTGTGTGTCTCTTCTCCGCTCCTGATAAAGACAGAAGTCATAATGGATTAAGGCCCACCCTAATTGACCATGACCTCATCTCAAACTGGTAACATCTGTAAAATTTCTATAAAAATTGAGGACGTTAACATATCTCAACATAAGTTTAGATATTTAACATATCTTCTTTGGAGAAGTGGTTTAACCCATAATAATGTTGTGTAGCGGGTATTGAGAATATTCAGTTTTATGATGTCTCATCCCAGTGTTGTCTAGAGCAGGGGTTAGCAAACGTTTTCTGTAAAGGGCCAGATCATGAATATTTTAGGCTTTTGGGGCTGCATGCGCTCTGTCACATTTTTTCCTCCTCTTCTTCTACTTTTTCTCCTCCCCTTCCTCCTTCCTTTTCTTCTTCTTCTTCTTCTTCTTCTTCTTCTTCTTCTTCTTCTTCTTCTTCTTCTTCTTCTTCTCCTTAAAAAATGTTAAAAAGGGGGAGGTACCTAGGTGGTTCAGTTGGTTAAACATCTGCCTTCAGCTCAGGTAATCATCCCAGGGTCCTGGGATCCAGCCCTGCATTGGGCTCTCTGCTCAGCGGGGAGTCTGCTTCTCCCTCTACCTCTCCCCCTAACCCCCCTGCTCATGTTCTTTTTCTTGCTCTCTCTCTCTCTCAGATAAATAAATAAAAATCTTTTTAAAATGTCAAAAAAAAGTTAACTCATGAGTGGTACTGAAACCAGCCACAGACCAGATTTGGCAGGTGAACTACAGTTTTCTGTCCCCGAATCTGTAGCAAGGATCAAATGAAACGAAATGGGAGGAGGAGAGGGGATAAACAATACCTGGCAGATATTCAGTACTCATGGTGTTATTTTTCTCAGCTATATCGTTACAATTAACATCTAGCCCAAAGGTTGCCAGATATTTCTCATCTTAATGGCTAATTGGCAAGCTATATCCTGTTTAAATAGTTTTCAGTGTCAGCTTCCATAACCCAAGTAAGATAAGTTTAAGGAAAGAAGATCAGGAATAGCATCCAATGCCACCCTGGTATACTCCCCGTGAGCCATGCTTAGGGTGACTGTTGGGCACAGTGGTGACAGAGGTGGTGAGGTGTGTAGATGATGCACAGTTTGGGCTTGCTTTAGCCATACGACCACTTAAGCCATACGACCACTAACACTGCTGGAAGAACCAGCAGATGGAAGAACCAGCAGATATTTGATCCTTTTTTCTTCTTGATCAGATAGTTTGGGTTCTTGGCTCCACAAGAAAGGTGCCTACCACCCCCAAGAGGGAGAAAACGGGCTTGAACCAGAGCCAGTTCTACCACCTTTGGAAAAGGCAGTAAATTCTTCTTTTTAAATAGGCCCATTAATGAGGTGAGGGGAATCAAACCAAACACAACACAGCAAACCTATCCTCTATTTTGGGAGGAATGCCAGGGAAGACCCAATAAAACGGATGTCATTGTATCTAAGTACGGTATACTGACTGGCCTCAACAAGCAGGTCAAGTAAGACCAATCTTCCTGATTGGTCCCTTAGTGGCATCATGCCTCCTTTTGTCCTGAGATGTCATCTCTTTGCTGGGAAAAGAAAGAATACCTGGTCATGAATTCCTAATCTTGGCAGAGCAGCCTCCCTGGAGAGCCTGGTAATTAAGGCAGTTGCTTAGTTGGTATGATGATGCTTATGTCCGCCTCTAATACCAAGCACTCTACTTTAAGAACTTCACCTGAGGTCAGATTTCTAGGTATTGCTTGTTCCATGGGGCTGAGAGGAGCACTGAGTGATCCTGACACATTTTAATCACCCGGATGAGTTGGAATGGCGGTGGTGAACCATCTTTAATTCACAGTTCTTGTTACTCACTGCCAGTGACATTTGGGGCAAGATTCTTAAGCTTTTTGAGTTTCCATTTTTTTTCCTCTCTAAATAGGAATGATTATACTTATATATCATAGCACTGTTATAAGGATTAAATGAAATTGTATTAACACAGTCTTTGGAAGATGTTAGGTCGCATTCTTCATTTGGAGTTTCCATCTGCATGGTTAATCCTACGTATTTGGGTCGGTTTGCCAGATTTAGCAAATAGAAATACAGGATGCTCAGCTAAATTTGAATTTCAGGGAAAAAAACAAGCAGTTTTCTAACATCAGGATGTTACATGGGCCATACTTATGCTAAAAATTACTCGCTGTTTTTCTGAAATTCGCATTTAATGGAGCATCTTGTATTTTACCTGGCAACTCTATGTTTGGGAGATCTTAGAATCCTCTTTTCAGAGTATTTTTCATAGAGTGGGTGAAAACTAACAGAGTTATGTTAGAACCCTGAAGCCAAGCTTTTAAGTCCTACTCAGTGTCATGGCAGGGTGTAATCCTTAAACACTCTAGCTTCCGATATTTGAAACAGGAAAAAATATTCTTTGCAGAGTCCTGAAAAGGAGGGGTTGTAAAGACTCTGTAATATAGTTTAAAAAGCAGAAGGAAAAAAAAAACCTCACTTAGGAATTCCCCAAATCTGAGAATAGCTCCTCAAACCTGTTTAAACTTGTCAAAACAATTTACGATTATTTATCCTGAGCCTAGGGAAGAAAAGGCAGGTTATTCTGACCTCAGCCAAGGCCCCTGTGACTCTGAGGAGCCAAGAATTGAATGGAAGCTGGAGAAATACAGAGCATCCGTATCTCTTTATTTTTTTTTTTTTTTGAGATTTTATTAATTCATTCATTCATGAGAGACACACAGAGAGAGAGAGGCAGAAACACAGGCAGAGAGAGAAACAGGCTCCATGAAGGGAGCCTGATGTGGGACTCGATCCCGGGACTCCGGAATCACGCCCGGGGCCAAAGGCAGGCGCTCAACCGCTGAGCCACCCAGGCATCCCCTGTATCTCTTTAGAGAGAATTTCTCTTGTCAGCATACCCAGGGAAATGACTGCAAAAGCAGATAGCATTATGGCTTGCACTCAAATTCATAGCCTCCTGACCAAACCAATAGTCAAATGCTTTCCTTAAGGTTAGAGGTACAAAGACAGGAGAGCATATGAGTGTACTAAGTAAGAATTGTCTCATGGAGCTGTCAGGTTTGAAATGATAATGTAATCTTTTTTAAAAAAAGTATTTTACTTATTCATTTGAGAGAGAAAGTGCATGTAGGGGAGGTGAAGAGGGAGAGGGACAAGCATACTCCCTGTGTGGAGTGGAGCCCAACACCGGGCCCAATCTCCCAACCCTGAGATCATGGCCTGAGCTGAAATTGGACATGTAAAGGACTGAGCCACCTGGGTGTCCCCAAACGATTATGTATTCTATAGAAAACCTTTAGCACAGCTCCTAGCGCATAAATATCACTCCTGAAAGAGGTCAGGAAAAGGCATTTGAGAACCAAAATGACCTGGAGGCAGGGTTCAGGGAACACTGGAGACTTCCCAGCTACCTTGATGAAACAAGTCCCATGAAAGACACAGGACAGATTTTTCTTCACTTTACACAGTTTTATAATCTATCAGTGAGACACAGAGAAGCACTAAGTATTGCATGCCAGTGTAGACTCTGGAAATAATGAAGAACTAGAGAAGGCAAAGAAATTTGCTCACCCTACCACTCACCTCACTCCTTAACGCTATCCTCAGCAATGACCAAAAATAGAGGCTCAAGTAAACTATAATATATGCGGTTATTTAAAAGTATAATGGACCCTTGAACAACTGTGGGTTAGGAGCACCTCCCCCTCCCCCACACAGTAAAAAATTCTTGGGTGACTCTCAACTCTCCCCAAAACTTAACAGACTACTATTGACTAGAAGCCTTACTGATAGTATAAAGGGTTAGCACATTGTATAAGTTTTATATATATATGTGTGTGTATATATATATATATATATACTTATATACATATAGTATTCTTACAATAAAGTAACCTAGAAAAAAGAAAATGTTATTAAGAAGATAATATGAGAAGGTATTTGAGTAGTTCAGTTGGTTAAGCATCTGACTCTTGATTTCAGCTCAGGTCATGATCTCAGAGTTGGGAGACTGGGCTCTTCATCGGGCTCTGCACTTAGCACAGGGTCTGCTTGAGATTCTCTCTCTCCTTCTCCCTCTGCAACTCCCCCTCTCTCCCTCTAAAAAAAATAATAAAATAAAATATGAGAAAATGCATTTGCAGTATTGTATTTATTTAAAAAATCCACATAAAAATGGACCTGTGAAGTTCAAAACTGTGTTGTTTAAGAGTCAACCATACATTGCTGAAGAATAAATGTTGTTTTGAGAAAAAGTTTACCATGTCACCAAATTAAGGTAAGTAGCCTACAAGAATTATTTTGATATGTATGAAATTAGAGAGACAAACATCAAAATTGATGTACAATGATTTCCTCTAAGTAGATGGATGATAGGAGATTATACAAAAGGATTGTCTCTTAGAATTTGGGGTTATAGATTTTCTGCACTGAGGATACATCATTTAATTTTCTAATTAGAATACATGAAAAATATGGAAAATTCAGTAAAAATTCAGAGATAACATCCTTCATATATCCTCTCCCCAAAGTAATTTAAGATTTGGTTCAGAGTTGGGGATATACTCATGTAAAAAATGATGGACAAAATCTACATTATCTGTCTGTAAGTTATTTAAAGTTACACAAGTGGAGTGTCAGGAAAGGTTGTATGGATGCAGAAGTTACCAGTGTAGTGGAGCCTCTGGTTTACACGTATGGCATGTTTTGTAGGGGGAATGCCTAAAAGAGCAAGAGAAAGTATAAAGATGAGGAGACATTTATTTTGAAAAAGAAAATGGTAGAAAGACAATGTGAAATGTGTTTAGATGTTGATCAATAGAACCTTATTTTTTAACTTTTAAAAAAAGATGTTATTTATTTATTTGAGAGAGAGCATGAGTGAGTGAGCAAGAGAGAGAGAGAAAGAGAGAGAGGGAAAACATGAGCAGGGGGAGGGGCAAAGGGAGAGGGAGAAGCAAATTCCTGCTAAGCAGGGAGCCTCACCCAGGGCTCCATCCCAGGACCCAGGGAACATGACCTGAGCCCAAGACAGACAGTTAACTGACTAAGCCACCCAGGCACCCCCTAGAACCTTATTTTTAAGGAAGTGTTTAGATGCATATTGTAGAGATACATCGGGAGAAAATTATTTACTGGTCTTGAATGCCAGGGAGTTGAGATTTTATTTTAATAATATTAAAATAAAACTCAAATGGCTAATCCATCTTCACTCCCACCTGGTTTGTTAATAGTGATGCTCTCTAGAAGCTGTACATCAGATCTGATAAATTGCTTGTATGGTCTAGGGGAAGGGCTATGATAAAACAGTAGACAATTAGCCTATAAAACTTTCCCCATGTTTCCCCCTACTGACACTCCCCACTTGGTTTAGCTTGTCTTTTTTTTTCTTTTTAAGATTTTATTTGTTTATTTATTTATTTATTTATTTATTTATTTATGAGAGAGAGAGAGACAGACAGAGAGGCAGAGACAGAGGGAGAAGTAGGCTACTGGCAAAGCTGGGAGCCCCATATGGGACTTGATCCCAGGACCCCCAGATCATGACCTGAGTCAAAGGCAGACACTTAACTGACTAGGCCACGCAGGCGCCCTTAGGCTAAGTCTTATGCCAGTAACTTTCAGCCTTCAAAGAGCCATAGTTTACAAATACGGTGATCCACTCAAGTCAAGTTTAGGAGACATTTATCAAAGAAAGAAATATTTTATTCACTCCAAACAGTTTTTAACTGAAGATCTTTAGCTTCCAGACTGTGAGACCAGCTTTGGGAAACCAGTGACAATTTAAGGTAGAGCATGACTTCCCACTTCCCTGCACTGCTTTCTGCCAGAAGTATTTCCACACATTTTGTCTCTCTTATGAAATACAATGATATCAACATGCCCAGAGGATTATCTAGCAGACTGGTTTGGAGGCAATGAATGTTCCTATATCCTGGGATTTAAGTTTCTGTGGCCATTACTGCTGCTTTTAAGACCCAGATTGACACCTTAGGAAAAGGGAAGGTACATTGTCACACTTGGGCTCTGGATGAAGATTTGTAAAAGAAAGGCTGGTTGCCCAATAGGAACTCTGAGCAGAGATATTCCTTGATAGATTAAATATCAATATTACAGTTAAGATATTAACAGTACTTACTACGTACCAGATAGTTCACATATATCACCTCTAATTTTTAAGAAAATATTTTCTTTTATTGAGATATATTTGATAATATACAACATTATGTTAGTTTCATGTATACAACATGATTTGATATTTGGGTATGTTGCAAAATGATCACCATGATAATTCTAGTTAACATCCCTCACCATACATAGTCATAGCATTTTTTTTCCTTGTGTCCTTGTGTTGAGAACCTTTAAGGTCCACTATCTTAGCAGCTTTCACATATGTAATACAGAATTATTAACGACATCACCATGGTGTACAGTAGATCTCTCCGACTTCTTTATTTTATAATGGTGGTTTGTACCTTTTGACCTCCATTATGCTTACCTCCCATCCCAGCCTCTGACAACCACCCATCTATCTATTCTTTATATCTATAGTTTGGGGTTTTGTTTCTGTTGTTTTTTTTTTTTGTTTTTTTTTTTTTTTTGGATTTCACATATAAGTGAGATCATAGGGTATTTGCCTCTTTTTCCACTTAGCATAATTCCTTCAAGGGCCATCTGTGTTGTTGCAAATGGTAAGATTTCCTTTTTTAATGGCTGGATTTTCTTTGGAAAAATGTCTGTTTATATTCTCTGCTCATTTTTAATTGGATTACCTGAGATGGGGGTTGGTATTTAATTGTATGAATTCTTTATATATTTTGGATGTTAACTCTTTATCAGGTAGTGATTTTTTAAAAAATATCTTCTCCCATTCAGTAGGTTACCCTTACATTCTGTTGATGATTTCCTTTGCTGTGCTGAAGCATTTCAGTTTGATATAACCCCAGTTGCTTATTTTTTGCTTTTGTTTCCTTTACTTTTCATGTCAAGTTTAAAAAATCACTACTAAGACTAATGCCAAGGATCTTACCCACACTGTTTTCTTCTAGGAGTTTTATGGTTTCAGGACATTACCTCTAACCTTTATATAAACCTTTCAATCAGCACTGATATTATCAACATTAATTAAATGAAGAAATTCAGAATCACTGAGGTTAAATAACTTTCTGCCAAGTAGAAAACAAAGCTCCAACCATGATCGCCTTGGTCTAAAGTCCATTGCCTTTGCAACAAGGGAACCTGCTACTTCTAGCTGAGAGCCCATGGTCCAGTTTTGGCTCAATGACTTATAGGTTAAGAAACTCAATTTTGTCAGTTCATCCTGTGTTTATTAGGCTTATAACTTATCGATAGGAATTCAATCACAATGGTCATGAATAAATCAAAAGAGTCTATATTAACTTACACTGGAGGATGTATCTATTAAGATAACTGTCCTGAATCATTTGCTGAAAAAACTCCCTGATCAACCCAGGAGATGAAATAATCAGAAATATGTTTGTTGCACCAAGAACAAGGTAAAAGGGAGATGGAGTTCTGAAGAAATATCTCCATAGCTAAGATCTCTAAATAAATATCTCATGATATTTCATTCCAGTAATTGAGAGTTGTTTCCCAAAATCTGAGCATCTTCTCCCTTGGCCTGGACCCCTAGACCAGTGTCAATGACAGCACTCCATTTTAAAGATTCTTTTCCCTTGGCAGTACTTTATTGTGAAATTATCATGGCTTTGTTTATTTTTTTTTTCTTACTTGAGATTCTCTCCCTTAGGATTCCTGAAAACATAATGACTTCATACTGAGAGCCTCTAGGATAGAAACATTGGTTTTTCTCACTCTGAAAAATTGGTTTCCATTTGGAACAGAAGAGAAATATGCTTTAAAATTCAATGTAACCTAACCCCTTCGAGGTCCCTGAGGCAGATTGATTGATTGATTGGACTAAGAAAGAGATCATTCCTCCCCCTCTACCTAATCCTACATTCTTTTAGTAGGTGGAGAGAGGCACACACTTGTACAAGCAAAACAAATGTTTGGGAATGAGTTGCTAGTTGATAGATGAAAACAGGATAATTACTTGCTTTAAGGATATTTGACTTCCCAACATGTTAAAACACTCATTAGCGCAACACAGAATTCAAACAACTCTAGAGAGGCTTTCTGATTTAAGAGGGCAAAGGGGCGGGGCCCTCAATTTGTAATGCATTTTAAATTCCAAACAAAATTTCCATCGACAACCTGAATATCTGAAAGGAATTTCAGGTCATGCATGTGGGGAAATCGGATTATTAATACAATTCTTGCTGTGTTAGTGCTGATGGGAGACAGACCCAGGGCTTTGTAAATCTGGCAGGAAAGGAGTCCATTCCTTGGTGAGGTGGTAAGGAAAGGGGTACTACTGGCTTTGAGGAAGTCAGAAAGAACCATTGTTCTCTACTCTTGTTCCATTTTCTTCAGATGGTTTCAATTTGTAGAGTTACCTTCAGACCCATGGTTTTGCATCATAGTCTAAAAAACAAATTCTCTCTTCTTTACCCTCATGTTCTCTTCTGATCCCAATGTCATAAATAAACCCTCTATTTTAATAACTTCTCATTCAATATGAAAAACACTACTTTTAGTCCCAGTTCTGCTCTATCATTATGAATTGCATCCTTGTAGCCTGGACAAAAGCACCCTTCTTAGCCTCAGTTATTATGATTAAAATAAGAATAACATCTTCCATGCCTAATCTACTATATTTGTTGTAAAGTTTGGTAAGTTATTGTCATAGGCATTCAATTTTATTTCCATGGCACTTTATTTAGAACACATGAAATGATCATTATTAGTTTATACATCTATCCATTCATTAAAAAGATCTCTCTCTCTCTCTCTCTCTTTCTCTCTATGTCTATTCATCCTCTTATTGGATAATTATTTCATGCACTTGTTAATTAACAACTACGTTTGTGCCAGGCACTTTTATAGGCATTGGAGTGTTTTCTGAGTTATGCTCACTATCGCTACACAAACTCCCCTAGGGGAATCCATTCACTTCCATTATATGTTAATTACTCACAAATTTAGCACGATTTCTCATCTGAATTGTAATCCAAATGCCATCTAGGCATCTCCTCTTGACTGTCCTTAGATGAACAAGGAATGGCACAGTTTTCAACCCATTTACAGGCCCTAAAAAAACAAGTCGAAAATAACCTGAGATTTATCCTGGACTTATTCCCCTCTCTCACCCAAACTCTCAAAATAAATCCAGATAATCACCAAGTGCTGTTACTTCTACCTCTTAACCATTTCTTGAATCTATTCCCTTCAATTTATGTTTCCTATTACCATATTGATACTGACCATCACAATTTGTCCCCAGTTCTTCTTTTAATTTAAATTCGATTTGCCAATATATAGTATAACACCCAGTGCTCATCTCATCATGTGCCCTCCTTAATGCCCCTCATTTTACTACAAGAAGTACTTCACTGGTTTCTCTGCTCCAGCCTTTCTCCCCATTCTAAACTAGCCTCTTTCCAGTAACAGGAGTTTCCTAGTGTGGGTCCTGTAAGAAGAGAATGAGAATGGGATGAGATACTGGAATTGTATCATGAGGGACTGTGAGCAGAGCCAGCACATTGCAGAGTGCCTGGCACTTGGCAGGTTCACCATGCTTGTTGGTTGGTTTGCTCAAAATATAGGAAGACAGGTTTTGAAAACCACAGGATTTCTGAAAAATTAAGCTCAGGTCAACACATTCTGGCTTAAAGGTAATGACATTTACTTCAGCAAAGTATTTCTCCTTCCTTCCTGGATTAAGACTTAAGCCATTGCTTTGCTTCTATATTCTTACCAAAGGAACATCTAAATGTCAGGGGTAAGTGAAATCCCAAGATAGGAGTGGAAATGTCAACTCACAGATTCATTGAAATTTTTGTTCCCATGGAAAATGGGATGAGTCTTATAAAATACAGAGTAGTGCTAAAGTGTTTGGGGAGTGGTAATCTGACCAAGAGAAATGAGATTTAAAGTTTATCCTCGTAAGTTGCTTTTGATGTGGAAAAAATCCATCCAGGTGGTGGCTGTGACTTTATGAGTTTATACATTGACTCTTGATCCTTGCAAAGGTATGGGATGCTAAAATATCTCATATAGCTCTCTGGATATACTTTCTCCTGTATTCCAAATTTACCCCCTACTCTGAATAATACATTTACTCTGCTTATTTCAGGTTGATGGAAAATATTGAGTCATTAGATGAGACAAATAAAAAAAATGATCCAAATCTCAACTGGAAAGCACAACTTTGTGACATTTGTTGTTCTACATCAAAAATAAAAACATTATCATATTTAAATAATTAGGGTGACCAAGAATAATTTTTTTCTAGGGAAGCAGCATGTTTGCCTTCAAGAACACAGGACTTAGAGGTCTTGGCACATAGTTAATGCTCACTAACTATTTGAAGTGTAAACCCACAAAAAATAGGACCTGTTACTATATCTCTTAAAAAATATTCAAATGTGTACATGAGGGATCATGGATTAAACAGGATGCACAGACATTTTTTATCTTCCCTCAAAAATCCTAATGATCTGATAGAAAAGTACATTTGAATTTCATTTCATTAATTTGTTCAGGGCACCTGGGTTGAGTTACTTAACATTTGCTGGTCCTCAATTACTTCATCTATAAAACAGGGATAATTAGAATACCTATATCATCTGAAACATTTAGCAAAATATTGAATACCCAATGATTACTTGGTAAAATTAGCTGGTATTTTTTTTGTCAATTATTCTTTTCCATTATACTTCTCAGGTTTTGTACTAAAGCTTGGAAATAGGAATATCAAAATTCAGGGAAAAAACAGAAAGGGAAATAAATAATATAAGGACAACTGATAGATTGTGAGATCTTTAGTCATCCAGTGCTACTTCTTAATCTCCCTTCATTGTTAAAGTATTTACATTTATTGTGCTTTCCTTTTTTTTCCAGTTAACAAATTAGTACATGTTTTTATTAAAATTTTATGAAATTCAAAAATACATAAAAAATATAAAAGCAGTAGTAATCCTAACACCTCATGATAATTATGGCTAATATAATATACATATTATTATTGCACTATATTATATATACTTACCAATATATGAAGAAAATTATGCCACTTTGTTAATGTTTGTATTTTTTTTAAATTAGCTTTCTAGCATCTATTCCTAAGAGTACCAATAATTCATCCTTCCAATAATTACCTTTTCCCTTCATATAGAATCTGATGAAACCATCCATCAAGGTCTTTTACCTTTTTTTTGTTGGTGGACAAGCACAAGATCTTAACAACTGGATTCTTTTTTCCACTGAATTTTAGCAGATTGACAGTGTGGCATGTGGTTGAACTTACCAGTGAAAACGTTCAGACGAAGTGTTTCTACTAAGATACCATGCCCATTGTTCTAATGGCTAGCACTCTATGGCTGACTTGATTCTCCAGATTTCCCATTTAAGATATAAACATCTTTCCAATAAACTCTATTTTGCATAAATTAGCCAGTTTCTGTTACTTGCTACTATAAAATCTGACTAACTGAGAAATTAATACCAGAAAATGGATTCTAGCAATAGACACAAAATGAAACTTCTCTTCATCCTGGGAAATATATTTAGCAACCTGAGAAACTTTATGGTAAAGCAGCTATTCCTGTAATCACTGTGAAGCTTTGGCCAGCCACGGGAAACTGGTTGATGGCTACTATGTAAAAAGATAAAATTTGGGTGGAATTTTGTAGTGGCATGGTAGGATGGGTATTTCTAATAGCATTGGGTAACTGAAAGGCAAAAAGCTCACAACCTAAATTGTTATTTTAAGGTACAGACTAAATCTTATTAGTTTTTTGGACCATGCCACAAGACTCACTTAATTCATGTAGCCCCAGCTTTAAGATCGTTCTGAGATTGTGCCTATAGGTTGCTGAGTTACAATATTTATTCAATTAAAAAACAAATGTATCTTTCATGTGAAATTTCTGGTTGATAAAGAGTACTGTGGGATCTCAACAACTGGAAAAATCTGGGATTTTTTAGCTTTAGTGGTACCCTAAATCTTCTAACACTTCTGAAACACCCCACACATACACATAGAGTTTTCCTTTGTCAATGAAGAAATTCCTCTAAACTTGCTATTGAGACTCTTCCTTCCTCATTCTTATCTTCTTTTCCTCATTTATAGAAGTTATGTTTTGGGCAACCCAGGCTGATAAAAGGTCTTTATCAGACTACCACAAAGATAGTGAAAAGAGAACATGGCAAACTACAGTCTGACTCTTAAAGCTTGTTTTTTTAAAATTCATACTTCATTAATCAAAGCAATTCATGGGTCTGTGCCTGAATTCAACAACATGTGAATAAGGAATGTTTTCCATAAGAAGTCTCAAACATCAAATATTTATCAAAGGAGAAAAAATTCACAATCCCCTTACACTTGGCATATGTCTTAAATGTCTTTTGATCTGGTATATGTTTCCCCAACCAACCTTATAATAATAATAATAATAATAATAATAATAATAATAATAACAACAACAACAACAACACAGGAAATTTACTTATATCTGACAGGCACAGCAGTATACTTTACCTACTCAAGTTATGCACAAGTTGACTAGGGATTTATGCTAAGACATATTCATTATCTCACAGCATATCATACTTTTACACTAAGTGGGCAAAATCATGCTAATAGTATATAAGAAATTGTAGCATGGATGCAAGATACCCTATTGAAATACACGTTTCTCTTTACAAGCAAGACAGGAAAAAAATGAGAAGACACTAACATCTTCAACCTCTGAAAAGTATAAGGGTCCTGAAGTCTACAGCCTATTGCAATTCATATCCCTTCTAAAGTGAAAGACCATAGGTTCACTTTGCCCTTCCTACCTCTAAGAAGACAGACCCTTTAGTTGCTGCTCTCTTTGTATTTGAGTTGCAACATATGAGCATTTGGTGTGCTGCCTGACATAATTTGCCAAGGGACTTGAAATCCTGCTAGTCTTGAGTAGAAACTAAGAAAGACAAGTCTCTCTCACTAGCCCAGGGCTTCAGTGTGTATGATTACAGTAATTGGCCCTTGAGAGCTGAATAAAAACAATGATAAATGGAATTTTGGTGGTTAAGTGGCTCTAGAGAGCTTATAGTAAGCCCTACTGGCTGAATCATGGAAGAAGCATCTAGCACTTGGGAGAAAATGTGTGACCCACTTCTTATCTTATTTCTGGGCTCTGCTGGATTCTAAATTTTGGAACATGATTCAAGCTGATAATAATAATTAACTTAATTTTATTGAATCCAACCATTTGGGAAGTGTCTTTTAATTTCCATGGACAGTGGTAAAGCTACTGAAACCTCAACTCTGTGTGGGAAGAATCAACAAGAACTAAGTTTCCTCATGAAGTAAGCTTTGTAAAACTCTACCTGGCAAAGAGCTCTGGCCAACTGAGAAGCTAGCTGAATATCAGGTGAACATAGAATGAATAGCTGGCAGGACCAGCTGTAGAAATAAAGAATGTAATCTCTACACAATTTTTTTCCTGATTTTTAAAAATTATGATATATGTTAATTAATGTATTTCTCTCTCCCTTATATCTGTTCTCCCATTTTATATTGATAGTGTTTATGGTGATTAAAGTTAGCATTATTCCAATGTTTCACAATAGTTAAATGAACTGCCAACAGAAAAAAGGAAGAGGGGATATCAATCCGGAGGGTTTAGATTGTTCCCAGATTTAAAAATTGATGAAATATTACATTATCTCTACTCTTAGAAGTAGATTTTATTTTTAAGGATATTCCATGCAGAAAAAAAACTGTATGCATATAGAAGTTGATGAAGTTTTACAGACTGGACAAAATTATATAACAAGCACCCAAATCAAGAAACTTTAGCAAAGTTCCTGGGTGGCTCAGTTGGTTAAGCATCAGACTCTTGATTTTAGCTCAGGTCATGATTTCAGCATTATGGGATCAAGCCCCATGTCAGGCATGGGCATGGAACCTGCTTAAGATTCTCTCTCTTAAGGAGGAGGAGGAGGAGGAGGAGGAGGAGGAGGAGGAGGAGGAGGAGGAGATATTATTTCTAGCAACCCAGAAGCCCTCTGTGACTCCTAGAAGGGTTGAATTTATTAAGGGTTGAGTTTATTCATGGTTGTAAAAGACTAGTAAGAGTATTTAGATTATGGACATTTCTGGAACACTATCTAAGCCAAAAGACTGGGATTATTTCTCCTTTAAATTTGAATCTTGATTCAAATGACAATGGCAATGGAAATGTTAAGGCACATTCATTTCCACCAATCATCCCTCCAGACTATTTCAGCTATGTGGCCACCTCTGTAGTTCCTTCATCACAGCCCTCTTACCTCACCTTGCTTGTCTACAATTTTTGAGCCACCTACACCCTTCCAGCAAACTCCATTTTTTTATGATTGGAATCAGAATTTAGTGATATGTGTCATTAGCTATTCTTCTACAGTACGATTGGCATACTTTTCTTCACCTTCCTTCTTTTCTTCTTTCCTTCTTTCCTTCTCTTTTATATATAATTCTGTGGATAACTTTGTAATACATATATATTTTTGCATATTTCTAATTTTTCATTTAGTAGGATCATTTTGAATGAGAAGGCTGAGTAAATGAGTATATATATTTTAAACTTTTAAAATGAACATTCCTAGACTTTCCTCTAGGAAGAATTATCAACTTATGCTCCATCCATGTTCTATGACTCTGGCTATTTTCTTTAATTTTTGCCCAAACTTGATGTTCACATTTTAAGTGGTTTTTGTTGCTGCTGTCATCATTGTTATTATTATTATTAATTATTATTATTATTATTATTATTATTTGAAGCTCTCTTTATGTTTGAGTCACTCTTTCCCGTTAATAAGAATTTATAGTTTGATGAAAAGTGAGCACTGCTGGTAGATAAATCTATATTTTATACTATAAAACAATATAGTTGATACTTAATAAGTTACCTGCTATCCATTCAAGATTACTTTAGATAAATTATCTCCTAAATTAGCATGCTAAGTCACCTTGTCATACTTCTTGTAACGGTGTTTGATCTTATCCACTTAGCTTTATTAGCAGTTCATTAATAAGAGATAGTCTCGTTTTCAAGATAATGATGAAGTCTTGGCAGGGAAGAATTTTCACTTTTGGGTTAGAGGGATAACATAGTGCCATTTACAAAGCTTGCTCCACTGACTACATTTAAAAACTTCTTGCTCTTCATATACTGTGTTAGAAATGATAGAAGATCTCTTAAGTGACCTTACTTACACAATTCCCTGAAAGACACTGATCCCTCATGGATGCCCATAGAACACTAAATGTCCACACACTTTTTTGTTTCACATCAAAAGGTAGCTATTGGTTTTTCCTTTTTTCCTTCCAAGGTTGTTTGTGTAGGATATATTTATAATTTTAATTACTTGATTTAAATAAGAAGTATTCTAAGTGATAAAATATTACTGTGAAAAAAATTTACTTTCATGAGTCTAAGTTAAATGCTTTGGAAAAAAACTTGACAATGACAATTTAAACTTGATTAAATGAGAATGAGAAAATTAAAAATCTAGAACAATTCTGCACTTGGTTTTGCTATCTTTAAATTCCAGATGTCCTTTAACGAAATCAGAGTTGGAGATTTTATATAATGAAGCATCAATATAATTCATAGAAAAAGGATGACAGAAATATCCACTTAGCAGATGTCATGGATAATAAACACACACATATGCAAATAGGCTCTAGTCCTACAACAAATTGGATGCAAACTAGTGTACAGTAATACATGTTAATTTAAAATACATGCTATAGGACATGTACATGCCATTTTTAAACAATTTTTCACTTTAATACAATTTTTAAATTAACCAATTAAACCAAATATTGCTGTATTTTTAATAACAGAGGTTTTCCCCAGAATGGAGGATAGCAAGGAATGTAGAATTCAGTAATAACATATGACTTCTCAGGATTTTTACTTATATCCCTTATTGCATAAATGTATTGTGGGACCCAGGAAATTTAACAAAAATCCCCTACCCCTGGCCAAGCAGAGCAGGACTGACTCCATTTTGTGCGGTACCCGCCTTGTGCCGACCTGCTTAGGGCACTGCCCCACCCTAGTCAAGCCCAGGGCACACCCTATTCGGAAATGGCTCAGTGATAGGCCAGTTCAAATGGATACTTTAGGGTAAAATGTAAGTCAATCGGCCACCTGCGAGTGTCCGGACCAGCATGACTGTGCAACTTTCTGCGTTTCCCATTGGCCACTGGCCCCTATAAAGCTGCTACGCCTCTTATTCTCGGGGTCCAAGTCCCTGCTCCGCTGTGTCGGGTATACTTGGACCCAGGCTCGAGCTTGTAAATAAACCCTCGTGTGTTTGCATCGGTGTCGGCTCCTTGGTGGTTTCTCAGATTGGCAATCTTGGGCACAACAGTATGAGACTGTCACAAGTATTACCACAGAAAATTGGTCACTAATTTTATTCTATTTTTTTCTAACACAGATACAAGATAACTCAGAAATCACATTTGGAGCATTATTCTTTTTTTTACTTTGTAAAAATTCACAAATTTCCTCTTTTTTTCCTTCACTCCCCCCATTCCCTTGTACCATTTTTCACAAAGATGAAAAATAGTTACTGAAGTCAAAGTACACATTAATCTGCATGATGAACAACAGATGAGAATTCACATTGTTGAAAGGTCATAAAATCCATTTAAAAATTAATTCTGGAGAGACAAATATGTAAGAGCAGAAAAGGCCATCTGTTTGAGGTGGATACACTTTTCTGACTGCCTTAGAAGGACACTCTCTAGGAAGACTAAACACTTCTAACACACGAATGTAGATAAAACTGTGCTTAACATCTTGGCATTTCTCAAGATGGCCCACGTGACAGCATATGTGATGAAAAAAAATTATTAAAAGCATTCTAAGCGAATGGCCACATGTAATTAACAAGGTGATGAAAATGTTTTGGGATCTCTTCATTGAAACATATTATCTCAATGTCTATTTCCTGATTCCATGATACCACCTTTAATTTTTCCTCAATAATATTCATTATTGAAAACAAATTTATGACCCCTGAGTCCTAAACATAGCTTCATGCATAATCTCATTAGTACTTAAAATATAGACTAAAGAAGTATTTGTTCCTTGTGATATTTTGTATTTTTTTACACTTTATGTGTCTATCAATCTTATATTGACTTTAAACATTCATGACAGATATTTACTCACTTCGAGATCTGAGGAACCTTCACGAAATAGTTCAGGAATATCTCAGCTGAGGCCTTAGGTCCTCGTCTTAGTATCTGTCCAGTTCCCTCCTCACTATGGGATTGGGATCTCTCTCTCTTACTAAATATGCCAGGGGTGGGAGAGGCTTAATAAGCTTATAAATTCCAACTAGCTGCCATTTTAACAAAAGGAAAAGTATTCCTTTTAATCAAAGGAATACTACATCTGTCAGCACAGATGGATCCCAGATTGTTGTGACATCAGAAAATGCAGCTTAAGTGCCCCCGTCATGCCCTTTACAGTCATCACTAGGTTCATATCTAACCTGAAGGGTGCACCCAACAAAAGGAGTTCAAGGGCCATTCTTTCATGGGACGTTGCACATAGATTTATAATTGGTGGTCCAGACAACTCCTTCAGTTTTTCTTTGGCTCAGATTTACTATTGTTGTAGAACTGGTATGTGGTCCCTCAGAGGGACCCCTAACCACTAACTTATCAGACAGTCTGAACATGTAATAAAACTACAGCTTCAGAAGGTAGCAAGGAAGTGTGAATAGGCAAGGAAGGTCAAGTCACCCCAAACTGCCCAGCAGCAGAAGCAGCACATGGAAGGTAAGGTGTTCAGATTTCCAGACCAGAGAGTTTTTAGGGAAACAAGACACCTTTAATTTTATATTTTGACTAAGGCATTTTCACCGCATCTTTTTGGGCTAAGAACAAATGGTGTTTTATTTCCACAATGACAAAGGCATTGGAAACATTGAGCCTAGCACATGCCAAGCTCTTCCCCGTGAAAGCATGTGCATTTGAAACAAACGGTCTCTTACCAGTAATTGGCACATAGCAGGTGTTCAGAAACTCTTTGTGTATCAGATTAAATGAGGAAAACTGGAGACATGACAGGATCAAGTATTTTCTCAAATGTTTCAAGAATATTGGAATGGTAGAATCATTAACATAAAATTGTTTTATAGTTTTGTTTGAAGATTTTGGTATATTTAGAAAGTTAAGAAGTCTGAAAAGAATAAAGTTTTGTCAAAACAGGGAAGATGTCTACAAATGTGGTTATACAATGTGGACAAACAGAGAGAGGAATGTGGAGAGGGAGAAAAGAGGTTGAAAGGAAACCAGTAATACATATTTTGTCTTACTGTTGCAACACAAAGGAAAGGAAGCAGAAGTGATATCAGAATAAGCCATTTTCTTATCATTGAAAGGCAAAAAAATAAAGACTTCTTTAATACGAAATACACATGTCCATGTTGAGCCTGTGGACATGGGATTTTTATATCACAATTCCTGTCGTCTCCTTGGGATGCTATAACAGAATGGCATAGACTGGATGGCTTATAAAAGCAGGAATTTATTTCATACAGCTCTGGAGGCTTGGACATCCAAGATCAAGACCCCAGGAGATGGGTGAGAACCAGATTCCTGATTCATACATGGCTTACATGGCATACATGTCTTCTCACTGTGTCCTCACATGGCGGGAGGGGTGAAGGTACTCCCAGGGTTTGTTTTTTTTAATAGGGACATTAATCCCATTTATGAGGGCTCCACCCTCATAACCTCATTACCTCTCACATGCCATCATATTGAGGATTAGGTTTCAACATATGAATTTGGGAATCACAAACACTTAGTGTATAATACTTCCCTAAAGAGCTAAAATTCTGGAGTTCAAGTCCTGGCTTTTCTATGAGAGATTTAGAACTCCAGGTCTGATTTGACCTTTAATGATGTTTAAACTCTTAAATGAAATTAGTGTAAACTTAAAAACTGTTTACATGGATTTTGTTCCTTTTGTTATTTTTTTTCTTTTGTTATTTTTAATTACATTTTATAATCACACAGACTATAGTATAAAACACCAAAAATCATTTGTGGAAAAATTTACTAGTTATTAATTTATTAATAAGTGTAGTAATAAGTACTAATTTACTAATAAACTACTCCAAATCTATAGAACTTGTTTAAACTTATCCATTATAGGGATCCCTGGGTGGCGCAGCGGTTTGGCGCCTGCCTTTGGCCCAGGGCGCGATCCTGGAGACCCGGGATCGAATCCCACATCAGGCTCCCGGTGCATGGAGCCTGCTTCTCCCTCTGCCTGTGTCTCTGCCTCTCTCTCTCTCTCTCTCTATCATTAAAAAAAGAAAAAAAAAAACTTATCCATTATAATGCGTCAAGTGCTGTTTCTTTTAAAGATTTTATTTATTCATTTGAGAGATAGAGATCTCAGGAGCATGGTGGGATGGACAGAGGGAGAGAGGCAAAACCTGTGCTGAGTGAGAGTGGAAACTGTTGTGGGGCTTGATCTCACGACCTGAGATCATGACCTGAGATCACAACTTGAGTTAAAACCAAGGGTCAGTCACTCAACCAATTGCGCCCGCCACTCAGGGCCCCTCCCTGTTAGTAGTGCTTTTAGAACTTTTTTGAGCACCTGGATGGCTCTCATATGATGCCACATGTTTGCTGTATTATTTAAGGATGTTCAATTAAACTCTAGAAAATAAGAGGAACTGGGGCACCTGGTTGGTTCAAGTCATATTCTTAGGGTCCTGGAATCGAGTACCATGTCGGGCTCCTTGCTCCTGCTTCTTCCTTTAACTGCCACTGCCCCTGCTTGTGCTCTCTCCTCTGTCAAATAAATAAATAAATAAACAAACAAATAAACAAACAAACAAATAAATAAATAAAAATATTTTTTTAAAAAACCACTTATTTTCTTGAACAATTTAGTTTTGGTAACTACTCCATGTCTAGAGCTATATTAATTGCTGTGTGGGTGATGAAATGCATCTGACGGGTCCCTTTTATAAAGGAGATTACACTGTATTTGGGGTCAAAGAATATAAAATAAATATAATATGACTTGTTTAAAATATAATATGACTTGTTCACACTTCAAAGCTGGAAGTGGGCCTGAAAGTTTGGAGAAGTTCTCATAGAGTAAGGGATATTAAATCAGGCCTTGTAGGAGGTAGAAAGGAATTAGACCAGGTTTAGGGTGAGGAAGAAGGGAAAGGTACACTTAGAGAAGATATAGCAGGATATTTTGGAAAGCAGTTGAAATCTCTGCTATGTTTACTCTCACGGTGATGTTTCTTCTCTCTGGGCAGAGTTCATTGTTACAACTATCCTGTGGGTTCTCAGAATACAACCTACAGCACAGAAGACCACATGTCATGACCAGTGGGAATCAATCAATGTACACTCAGAGTTAGAGGAGTGATTATGGATTGTATAGATTCATCCTAAATAAATTTTTAAAAAATCAGAAGCATTTTCTTTGTATTTGATGGTTCTTTAGCAATTGTAGTAATTATGCTGCAAAATGGGGACCTCAATCACTTTTCAACATTTTACATTCGAGTCCCCCCGCCCCCAAAAGGATGGGGAAAAAATTGTGTTTATACAAAGGTGGACAGAGTGGACAGAGTTTGAATTTTTCCTCTGTTACTAACCAAGTGAATTTGGTCCAGTCACTTAACCTCTTTGCAGCGAATGAGAACAACTTCTTCACAGAGTCTCCTTTCATCAATGATTACTACTAATAATGTAATTGGCTAACGTTTATTCAATATTGAATATATAGCAGATACTGGTGCCTGCAATTCCCATGTATTGTCACCTTTTCTTATGAAATAATCAGAGTAAGATAATGAGCCTTAGGCCATACATAGCGTTTCTGATAAATTACTTTTCAGCCCTTAAATAAACCAACCAAACCGAGAAAGAAACTGTGATTTATAATATCTTTTGTCCATTTATATAAGGCTTTTCAGATGCCCTATTCTTCTGGAGGCCACTAACTTCTTGGATTTGCAATCCAATTCTAATTAAGATTATCTTAAATTAGCAGGATAGTTTAATTTATATAAAAATCTTGAGATAACAAATATAGGACTTGATTTTTTTTTTTTTTTTTGGTGCCTCATGGGTACCTAAAGTTTTGTTGTTTTTACTGGACACGTATCTCTGATGATATTGTTGAAAACAAGAGAACTGAAAAACTGCAAGTCTATCAGCAAAATAGATTAAAACAATGGCAAGAGAAAAGCATGAACAAAATAAAGATTGGAAATAAAAGGTTGGCAAAGATGTACCTGGCCATACAATTGAGAAAAGCAAGAATGGCCATAGTATTTTAGATGTACGTTAGATGTAGAATTTTCAAAGGTAGGAAGCACAAAAATGGAAAATATCTTATGAGAGAAAAGGTCTCGGGAGCTTGAGTGGCTCAGTCCCTTAAGTGTCTGCCTGCAGCTCTGGTCATGGTCCCAGGGTCTTGGGATCCAGTCCCACGTTGGGATCCTGGCTCAGTGGGGAGTCTGCTTCTCTCTCTCTCTCTCTCTCTCTCTCTGCCTCTCTCCCTAGTTTGTTCTCCCTTTCTCTAAAAGAAATAAATAAAATCTTTTTTTAAATTTAAATAGCAATCTCCTAAAAGATAAATAAAATTTTATAATATGAAATAAATGAGAAGTTTATAGGTTATATAGTTAATAACATATAGTCTTTGACTAGTACAATGGCATTGTATTTATAAACCAAAATATACAATTGTTCCAGAGACATCTACAAAAGTTATTCCTGGAAATCTCTGCAAAGGAAACCTTAACAAACACACAAAAGTAAAAGCTGACAAGGTCACAGATTTTCCTTAATACAAAAAAACTCAAATAAAGAGACCAAGAGAGTATATACATAGAAATTCTAAAACATTTCCCAAAATCTCACTCTGGTTCAAATAATGAAATGGAAATAAGCAAATTCTTTAGAGTAACAAACAGAAAAGCATGCTACACTAAAATATTTGGAGCACAACTAAATTGTATTTAAACAAGTCTTTTTTTTTTTTTATAAATATTGAGTTTCTACTACTAGAATGGCAGAGTAAGTATCCTGAAAATCATCTCCTCCATAAAAGTATGGAAGATACTTTCAAAAAAGGTCAAAGTCACCTTTTTCAGAATTCTGGAAATTAAAGGCTTGCTATGATCTGAAAAACAGTTTTTCAAGAATAATGGCTATATTTCCTAAGAATAACGAACTTTGTGGCATTACTGCTTGACCTAAATCCCATCTCTGTCTCCCCAGCCTCATGGTAGATTTGAAAACCAACACCTAGAAGCCACTGAAAGGGCTGGATTTGTTGGGAATACCCCAAATACCCCATACCCAGATGATCACCACTATTTTTTTCTTAAGATTTTGTTTATTTATTCATGAGAGATGCAGAGAGAGAGAGGCAGAGACATAGGTAGAGGGAGAAGCAGGCTCTCTATGGGGAGCCCAGTGTGGAACTCCATCCCAGGACCCCGAAATCACAACCTGATCCAAAGGCAGATGCTCAACCGCTGAGCCACACAGGCATCCTAGATGATCACCACTATTTGACTGGTTGAGCAGCCTGTTAAAAAGTTTCATTTGTAGAACTTATCTTTAATTGACTCAACTCAGCTGCTCCAGGTGACGAACCCTATTTGCGGTTCTTTGGTTGAAAACAAGCAGTGACACTTGTCCACTGGGTCTGCCTGAGTAGAGCTGCTGGTTAAAACTAACAAGAGTCTGATCAAAAACTTAAAAGGAAATAATGGGGAATGGAATACATGTCCATAGGGGACTCTGAAAAGCCCTGATATATTCCTGGAAACTTGGAAATTTACTGTCTTAGGGTTCTCAGAGAAACAGAAACCAACAGGAAATTTCGTCTCAAGACCTGCTGTCTGTGGGTTAGAGGCCCAGGAGAGCTAGCTGGTGGGCATGGTTCAAAGTCCTGACATTTGAAGAGCAAATGGTGTAGATTCCAGTCCGAGAGTGAAGGTCTGAGAACCAGGCTATCCTAGGAAAGAGCGAAATTCTAGGAGAGGCGAGTTTAAGTAATATGGATAAAGATTGGGTAAGAAAGACTTTGTTAAGGAAGACAGGAAACCAGGACCCACAAAGGAAGTTGTAAATATACATGATTACATAAACATTAAAACATATGTAGCAAATTTAGGAGAATAGCAATGAGCAAATCAGAGGAATCTTCCTTCTCCCTTCAGCAAGCTCCCAGCCAGTGAAGAACAACACCCAAACACATTACACACCTGCTTTCAGAAATATCACAAATTAATGAAGTTTAGATTATAACTGTGGCAAACCTTTTTTCTTAGTTGGGACCTTGATTTTGGACACTGTACGTTGTATCTTTTGACATGTATATATTT
Source organism: Canis lupus baileyi (assembly GCF_048164855.1). Classification (NCBI taxonomy): domain Eukaryota; kingdom Metazoa; phylum Chordata; class Mammalia; order Carnivora; family Canidae; genus Canis; species Canis lupus. The sequence continues at coordinate 47,834,923 of NC_132839.1, read as the reverse complement.
TTAATTTCATAGAGATTACATATCAAAAAAGGATGGTGGTGGGGCACCTGGGTGGCTCAGTGGGTGGAGTGTCTGCCTTCAGCTCTGGTTATGATCCCAGGGTCCTAGGATCAAGCCCTGCAGTGCGCTCCCTGCTCAGTGGGGAGCTTCTCTCTCTCCCTTTGCCTGCTGCTCCCTCTGCTTGTGCTCTCCTCTCTCTCTCTGTCAAATAATTAAATAAAATCTAAAACAAACAAACAAAAAGAATAGTGGCAAATTATATTTTTATCCCCAGTACCTGACAATCTATACTTCCAATAGCATCAGATGTCCTTGGTTAGGGCAGCCTGGGTGGCTCAGCAGGTTAGCACCCCCTTCAGCCCAGGGCCTGATCCTGAAGACCTAGCTAGGATGAGTCCCACGTCGGGCTCCCTGCATGGGGCCTGCTTCTCCCTCTGCCTGTGTCTCTGCCTCTCTCTCTCCTCTCTGTGTATAAATAAATAAAATCTTAAAAAAAAAAATGTCCTTAGTTAGTAAGATCTTGTTAATTAAAATATTATCTATCCCTGGTTTGGATTTGCGTTTCTCCAAGTGTGAGAGAAGCACCTTTTCATACCGTACTTGGCCATTCAAGTCCCATTTGTTTATTTATGCATTCACAAGTATTTACTGAGTGGCCTGGGAATAGATAAAAGCAGTGGCTCAGAAATTGGAGAGTCTCCCCCTGGATCCTGCTCCTCTATCAGGAGTGACTCTGGATGAGTTACCTCATGACTCTTTGACTAAATTTCCCCACCTGTACAACGAAGTAACAGTACTGCTTTTATAGACTTGTTGCAGGGATTCAGTGTGGTAACACCTGCATGCGGCTTTGAACCGTGCTTTGCCAGTAATAGATGCTAGTTGTTACCATGTACCAGGTATAGATTTAAGGACAGAACGTACCAGGGACTGGGTGCTGCTGAACCCCTCCCCTGCCAACTCCAGGCCCAGAAGCCCCAGCAGCTTCCCAGCAGACATTGGGAGCATCACCTTACCTTCCTCTGGGGCAGTTGTGAGTGGGGGTGGGAATAGAGGTGGGGTGGGAGGGGGTGGAGGGGCTGGAGTGGTAACTAGCTGTGCTGGAAGCATCTGGCATCCCTATAACTCCATGTTTTCTGAGGCCTGCATGAGATCTTCGGAAGTCAGAGCAACAAGGTACTCTTGCTTGACTCAGACAAGAGAGTAGAGGAGATGGGCAGCCCAGGGGGCTCAGCGGTTTAGCGCCGCCTTCAGCCCAGGGTGTGATCCTGGAGACTTGGGATTGAGTCCCACATCGGGATCCCTGCCTGGAGCCTGCTTCTCCCTCTGCCTGTGTCTCTGCCTCTCTCTCTCTCTCTCTCTCTCTCTCTTTCTCTCTCTCTCTCTCTGTGTGTCTGTGTCTCTCATTAATAAATAAATAAAATCTTAAAAAAAAGAGAGGAGATTACTGTTTTTTTTTTAATTTTCATGTCTTTGGATTATCTCATGTATGACAATATGTAAAAATTTTTAGCTTTTAATGAAATTCTAATATATAAAATTTTAAAAATAAATATGATCATGTAGAGATGTATTATTAACATGGAAAGATGCTTAACTGAACAAAAAAAGTATGTCTACATTTACACACACACACACACACACACACACACACACACAGCTGGTCTTGAAAGGAGTATACCAAAATATTAACAGTTGTCTTCTTGGTGGTGACAGAACTTTTATTACTTCTTTAGAGTTTTATGTATCTTCAGCTTTTTCACAATGAGCCTTTATTTCTTTTATAATCGTAAAAAACCCAATTAAATTCTTGGAGGTTTGGAAGCAAGAGAAGTTTCATTGAGGAGATAGAAGAATAATGAGGTAGAAGCCCCAGGAACTGTGGCTGGAACCCAAGGCAATTGAGGGGATTTGGGATACAAGCCAGTTGTTAGACCTCCAGGGGAGGGTTGATTTTTCTTTTTTCCTGAATGGGAGAATGACCATTGCACATTTTATCATTTCCCCTACATGTTGGAATTCTGCATGTTGTATTCTGCTTTAAAAAAATTTGAGTTTAAAACATGATTTTTCACTTCACATTTATTCAATTTCATTAATCATGATTACATAGAACTGCAAGTTTTGCATTTTTGTTTGCTTGTTTTTCAAAATGTCGACCCTAATGTTACCCTGCTGGTTGTGCAGAAGACATTTATTTCTTCGATGGAATTCAGTGGGATGTTGCCTCTTGCAAGATGCCTCCCCAGTGACCTTTGAACTTCAAGGAAGCCTTTTAGGGACACTGGATTTTGGAAAGAGTAGAACATAATCAGAGCTGTGCTTAGCAGGAGGAAAAGAAGGAACAAGGTAATAATGGTCAGAGAGAAAAAGAGAGACTGTGGGAGCTGCTGTATGTTGTGAAAGGCACAGTTTAATGAGAATTTTGCTCCATGTGTTGGGTAATACAATTGTCCATTCTCTGCTATGCACAGAACTCTAGTGCATTCTATTTACATATTTATGTATATATGTTTTATTTTAATTCATTAATTCATTAATTAATTTGAGAGAGTATGCATGCAAGCTGGTGGTAGGGACAGAGGGAAAGGGAGAGAATCTTAAGCAGACTCCTTGCTAAGCACATGGCCCAACTCAGGACTTAACCCTGGGACCATGACCTGAGCCAAAATCAAGAGTCAGAGGCTTAATTGACTGAGGCACCCACATGCCCCAATAGGATTTTTTAAAAGTCATCTCTACACCCAATGTGGCACCAAACCCACAACTCCTTGAGATAAAAGTCATAGCCTCACTCCACTGCCTGAACCAGCCAGGCATCCCATAGGCATTTTTTTAAAATAATAATTATCTTCATTTCTTTTGAGTGCAACAGTGTGATGAATCTGGCCATAAATTGAGATGGAATTATTGGGGATAATATTTCAGAGTCTTCCATCAGGAGCTGGAGACATAAGGTACAGTTTCAGCAGCCCTTCTAGAATAAAGCAAAGAGAGAATGCACATTTACCTTGATGGCCAGGTACCCAGGAGCATGGTACAACAAACATGGAGTCCTCTGATCCTCTCCATTTCAGCTTGAAGTGATAGGGAGGGCAGCCTGGGTGGCTCAGCGGTTTAGTCCCGCCTTTGGCCCAGGGCCTGATCCTTGGGACCCCAGGATCGAGTTCCATGTCGGGCTCCCTGCATGGATCCTGCTTCTCCCTCTGCCTGTGTCTCTGCCTCTCTCTCTCTCTCTCATGAATAAATAAATAAAAATCTTTAAAAAAAAATAAAGTGAGAAGGAAAGTGGTTATTGAGAAATTATATTTACCATCTTAGTGCAAAACAGGCAGATAATCATTTTCCTCTCTCAGGAGAAGAAAACAAAAATCTTTTTGACAAGAATAGCTCCTTTTGAGAAGTACATAGCCAAAAAAGGGTGATGCTTTCCAAGGTGGGGAATGCCCAGGGTAAGAACGCAGTCACTTTAAATAGAGATCAGACATGAAAAGAGGTGTGGGCAAGAGGCAAGTGTGAAGGAGGAGCTGCGTGACCCCTAGGGATTTGTGAAGCAAGAGGCATGAGGGACACTGAGCCACTACTGTGGCTCCTTTAACATCTAGGAGAAGACTTTGATTACTTTGTGTTTCTTTGAGATGTTGACCAGCAAAGTCTTCTTTCAGTTTATGGATTCCTGATAATCAAGATGATTAGGATTTCATTTGTGAATTTTCTAACTGGGATCAGTAAAATACTTTGAGAACAAGTTGATTACAGAATTCTAGAGATGGGGCACCTGGGTGGCTCAGTGGTTGAGCATCTGACTTTGGCTGAGGTCATGATCCCAGAGTCCTGAGATCAAGTCCAGCATCAGGCTCCTTGCAGGGAGCCTGCTTCTCCCTCTGCCTATGTCTCTGCCTCTCTCTCTGTGTCTATCATGAATGAATGAATGAATGAATGAAGGAATTAATGAATAAAATATAAAAAAAAAAGAATTGTAGAGATGGAAGAGACTGTAGACCAGCTTCCTATTGGATGAAGGCTAGTCTCTGATATTTGAGTTCATCATAATGTGAATCCCACTGACTTTCCAGCCATGTTTCCTCCACCACACCTGCACTCTCAGCCTTCTCTCCTGCCCCACTTGATGGCTTGCTCTTCCTAGGCCCTTTCACAGACATTTTCTTGCCTCCATGTTTTTGCTCTTACCCTTTCTCCCATATGCACGATTTACATATGTTTGCATCTGTATCCCTCTCTAGATTGCAACAAACTACATGATACTCTTCTCCAGATATTTGCATGCTTTGCTCTCTCACTTCTTCCAGGTGTCTGTTCAAATGCCACTCATGATGGGGCACCTGGGTGACTCAGTCAGTTAAGTGTCTCCCCTCGGCTCTGGTCATGATCTCCGGGTCCTTCATGGGGCTTCCTGCTCAGCAGAGAATCTGCTTCTCTTTTTCCCTCTCTCTCAAATAAATAAAATCTTAAAAAAAAAAAAAAAAAAAAAAACAAATGCCACTCATGTTCAAGCACTTCCTTACCCCCCACTGTTTCTCCATAGCGCCTGCCAAATACCTGACATCACAGTGCACAGTAATCCCTCTTTATCTGTGGTTTTGCTTTCCACAGTTTCAGTTACCCATGGTCAGCTGTGGTCCTGGAAACAGGCGATCCTCCTTCTAACATACTGTCATGTCAGCAGGTCACTAGTAGCCTAACTACCCTAACACAGCATCGCACCTGTGTCACTCTCCTCCCTTCATCTCCCCACAGAGCCATTTAATTATCTCATGTCATCATAAGAGGAGTGAATACAGTATAATAAAATATTTTGAGAGAGACCACACTATCATAACTTTATTATAGTATATAGGTATTGTTACTCTATTTTATTCTTAGTTATTGCTGTTAATCTCTTACTGTGCCTAATTTGTATATTAAATTTTATCCTAGGTATGTTTGTATAGGAACCCACATAGTATATACAGGGTTTGCTACTACCTGTGATTTCAGTCGTCAATGGGAGTCTTGGGATGTATTCCCTGTGGATAATGGAGGACTACTATATTTTCACTTGTTTAGCTTTTATTTTCTGTGTTCCCAATGAGCACATAAACCCCATGAGACAGGGATCTCTTCCATTTTGTTCTGTTATATCTATAGCATCTTGAACAGTTCCAACATTTGGCACTCAGCACATAGTCCATTAATAAAGAAATGAGTCAGAGCTGTGTCTCCCTTGAACTTTGTATTTCCCTAATAATTAGCACAAGATCTAGCAGAATGGAGCACACTCTGCTTTCCTAGCCATGTAACATTAGGCAAGTCATCTCACCTCTTTGTGTCTCAATTCCTCCATGTGTAAATTAATACTTGCCATATTCAATTAATCACAAACACAGATTGTAAAAACTCGGTAAAAATTATTATTATGGGGCAGCCCAGGTGGCTCAGCGGTTTAGCACCACCCTCAGCCCAGGGTGTGATCCTGGAGATCCGGGATCGAGTCCCACGTCAGGCTCCCTGCATGGAGGCTGCTTCTCCCTCTGCCTGTGTCTCTGCCTCAATCTCTCTCTGTGTCTCTCACGAATAAATAAATAAAATCTTTAAAAAAATTATTATTATATAGGGAAATAACTTGACAGAAAATCAAGGAAATCGGAACTTTAAGAGGTAATTTTTGATACAAAATTAATAACCTAATATAAAGTGGAAAATAATGAATTGAATAATTGGTATTATTGAATGAATTGAATGAATTGAATGAATGAATTGAATAATGGTATAAGGTCACTTATGTTGTACACAAATAATACATGTCTACCTGTATATACATAGACATACAAAATAGGGAACAATAGTATGTTTCCTCATCTGGATTAAAGTACATTAATTTTTTATCATAGTTATTTCTGGATGTAAGACTCTGGATGGTGTTTTCCATTAAGGCTTTATTAAATTTTCCACTTTTCTATTATAGTCATGCAGTGCCTCTATCATCAGCACAAATAATAAACACTGTCAACATTGGCTCTTTACTGGTTTAAAATTATGAAAGGAAACAAAATGCCTTTTAGATTCCTCCCCCCCTCCCCCAACCTTATCCTGGATGCTTTGGTGTTGTCAGCCAAGTGAACCCCTAGAAAAATCTGCACAGGTCCGGATGTAATTAAGGCAGAGCCCATTCTGCAGACCCACCCCAGCCAGAGCAGTGGTTTTCGCCTCCAGAGGCTCTGGCACTGGGAACCAAACTTGCTGGAGGTATTGAGCAATCAAGTTGCTTTTACTACACAGGAACTTCAATCTTTGTCCAAACTCAACTACTTGATTAACTCTCATTTAAATAGTAGAAGTTTACTTTTGAAAAGTTGGGTTTTTCTTTATTTTTTTTCACAGCTGTCTTGGCAACGTCTGATTCCAGCCTGGGCAGGAAGTATCTGAGTCAGAGACGGGTGAAGCAGCTTTTCTGGTGCCGGTCCCAGCCCTCCGACAAGGACTGTCTCTCCCAGAGCATTAAGCCTGCTTTTACAAAGAGGTTGCAGAGAGTAGGAGGTTGTAGGAAATGGGATACAACCGAAGAAGCCTTCTCATCCACCCTTGACTGTGTTTGAAAAAGTGTTAGTCATTGGCATAGATCCTGTCCTCTTGAGCATCCTCAATAAATTAGCAATTCTCAGAAAACCACCCCCGCGAGAATGGAAAGGAAAAATGACCAGGAGGCAAGGAGACTGAGGTTGTGCCTACACTAGATATTTTATAAGATATGCTTAGCTAAACAGAGCACATTCCTACCCACTGGTTGTTAAAAAATTTTTAAAGACATTTTAAAAAGTGCTAGACATTTAGGTGCTAGATCCTGAAGGCACAGTTTGATTCACTAATCTGAACACCTTACAGTTCTCTTCCTCCTTTTCCTTCTGCTTCCCCTCTTTCTTCTTTTTCTTTCTCTTTTCCTGCATCGTGGTGGTGGTGGCAGTCGGGGATGTAGTTTGAGATGGTCGGAGATGGTCACACAATTGCTCAGCTACTTTCTTCTACACAAAGGAAATGGAGAATTTCCTGTTTCTAAACGAAGAGGAGCTGAATGTGTGTTTGCTTGGATGGGCACTTAATATAAGATGATCCCAATATTTTTACCTTCAGATTCTATCTTTAAGGACATTGGACTTGAGTTATCTATTAGAAGTCATGGAACAACTCAAAAAAAAAAAAAAAAAGTCATGGAGCAACTCAACAAGTCTGAGCACTGTGCCAGGGACAAGGCGTGACTCAGTGGAAATAATATTGGCTTTAGATTAGCTAAATTAATATCTAAATCTCAGGTTGGGTATATATGAGCTATAGCTCATATATGTGGGACCTGAACCTGTTGGAACCTCAGTTCCCTAATTTATAGTAACCATAGGGTTGATGCAAGGATTAGATCTAGTACATGAAAATGACTTGCACATAACAGATGCTTTACTATTTACCTGTATCATTATGTTGAGTGTATGTAATCATCTGTTACTTATAGATATTGAAGTTGTTGTGAATACAAATAATGTGGATTAAATCTAAAATTGTCATAGAGACAAGGCGATAATCATGGTTATGTAACAAATGTTCAATTTTGTTTTTAATAGGATGACAGCAAGGATTGCACCTAAGTGACTGTGTATTGTAAATATTATACCTAGAAGCTAGACCAGGGCTCTCTCAAAGTGTGGATTGAGATCCATCCCCATAGGATAGAATAAGCCAAGAACCACTTGAGAATCTTACAGAAATGCATATTTCTAGGTCTTTTTGAAACCTCCTTGACTCTAGGACCCTGTAACTTGCATTTTCATGGGGTTCCCAGGCACATTAAGGTTTAAACACCACTAGTTTGATGATGCAGATTTTTAAAAAAAATGTTTTAAATCAGTTAATTAGTGCAGCATTATCTCAAGCATAATCGACTTTTGTCTGATAAAGTATTATAATGTACCATACTGACACTCTACTATTACTGATATATATCATTATAATGACATAATGATATAATATAAGTGATATACTCGACATAATAAGTAACTGTAATTTATTTCTGATGTAACTCATGGAACAGAGTAGTTAAAGCCATGGTTTCTGCTTGGCAGCAATTGCCAGCTCACCAGCTGTGAGGCTTTGGAAAAGATCCTTAACCTCTCATTAAATCTTAGTTGTATTTTGTTTCTTTTCTGTATTTTTTCTTTTGGAAGAAAGAAGGAACGATTTTATTGGCCATTTTTTGTTTGCTTAAGATTTGTTTTACCAATGGCCATATAAGTATTTTTTTACTGAAGTATAGTTGACATACAATATTCTGTTAGTTTCAGATGTACAATATAGCATTTCAAAATTTATATGTGTTATGAAATCTTCACCATGGTAAGTTCTAGCTACCTTCTGTCACCATACAAAGTCATTAAAATATCATTATTGACTATATTCCCTGTGCTATACTTTCTATGCCCGTGACTTATTTACTTTATAACAGGAAGTTTGTACCTCTTAATCTGCTTTACCCATTTTGCCCATCTCCCTTCTTTCCTTCCTTATGGCAACCACCAGTTTGGTCTCTGTATTTATGAATCTATTTCTATTTTGTTTTGTTTGTTCATTTGTTTTGTTTTTGAGATTCCACCTATGAGTAAAATCATACAGTCTGCTTTTCTCTGCCGGACTTATTTTGCTCAGCATAATACCCTCTAGGTTTCATCATTTTGCTGCAAATGCTAAGATTTCATTTATTTTTTTATGGCTGAATAACAGTCCATTGTATCTATCAATGTATATGTCTATATACACCTTATACATATATTATATACATATATTTATCTACTCATTCTTCAGTGGATACTTGGGCAGCTTCTATATCTCGGCTATTGTAAATACTGCTGCAATGGCTATAGGGGTATAGGTATCTTTTTGAATTAGTGCTTTTGTGTTCTTGTTTCCCATTTCCCTGACAGCTCCTACCTTGTAGGATGCTTGGAAGGATTGAAAGCGGTAACACATCTATAAATCTGAGATGGTCGATGCTTGGTGTCATCAAAAGAAACCTTCATGAAGATCAGATAATTTAGAAAGACTGGTGATTTGATTAGTGTTTTGAGAATTTTTTTGACTTGTGAGGAGAGGCAAGGACAGACGGTCTTCATTTCTGTCCCTTTTTGGTATCTTGCAGAAAGTCAGTTCAGTAGGCCTGAGTTAGCTGAAAGAAAAGGAAGGTTGTTAATAGCTGCTGGGCCTCAGATGGTCTCTCTTTCTAACAAGATTATTTTTCTGTTGTTACATATTCATCTAGGTAAATGTTTTCCACATACCTGACCCTACAGATATACAGAGCACTGAGGGGTTGGAGGTGGCCCTTTCTACTAGAACACTGGCTGAAACACTGTTTTATTCTAACTATGCCTAGCCTAGGAGGAGATTTCTAAGGGTTAAGGGGAGCTTGGGGAATTGTATGTGCTTTATTGACTCTCTATCTCTACATTTTTCCATGGTAAACCTTATGTCTATATCTATATCCCATGGCACTAGTAGTGTGTGTCCATGACCTCTTTTCAAGACAAATTGCTTTGTTCTTTTTTTTTTTTTTTTAACCAAAAGAATTTTTGGTATAATTATTGGAAATAACTTCCAAGATATTGCCTTTAAAAAAAAAAGATTGTATTTAATTATTCATGAGAGACACAGAGAGAGGCAGAGACATAGGCAGAGGGAGAAGCAGGCTTCTCACAGGGAGCCAGATGTGGGACTCAGTGCCTGAACTGGGATCACGCCCTGAGCCAAAGGCAGACACTCAACCACGAAGCCACCCAGGCATCCCAAGATGTTACTTTTTTTACTGAATTTTAAGTCATGGATGAAACCGAATTTTGCCAAAAGATGCCTCTCTGGGTAGACTAATTGCCAGAGAAGCCCCTTCCTCTGCACAGAAACATCTTTAGCCAGGTTCCCTAGGGTGGACTCAGCCCCACTCACCTCTAGATTAGGCACCTTTATTGAGGAATTACTTTCAAGTCAAAGCAGTGGCCTTCTTTAAAGAAGCTAAATTCACTTCTTCAAAGCTAGATCCACCAACACATTAGAGCTGACAATAACTTGAGAAGAAAATATCCCTTATTTTATAACAAGGCATGGAGTGAGGATGGGGCCTGTTCAAGGTTACTATGCCTAGGATTGGAAAGCAAGAACTTGAACCTCAGATTCTTGATTCCTCACCTGTGTTTCCTTTAATACTCTGTGTCATGCTGGATTTTATTGTTGTTTGTTTCTTGATCACTGTCATCAATAAAAGTATTAGGGGATCAATGTAAGTGCTTGAAAAGGAATGTTTGGTTATTAATAATTTATATAATGATTAGATGAGATAAATGTGAATAGCACTTTGGAATCCTTGTATTTTTATTTATTTATTTTAAATTCTTTATTTAAATTCAACGTAATTAGCATATAGTATATTATTAGTTTCAGGGGTAGAATCTAGTGATTCATCAGTTGCCCATAACACCCAGTGCTCATTACTTCAAGTGCCTTCCTTAATGCCCGTCACCTAGGTACCCCATCCCCCATCCACCTCCCCTTCATCGACCCTCAATTTGTTTCTTAGAGTTCAGTGTCTCTTATGGTTTGTTTCCCTCTCTATTTTCTCCTTATTTTATTTTTCCTTCCCTTCCCCTATTTTCATCTGTTTTGTTTCTTAAATGCCACATATGAATATCCCTATATTTTTATAAGGCTACTTGTCTCAGGTCAGTGTGCCTGGGCAGCAGAGACAAAAATAGTAGATTAAATGTAGGAGGTATATTTGGGACTGTACCTGAGATTACCACTCCCAGGAGGGGCTGAAAATCAGCAGAATTCAGAGAGGGAGAAGTGGAGATGGTCTTAATGAAGAACTCAGACCAATGGGAAATTCTAGAGATGGTATGCTCCTCAGAGTGTCCCAAGTCTGTTCATGGGACCAGGTGTTTGTGCCCTCACAATGATCAGTCATTGGATTAGAGCCTTTCTGGAAAAAGAGAGTGGCCTTGAAAGTGCTCCTTGTAGGAGCAGATGGCTAAGGGCTTTCTCTTGTCACTTGGAAAAATCGTTTCTTTACTCCAAAAGGAGGATTTGACTGGGGTATGGCCAGATTCACCATGCAATTACATTTAATCATCATGCACACTATGGATACATACAATGAAAATGGTAATCCATTTTACAGATAAATAGTCAACAAAGTCCATTGATTTGCCCAAATTCTCAGAGCCTCTAGGTTGCAGAGCTGATACTAAAACCTGTATTTTCCGATTTTATGGTGCTACTTGTAGATCATTATTTTAAAACTGCAGAGGTTGGTAGAAGCATAGTTATGACTGCATGTATTTCCAAATCTGAGTATATATCAATATCTAAGATGCATTCATTTAATTAAGAGTTACAAAGTCCTTCCTATATACAAAGCCCTGGAATATGCTGAGGTTATAGACAAAGGCACAGTTCCTCCTGTTCAGGAGCTCCTTGACATTTGAAAGAGAGCAATAAGTCACCCACAATTCTGATCAGAGCTGTGATGTGCTGAACAAAACAACATCAAACACAACAACTGCTCAGCTTGGGTTTGTGAAGGAAGTGACACTCAATCTGGCTTGATGAATTAAGTGGGGAAGGGGGAAATAGCATATGCAAAGACATGAATTGGCAAAGCTGCAAATAATTCAATGCAAGTAGAGCATCGCAGGTGAAATTAAAGTGGCAGAAGGCAAGGCTGGAGATTTGATTGGGTACTAAAGCTTCAAAAACAATGTGGTTAGGTGTTTCCCTTGAAGGTAGCAACTGCCAATGCAAGAATAGTAGCTGTGAGGGGGCAGGATGATATTTGAGCTTTAGAAAAACCCCGTGAAGAATGAATCTGGGTGGGTGAGGCTGAAGGTTGATAAACCAGATAAGAAAATGAAGCAATAACCCAGGTGATCTAAATTTCAGCCCATTAATTCACATTCATATTGATTTCTCCTTCCCGCTAGAAAGGATTAATTTTAATTTTGAAGCAATGAAGTAGACAAAAATCTTTACCATGGGAAAGAAGAAATTACTGTGAAAAATGTTTAGTTTTAATAAGCTTCTGAAACCGCAGTCATGGGAGGCTCCATGGAGCATCAGATCATAGATGTCTCAGAGGGAAACATGAGGATAAATATATAGTTTTCCCTCTGAATGATCACACATACATGCCATCCAGTGCCGCCCCCATGCTTTCAAGGTTTGAAATATGGAACACAGTAGAGATCTGTCCTCTCCCTTTCTGTGACGTTCTCCATCAACCATCAGAGATGTATCCCAGTCGGAGTCCAGCTTGCACCTAGAATCTTTCTGCTAAACATTTGCAGTGTGAGCATCCTGTGACACAAGACCAAATTTGCAAGGATGCAGTAGGATTTATGGAGCATCTCAAGCATTCCAGTGTTGGACAGTTTAACTCACTTTACCTCAGTGAAACCCCTCGAAAGTGCACGCATTATCATGAAGAGGCTAGGGCTCAGAGCAGATACCACTGGCCCAGGGAAATGTAGCCAGTCCATCGTAGATCTGAGGGTCCTTTCTTAGGCTGACATGGTCCAGCCCCAAGCTCCACACTCATGTCTCAGGGCTCACACTGGATCTGACACTGTCCCTGGGGTTATATCATTTCCTGTCAATGGTCCAACAGGTCCATGGTCCAACAGACCTTCTTATCAGAAGAAGCTCTAAAATGCCTCAAGATGGATCAGCAATGAGTAATTCACTGTCTTCCTAGAGTAGCCTAGGGAGTTCAAGAGTTCAGGTTCCAGAGCTAGACAAACCTGAGTTTAAATGTAAGTTTCAAGATTTGCTACCCAAGTGACTTTAAAAAAAAATTTCTTTTTAACATCCAAACTGTATTTTTTATTTATTTTTTATTTTTATTTTTATTTTTTAAAAATTTTTATTGGAGTTCAATTTGTCAACATATAGCATAACACCCAGTGCTCATC